>NC_137790.1:55516098-56116098 GCF_963383645.1 Muscardinus avellanarius
CTAAATGAAAATATAATTATTAGTATTATTAATTGTGAGATGTAGCAGAAGCAGTGTTAAAGAGAAACTTGTAGCATTGAAAATATATAATAGAAAAGAGGAAAGAGCCGGGGTGTTGGCAATGACAATAATTCTAGCAGTCGTGAAACTGAGGAGGATCACAGGACAGCCTTACAAATTTAGTGAGACACTATTTCAAAATAAAAATAATATTGAGCTGGGGCTGTAGTTCAGAAATAGAATGATTCTGGGTTCAATTCTGAGTAACACACACACACACACACACACACACACACACACACACACACAAAGAAAGAAAGAGCCGGGCATGGTGGCGCATGCCTGTAATCCCAGCATCCGGGAGGCTGAGACCAGAGGATTGCGGTTCGTGGACAGCCTCGGCTACTTAGTGAGGCCCTCCGCAACTCAATGAGACCCGGTTTCAAAATAAAGAATAAAAAATAGGGCAGGGAATGTAGCTCGGAGGTCAAATGCCCCTGGGTTCCATCCCCAGACCCGCAAAAAAAAAAAAAAAAAAAAAAAAAAGAAAGACACAGAGAGAAGAAGAAAAGAGGAAAGATATAAATTAACTAAATTAAGCTTCTACCTTAAGAATAAATTAAATCCATTGTAAAAAGAAAAAAAATGATAAGATAAACATTAGAGCAGAAATCAATGAAATTGGAAATAGGAAACTAATAGAGAAAATTAACAAAACCAAAAGATACTTCTTTAAAAATATCAACAGAATCAATAAATCTTTAGCCAGACTAAGAAAAAATGAGAAGGCACAAATTGTTAATATTCAAAATGAAAGAGAACATCATAAACATGTACAAACATAAACATATACAATGTTTTTGGCTTTTTCCCCCAGTGATAACTTCTACTGGGTCTTTTTGTTGTTGTTGTTGTTGTTGGCTTTAGTGGATCTTCTTTTTGTTGTTGGCTTTACTAGTTCAGCTCTGTTCTTGCAAATTATTTTCATCTTGGGAATTATTGTTTAATAAAAATCACGTGGAATATATTTTATGAGATAGACATAGTACAGATAGTATCTATGTCAATATTTCTTCATTTTCCATGTAAAGTTTGAATTTCTCTTTTATTTTGCAGTATAATTACTCATTACAGTTAAAATTAAAATTGATTATATCAGGAGTTCAGGGTGTGAAAAAGAGGGATGGCCTGGCTATCCTCCTTTAGTGAAATGAAAACTAGTTAACTTTGGTTTAACTCTGTTAAACAATACCAATTCAGATGAATACCATTCTCAATATTTTCCACCTAAAAGTAAAAATAATAAATTAAAAAATAAACAATACCAATTCAGTTCTTACATATTAAAATAGTTAAGAAAACCATGCCAGATTTTTGGTCATTTTTAATTTTAGGACTTAGTTCTGGGGAATTAAGAGACAACTCTTCAATTTGACAGAATCTCTCATTTATATCCACATAATCTTAAAAAAAATCAGCAAAAAGATCAAAAGAAGAACCAGAAACATGGAGTTGTATTCTTCAGAGAACACATGAGTAAAAGTTATTAGCCAGGCATGGTAGTACATGTTTGTAATCCCAGCATTTGGTAGGTTGAGACAGGAGGATCGTGGTTCATGGATGGCCTTAGCTACTTAGTGAGGTCCCGTGCAACTCAGTGAAATCCTGTTTCAAAATAAAGAATAAAAAAAAAGAAGGGCTGAGGGTGTAGCTTGGAGCTAGAATGCCCCTGGGTTCCATCCCCATTACCGCAAAAAAAAAAAAAAAAAAAAAAAAAATATATATATATATATATATGTATATATATATATATATATATATATATATATAACTTTGGTTAGAAGAGTATGTAGAATTAGGATTATAGTTCAACCAAAAGTTACTGTATATGATAAAATCTGCCAACATTGTTGCTCTATTGATTCATTATTTCTCTATTTAGAAGCAATGATATTTATAACAACCAGTGCTTTCTAGAGAATGAAGTGAGAGTCAAAGCGGCCTTGATTCATCTCTCGCTTAAAAATTCAGATGATAGTAGTTTACCTAGAGCTCTATTTTCTTGAGTACTTCATTGCTTCCTGTTGCCCAAGAGAGGATCTCCAGTGCCTTATATTGAGTCTTCGGAAGAGGTTGTGAAAAAGCCCATCCTGATGGGGGACTTTTTGGCCTGTTCTCTGACCAGAAACACTAGCTTGTATTAAATATGGAAAGTATGTATTGAGTTCTAGTGTTTAATTCTCTTTGAACTAATTTACAGATAACTCCTACAATTTAATAAGCAAGATTATAAAATGAAAATTTTAGATGAAAATATGGTAACCTATAGAACTGTAAGAGTTGAAAGGAAAACAATATTCCATCTTCCCACTTTGTGGCAGTAGCTCCAGTTCAAGGATTGAGAAGAGGGAGGCAAGGTTAGTAGTGTTAGTATACTGAGCACTTCAAGACAGCAAGAAGACAGGCACCCTGGAGAGCCTGGAAAATGCAGAGGAGGAAGGGCTGGCTACAGGGATCAGAGGTCCTGAGCTAATACCAAAGGGGAGTGCTCAGAAGGTAGTACAGCTTTGGCAACAAGCAAGCAAGCAAACAAACAAACAAAACTAGACAAAACATGCACTAGAAACTGACCAAACATTTGTTAAATGGAAATTTAAAATAATTACCATGAAGATTAGAATTGATTTTTAACTTATTTATGTAAGAATTCATTATAATATAGTAGTTTAACTTACCCTTTACCTTTAGCAGTAGGTGTTTTAAGCACCGACACGCCTAAACTTGTTAGAAATACTTTAGATTGTCAAAGCCTTTAACTGCTTGACTCCTGGTGCCTTCTTTCAGCTCACATTGGCTGAAATCACCCAGAAAAATGCAGGATATGGTCTCATAGGTTAAGGAGAGAGGGTCTTTCATTCTACACATTACATTAATAAAGCACACCAAATGTGTATCATCTTTGAAGACTTTACTCCCCCCCACCCATCTAAAATATGAAGAGGCTGAGGGTATGGGGCATACATTTTTGTCATTTGGAGAAGTCACTGTGATTTTGAAGTAGCTACTCTCTACTCTGAAATTGCAGTTACCTCCCCCCACACCCCTGCCAAGGACTGACGACAAAAACTAGTAATTCCACTTTGTGTGTGCACACATGTGGTACTGGAAATTGAACCCAGGAGAGTTCTACCTCTGAGCTTCTCCCCAGCCCTATTTATTTATTTATTTATTTATTTATTTATTTATTTATATTTTTTATTTTTTTATTTGTGGTACTGGGGATGGAACCCAGGGAATTCTACCTCTGAGCTACACTCCCAACCCTATTTTTTATTCTTTATTTTGAAACAGGGTCTCACTGAGTTGCAAAGGACCTCACTAAGTAGCTGAGGGTATTCTTGAATCGTGATCCTCCTGTCTCAGCCTTCTGAATGCTGGGATTACAAGTGTGTGCCACCACACCCAGCTTATTTTTTTTTTTATTTTGAAACATGGTCTTGCTAAGTTTCTAAGGCTGGCCTTGAATCTACTATCCTCCTGTCTCAGCCTTCCATGTTCTGAGATTATAGGCATGTGTCACCAAAAGTCACTGTATATGATTCCATTCCACTTGTAAACAAGTTGAAATTACTATGATAAGTAGCAAAGGATGCTCAGTGCTCAGGATTGTTTTAAATAAATCAATTTCCATTATTATGATGTATAACTATGGAATAGAAAGACTTGGATCATTAAGATTAAAATTCATTAAAATTAGAAGGGGGCCCCCAGTCGCAGAAAGTGAAGGGTCATGTGTTTTTTCTCATATGTGGGAGACCCCCGTTTCACTAGGAAGTAAGTAACCAGGATACAAGAAGGACTTCAGATAATGGAAAAGAAACTCTAGTGGAGCCAGGGAGGTGGTATAGAGAAAGGGGCAGGGGTGGAGAGGGAGAATCCATGAGGGAATCACTTATGGGAAGTATGTATATATGTGACAATACCATTGTCAATCTCTGTACCTTGAATAGGGAAGGGGAGAATGGGGGGGGGAGACAGGGGTAAGCCCACCAAGTGCTGTGTGCATGTCACTCTCACCATGATTTACATTATTATATACTGTAATGCACCAATAAAGTTATAAAAGTAAATAAAGAAAAGTAAACAAATAAAATTAGAAAGGGGCCTAAAAGAGGAGCATTGTTGCTCTTTAACATTTGGAGTGTTCAGCTTACAAGATTTATTTATTATAGAGCTCAAAAGATTAGATGAAAAGAGAGAAGTTTTATCTCATGCTGTCCAGGTATTCATCATTTAGGAAGGTGATGTAGATTTGTTTATGAGGAGGGGAGTAGAGGAGGACTGTGAGTGTGATGCTCTTTAAAACAAACTGAACTGGGTTTTATCTTTGTTGCCTCAAAGAGATAAAATAGGCTGCTGGCCAGAGGGAAAAGTCACCAGGGAGAGTTAAGCTGCAGTTCTCTTACTTCAAGGAATCTCATCTAATCAGATTGCAGCAAACCAGTTAAATCAGATCTGAGGCTTGACACTGAGGGGCCCTTCAAAGGCTTGTCTACAAACCACTGGGCCTTCTCAGATCATTTGTCCCCTGAATGACTCCCCTGGCATCCAAGTTACTGTCCTCAGTCCCTGCTGAGTGTTGCACGCAGCCTGTGGGTATGAGTGAAACAAAGCAAAAACAGACTCTTCAGCAGAACCTCCTCCTCAGTCATACACAGCCATGAAGAAAAACACAATTATGCCATTCACAGGGAAATGGATGGAACTGGAGGACATCATGCTAAGTGAGATTAGTCAGTCACAAAAATTAAGAAATCAGATACTCTCCCTAATATTCGGAAGCTAGGGAGAAAATGGATCATAGGAGGTACTCTAGACAATGAAGGTGATACTATAGATGAGCAAATAAGGCCACCCAACTGAGGGAATGGGAGAAGGGAAGAGGGAAATCCTCTCATGCACATGATGTATTTTAACAACCATATCAATGTCAATCACTAAACCAAACATGCGAAAAAGGGAGGGGAAGAGAATGGGGTGGGAATTGGGTAAGGGCGAATTGGATGATGTGTGCATGTATGCCTCTACCATCTTGTACCCCATTAAGATTTATGACTACAATGCACCAATAAAATTTTTTTTTTAAAAGCCGGGAGTAGTGGCACATGCTTGTAAACCTAGCATTTGGGAGGCTGAGACAGGAGGATCACAATTTGAGGACAGCTTCAGCTACTTAGGCCCTTTGAAAGTCAGTGAGACTCTGTTTCAAAATAAAGAATAAAAAATAGGGCTGATGGTGTAACTTAGAGGTAGAATGCCCCTGGGTTCCATCCCCAGTACCACACACACACACATATACACACACACACACAAAAAAAAAAAAATTAAAAAAAGGCAGAATCAAAATGCGTAGAAAATACATGCTTGGCTTTGGAAGGGAGCTGGCAGATCAACTTTCCATCTTCTCTGTAGCTGATCATCCCATGATGGGAAACTCACAGATTTGAACCAAATTCTAACTTTGAATAATTACAAAATATAAGAAGCTTTTCCCTGATATTAACATAGAGTTTCCTACAAAACTTTCAAAGATTCGTCTGTGCATTGAAGTTACCAATTTTAAAGCAATTTACCTATTGAGTTCTAAGAGTTCTCTTCTAATAGCTCTCATATCTATTATAAATTCTAAATTACTTCCTAATTCCTCCCAACATTTCTTACATAAAGTGGCAAAATATTTTAATATCCTAGCTACCGCACAACTATACTATAGTTGGGAATGGCGGTGCAGGCTTGTAATTCCATTACTTGGGAGGCTGAGACAGGAGGATCACAGGTTCATGGCCAGCCTTAGTAACTTAATAAGGACCTCTGCAAATTATCGAGACCCTGGCAAACATTATGCTAAGTGAGATCAGTCAGTCGCAAGAAGTAAGAAATATAATGCCCTGCCTAATATTTGGAAGCTAGGGGGAAAAGGGTAATGGGAGGAACTCTAGACAAGGAGGGAGAAACCATAGATGAGTATGTAAAGCAACCTGTTTCAAAATAAAATATGGTTAGGGATGCAACTCAAAGGTAGAAGACCCCTGGGTTTAATTCCCAGTACCACGAAAATTATAGGAATTCATAAAAATACTTAAAGAGACTTACTAATAAATTATTAGAAATATGCACACTAGAATTTTACTCAGCCATAAAGAAGAACAAATTATGTTATCTGCAGGAAAATTAGGAAAAATTAGAGAAATTTATGCTAAGTGAGATCAACTAGTCTCAGAAAGTCAAGGTTCATATGTTTTCTATCGTACATGAAAGCTAAAGAGAAGATAGGAAACGGAGGGAATTCCTGAATATGAGAAGAAAGACCAGTAGAAAAGTGGAAAAGGACTGGGGGATGGAGATGGGTAGGGACAAAAGGAGACGTGATGAAATAAACAGTTCAAATAATACTGCGTCCATATATGAATCTCATTAATGTATGGGAGTGGGTTGGGATCTAGAGGGAAACACACTAAGTGTATATCTGTATTACTTTAAGTCTCATTATGATGTATAATTATAATACTCGAATACAGCATGTTTAAAAAAAGAGAAATTAACAGTACCATGCACACACCAAATCAAAATTATTGGAAAAACTCAATGTGTAAGAGGTTAAATTTATTAAATTTCAATAATGTTTTTCTCATTCAGTATAGTGAGGTTTGAAATGCCCTTACCTCTTTCCTTAATCTTTCAGCATTTCTGAGAATTTTACTGCATGTGCTAAACCCAGCAATTTTCTTTTGAATTCACCTCAATTGAATCTAGCCCTTCACTCTTTTGGCCCAGGCCCCAGATCATTGTTATTTTAGAGAATCTTCCTTTCCCTTGCTCAAGGCCACCCATCACTACAGAAAATTTATGCCAACTCTACACCCAAAATATCCTTGTCCACAAAAGTCCTTTCTAATTACCAAAAAGAGTGGGACTTAACTCCTCCTTTCCATGATAATTTTCATCCAATTTCTGATGTTCCCATATCCTTTCCTCTTTAAAGCAGAGAAAATAGGTTCTTCAACGTACCATTCTAGAGGTTAGTTGCAAATCCATTTTATTATACATTAAAAAATTAGTACCATTTTTTGGTAGGGTTCAAAAGAAGGAAGCATAGCTGTGTTAATATTGGGACAAATTTGGACAGTCGAATCATAATTCCTCCAGGAACATATACTACCATGAAGATAATACCTTTACAGAGTATCTGAATGTCATTTCTTTCAAGCCACCAGTTTTATAACTTTGGCAAGCAATTTTCTCTTTCCCTTCTGACATCTCTAGGCATTCAATTGTGACATGTAGAAGGCTGTGTTTTAAAGGATGAAAAGCGATATTCTTCACACAGTTCTGACTGGCTTTTCCTATCGTTTTCCCTCGGAATTATGCAGCCTTTGAATTGATCCAAAAAATATGAAAATGATCCTGTCCAATGTGCTTCAAGATTCTGAATCATAATTCTGCTCTTGTTGGAGTTTTCACGCAACCTACCTCAAACTCTAGAAAGATGTACATAATGAAGCTGGGAATAGCCTCCTTATTTGACACCAGAAAGAAAAAAAATTGGTGTAATTTTTCTCAAAGTGAAATTTTTTACATAAATTGATTAAAATATGAGTTATTGGTATTATGTAGTGCACTACAAAGTATGTGGTTTTTGTTATAAGCTGAAATCTTTTCTATAAAATATTATCTCAGTTGATTGAATTAGGAATTATAGATTAAATGAAGAGAGCACTCTGCTACAAGCTTCAATAGTTTTAATAATGTGTTTTAGACTATTATGTTTTCACATTTGCTTTGCAATAGGTAATGACGACCATCATGCTCAGAAAATTTTTAATAACTTTTTAGCCTAATCTGTTGGGTCCCTGTGTTACAAGGTGGGAGTGATCCATACACTCAACTATAATTCTCATTAGCATTAGATGATCATCTTAATATTTTTTACTTGAGTGGCTATTATAAAAATTCTTTTTTTCTCCAAATGGAGATTGAAAACATTTTAGAAAATTATCTGTAGTATACAAAGGTAGAAACTACTGACACGGAAGTGTTTTTCTATCCTGGGAATTCTATAATTTTCTGTGAAATAATACAATGAAACACTTGATAATTTTACAATGCTTTTAGCATAAAAAACCTGCTACATTTCATTTCAACATTGCCTTACTTTTATTGCAAAGTGAAAATTTCAACCTTCTTGTGTTTTAAACAAATAATTGCCCTCACCTTCTCTATCTTCCCATTGCTAACCTTGGTGTTAAAAGGCTTTATTCTTTGGCCTTTTTGGGAGCATGAAGTTCTATCTGGTATATATAAAATATCCACAGCACAGCTACTAGGTCCTGAATATGGAATGGAGTCAATCCAGCTAATGATGTGACTTTTGAACTCCATGAAGAAGGCATTTCACATTTTTGCCTTTCTTGGAGATATGAACAAAAGTGCTGCCTTTTAAAATAAGAGAAATTAGTCACTAAAAGACTAGGTTTTATAAACAGAGAAAGTCAGTGTCATCATTGCTATCATAGATTTCATTTTTATAATGGAAGGACCTCATCGGGTTTGGAAGCAAAGAAGACTTTCTTCTGAGAACGAAAACCCACATGGCAAGTGACAAGATCTCTAGAGACAGTGTATATAGATCAAAACAATGAGAGTTGAATCTTCCTGAGTTTTACTTCTATAAATAACTGAAGGTCCTTACATAAATAAATACTTACCTCTTGGAACTTTGACATCATTTGAAATTTCTGAATACAAATTCTGGTTTGATCATCTATTCTCCACTCTCATTTTTAGCATCTTTCTGTCCTTATTTTAAGGAGAAATCTCTCATTATCAGAAAAAAGAGGGAATGTATAATTGTTAAAACCAATATGCCCTAAAAACAAAATTGGATTGCTGTAAAAAGAGGCATTACTAACAGAGGGAAAGGAAAAAACAACTTTTACCAGTCAACTTCTAAAATCTAGAGTTACAGTTCCTAAGTAGTCCTATTATCTCATCTTTAGTGATTCCATTCCTCTTTTCTTGATAAAGGAATGTTAGTAAACTACTAGAGAAGGTTACCATCGGTCACATTCCATTCTTTTTCATTCTTTTTTTTTTTTTTTTGGTGGTACTGGTGTTCCTGGAAGCCCTTCTACCTCCGGGCTACACTCCCAGACCTATTTTATATTTTTGAAACAGGGTCTCTTAAACCAGCGCAGCCGGCATCCATTCATTTTTTTAAAATTAAATATTGTTCTCTTTGTCATTATAGAGAAAACCATGTGAATGCAGCCCACAATTTAATAATCAAGAAATTAAAGACAATGCTCTACTCTCTTTTTTCTGAATTCATGGTAGCTTTCTTTTTCCCCCCAAAAAAATTCACTACAAAAGAAAAAAATGATGGATAGTTATTTTCATAAACAATGCACTTAGCTAATGGTCATAAGAAAGACAAATTTTTGCTTCGTTACCTAAAACAGGTAACAGTAACACAATTATAGAAACTAGAATATTTTCTAACACACATAGGTTTACCATCTATGAGTTCTTGTAACTGATAATGCACCTAAACTTCTTTGTATAAAGCAGATTTATAACTTCATTAAGAGAGCTCTGTGTAAAGGGAATTCTGTGTAAATCCTTTTGCAATGTGAGTAATACTTCTTCATTAATCTGCTTTGGAAGTCAGAATTTGGTAGATTGTATTTCTTAAATCATGCAGTTACCTATCTGATTTAAAAAAAAAAAAAAAAGCAACGTTTCTCTGAAGCTCCTCCTGAGCTACTCCTGGTGGTCTGGTTTGGGAGTAGAAGTGAACTGGTAGTAAGCAGTGTTTAGTAAGATAGAGAGCTTGCTTTTCCAAACACGTGGTCTAAACTTCCAAGCTCAGTTCTGCAAGTACAAGCCAGACTCCAAGATCTTATCAAAAGCTGTCTCATTTCTTGTTGATCTGATAAGAGGTTGACAGGTGGGTGGAGAGGGTGAATATTTAATTTCTGTGTGTGGTTTGTGTCCCTCTACCACAAATCATGGCTCTAGTCAAGTTAACACTCCCATGCAGCTACCCTTTTGGGGAAACTCCCTCCAGTAATGAATAGTAACAACTCTATAGTGTTATAGGCTCATAAGTATTGCTCTAGCACTTACTGGTTTAATCCCTGCCTTTTCCAATATTCCTTGTTGAATTTTTTCCCAACTATTTAGACTACTTGAGTAGACCATCTTGTTTTATAACCACATAGAAAGTTCTGTGATATGACAAATTGAAAATTAATTTCAATAAAGACATCAAAAAGAGACATTCCTCTTTCCACATCTCCCCTCAGCCCCATCCCCATCTTCCCAATTATCTTTGACTACAGGGGAAAATATACCTGCTAGATCTAAAGAATAGTATACCCTTCCAACAAATAAAGGCTTCCTAGAAAGATAAAGAGGCTTCTATTCTGAGTTTTTTGTAGTCTTTTCTGAGTTATTCTAGTCTTCAAGAATAGAAATGAGAGTTGGAGATGTATCATTTTATTGCTGTTCTTGAATTTAAAAGGTAGGAGTCAGGCTTGGTGACATACACCTATAACCTCAGTACTTGGGAGGCTGAGACAGGAGGATTTCAGGTTTGAGACTAGTCTCAACAATTTAGTGAAATCCTAAGCAATTTAGCAAGACCTGTTTCAAAATAAAAAAATAAAATAAGGATGGGGATGTATTTTAGAGATAGAATTCCCCTTGGCTCAATCCCTAGTACCAAAAAAAAAAAGAAAGATATGCAAAAAATATGCTCTTCCTGGTATTATGAGCAGAAGGAGGGAACCACTTGTTGACCCACACCGAAGAACCTGAGATGGATGGAAGAGAACTGAAAATGAAGAGAACGATCCATGGCTTCACTGATAATTACACTTTTTAAATTACATTAATTTATGTGTCCACTTTTTCATTTATTCATTCAGCAAATATTTTAGTGCTTAACTGTCTTCCAGGTTCAGTGATTTCTATAAGGAACAAAATTGTTGCTGGGTGTGGTGGTGCACACTTGTAATCCCAGAAGTTGGGAAGCTGAAACAGGAAGATCGTAGGTTTGAGGACAGTCTCAGCAACTAATGAGACTCTCATCAACCTCTTTTCACAAACAAACAAACAAACAAACAAACAAACAAACAAACAAGGCTGGGGATGTAGATCAGAGGTGAAATGCCCCAGAGTTCAATCCCCAGTGCTACACACACACACACACACACACACACACACACACACACACACCAATAAAAATAAAATAAAAATTTCAACAAAGTAGAGTTTCTGGTCTCTAGCAGTGGATCTAGCTCTATGGAGAGAAAACAAACGGCACTGATATAAGAACATACTATATGTATGTTAGAGCTTGTTAAAAATTCTTCTCAATCTTTGTATAATTTAATAAAGCATAGAGTTAAAAGAAAAAGAAATTACTATAATTATTGCTCCAAAGAGGTATCTGAATATAGTGGATTCTATGCAATTATTATAGACAGATGTCCATGTCACCTTTGCCCAATGTGGTCAGAGCGCCCTATGTGTCAAAGAGCATGCTCTCACTTGCAGTGCTAATCTGTTCTTTGTGTGCAGGCTGTTTTTTGGGGGGGTGGAAAACTTGCTGCTTCAAAAAACACCAAGCCCTGAATATGTGTATGTCTCCCAAGGGGATATACAACATTGTAAGTTTGATGTTCATTCTCTCAGCATTTTTAGTCTTTCAATCTAGCCAGGCAAGAAATTTTATTTAAGTCAAAAACCACCAGAGTTATTTTTTATTTAAAATGCAGAAAATATGGTCTTCCATTTGTAATCCCTATAAATACAGTAAGGAAAAGAAACTGAAAAGAGATCTGGGCTTCAAAATTGCCTAGCACAACAACAAATTTAAGAGTTTAGACTAAAATGATGCGTGCCATTTTCACTTTCCTTCATGTGCCTTAAAGTAGAATCAGCATTGATTGTCCTGCAAACATGCCTTGTTTCCCAGACACAAAAAGATTCTAGGCCAGCTAGGTTTGGAGAAGTTACAGAATCTTGTTAGGTCTGAAATAATGACAGGAAATAGGTAAAAAGTGTTTATGGGTTTGCAGTATTTCTGATGTTTCCTTTTTCAACTCCAGCAGCAATTTTTATAGTCACTTTTTACCTCCTCTTCCTTTCCATACTGATTTAACCTCTACTGTGACTTTGCACATTGCTGATAGGGAATGTAAGATTAAAACTGCAAACTGGTGCAGACAGCTAAACTTATCCTATGTGGCTTTTTCTGTGTTGGTTCGGAAAGATAAAATTGCATCTTATTTAAAGGAAAGCAATCGCATATTCTAAAAATATTATCTTCTTTTGAGTTTTTTTCTTTTTCTTTTTGTAGTGAGGATTGAACCCAGAGGTATTCACCTCTGACCTACACTCCTAACCCTTTTTAGATTTCTTTGTTTTGAAACAGTCTCTCACTAGGTTGCTGGGAGTCTCATTAAGTTGTTGAGGCTAGTTTCTGGTCTTGAACCTACCATATTCCTGTCTCAGCCTCCCAAGTACTGGGATTATAGGAGTCTACCACCACTGTGTCTGGCTAGCTGCTTTGTTTTATATTCTTATTTTACTGAAATTAAAAAACTTTGCTGCTTCTTTGGTAAACAATCAAGTGATAGTGAATGTCTTAACTTGCTTATATAAACGTCTTCACTGCTCTGATGAAGAATGAACTTTGGTAGCTGTGTCTGAATCTGGATATTAAATGAAGTTATTACGGGGGTGCAGGCCTAGGAAGGCAGTTGAAAAAGAGCTACTTTTTACTTGTTGCTTTTTCCTACCCTATTTCCCACCCAAACTTACTTTATTTGCCACTAATGTACCTTTTTATGGCACCAATTAAATGCACAAATCTATTTGGGCTTTGAGAACTAGTGCAATGATTTCTTAAGTATTTAATACTTTTGACATTATGTCATATCTGCTTGTGTCCCTCCTCCCATTTTTAAATAAATGATGAATTCCCTCAAGACATGCTATTTTTCAAATTTTACATTTGTATCAATAAAAACATGTAACAGTGTATGTCACATAGTAGGTGATCAAATGAGAGTTTGGCTAAATGGATAGATGTCTCCTAGGTTACAGTTTAGATTCTTCTAGTTTCTTTCATAAAACTAAATTATCATTTAAATAATATAATTACTAAAAAAATGTCATTAAATCCTAAAACAAAAATTCAGCTAATAATTATTGGTAAGAAAGATTGACATAAATAACTTTTCTGAAGGACAGAACAATCCTAAATTCCATGTACCACCCATAACCACTTCTTCAAAAATATTCAAAGGGAAATAATATGTCAAATAAAATATTCATAAGATTCAATATTTATTTTTATTTTTATTTTAGTGGTACTGGGGTTCCTGGAAACCCTTCTACCTCTGGGCTACACTCTCAGACCTATTTTATACTTTTTATTTGGAAACAGGGTCTCTTAAACCAGTGAGGCTGGCTTCGAACCTGAGTGATCCTCCTGTCTCAGCCTCCCAAGCGCAGGGATTACAAGCGTGTGCCACCATGCCTGGGTTAAGATTCAATATTTATTCTATAGAATATCTACATTTCTTATATTTTTACTTCCATTTTAGGTATTCTTTTTAATTATTTAATCATTAGCTAAAACAAATCTGTTATTTCTTTTACTTGTCAGAAGATTTTATAAAATATTTTCAAGAATAAAAATAACAAGTACCATAATAAATAAGGATTTAATTTATTTTGATTCCTTTTAATATAATAGATGTCATGAATCATAGGAGAAAGTATTTAAGATTTGGCTGAGAAAATGATCCACATAATTGGGAAAACGCAAAAGTTGCAATTCTAAAATAGCTGTAGATAAGAAAAATCATGACTATAATTGAACATGTTTCTCTTAGTCAAGTCCTTTATTTTTGAGTCTCTCTTCCTAAATGTAAAATAGTGTACAATCAGTAATTTCTTCCATTTTTAATTCTGAAACGAAGAGAAATGATTTAAAATTTTCTCATAATATAATTTTTTCCATACTTTATTTCGTATTCACTAATATCCTCTAAAGAGCCAAGATAAGTACTATGCCGGGAAGGAATTCAGAAATCAGAAAGTGTTAGGGTTATTGAATCATTTACTCAAAGCCACATATCCAGTGAATAAAACTCAAAATAGAACACGTGAAAATTCATTCCATGTCCAGAACTCTTTCTGTTTTAGCAGTCTGCTTCTTTAAAAACTGCACAGACACACATACACAAAGATTCTATTTCTTTATACACAGAATGAATTACAATAACGTCAACATTAGCAATCACACAAGTCTCTGGGTAATGACTCTACCTTAAAGATGCCTGGAAGTATTTCAGTTATTGGTTTTAAGCCAATATATAGCTCAAACTTTCACACATGAGGGCAGTTATTTAAAGAGCCACAAGCCCAAGGCAATACATCCTCCCTTCTCTAGACCACGTTTGTTCCCAAAGGTATCTTCTACTACACACACTGGCACATAAAAAGCAATTTAAAATAAAAGATGTCATACCTGACTCTAGGGCTTGCTATTTATAATTTCCTTGAAACTCTTAATGAATAGTCCTTTTGATATGGATTATATTTTTTAGCATACTGTCTTTACTCTGTAGCTGTATAATCACTTTTGCTTTGTCTCAGAACATTAAAATCATAAAAATTTTTAATAGAAACATTTAAGTACGAAATTTATGCTTAAAATCTTGAAATGAGATTTGCTATTTTTCTCTTTCCTTTAGCATTATGATCATATAACAGTGAAAAGGATAAAATTATTTTTATGTATTATTCTATTTAATAATAAAAATAAGACAACTTATTTAAATTATAAATGCAAAAAAATGCATAACTTATAAGTAGTTTCAAGATTTCATTGGCCAATCAACAAACAAAAACATTAAGAAAACTTTATTAAAAAACTCATGGAAATCATAAATAATTGTTTCTGAATGAAAGAAGAAATAATCGCTTTCAAAAAAAGTATATTAGAAAGTTTCTAACCGGGCATGGTGGCACACACTTGTAATTCCAGAGTTTGGGAGGCTGAGACAGGAGGATCGCACAGGTTCGAAGCCAGCCTCCGCTACTTAGTGAGGCTCTCAGCAACTTAGTGAGACCTTGTTTCTAAATAAAGTTTAAAATAGGTCTGGGAGTGTAGCCCGTAGGTGGAAAAGCCCCTGGGTTCCACTCCCAGTAGCACAAAAAAGAGAGAAAGTTTTTAAACTTGAAAATAATAAATTGAATTTTGTGTATTAATTTGAGACCATACTTATGGACACAGCCTACTAAATATTATGCCCAGATGCACCTTCTCTTTTTTTAGAATACAAAATATTAATAGTAACTTGAATAATATAACATCTGGGTATCAAAGGATATTTGTCTTTATGGTGAGAAGATGCATAATCATTTTATCTTAGAAGTATATTGACCAATTAAGAAAAAGTTTAAAAAGTGGATGAGAAGGTAGTTATTTAGAATTAGGCCTCCAGAAAATTGAATAATTACTGACAAGTTTAGATTCATATGTAGCAGCAATGATTAGTAATCTATGTCAAATTCACATAGCTTTGCTAACCAGTACCAGTTAATATCATGGTACTGAGAATTTTCAAATAATCCCCTCATTATTGGATTTTGTGATAAAGTTGCAAGATATACTAAAGTTGAACCCAAAGTTTACTTAATTTAAATTTATGGTCTGAAAAGTCCATTTTGGCAGTTAATGAAACAACTGCTGTTGAGTAAATATTGCAATACCCTAATCTACCTGTCATTTTGTCTATTAATAAAATATTTCTTTGAAAAATAAAGTTATCACTAAAATCATAGTACTGATCACAGAGACTTATACATGGAAATAATCAAATTAGTGAATGAGTAAAGATCAGAGCTCATTTTTACAAGTGGTCCATGACCAGACCAAAAAGTAGGATATTTTCCCTGAATACTTTATTCATGTTTTGATTACTGTGAAGGAAAATTCCAAGAATTGAATCAGAGCCTCCTGGAATCCACAAACTCGGTGACAGGCATTGATTTGTAGTACTAAGTGTCTTAGGTATAGCAGATCTGAATGTCTATAAGTTTAGTCTCTAGGTTCAAACTGTGGTAACAATGATTAAATTATGCAAGGAAATACTAAGTTATAGTTAACAATTATTTGTGCCAAAAAAACTTGGGGTTCTTCATTTATTCCTTCATACTGAAGGATGAAAAAATCAGTTTTGAAAGAGAGACATTCTTTGAGAATGGATATTAGGTATAGACAAATCCTGTAATGTAGTAGAGTTAAATACAAAAGAGTAAGGCAATGATCAAGCAGGTTCCAGTTCTTACATAAAATTAATATTTTTAAGTTTCATTAAGTAGAGAATAATCCAGGATTTATATATCCTATGCAGTGTTTCTTGCATTGCAACTCAACTATTTACATTTAATTTTTTTACAGAAAAAATCCAAGAAGAAATAAAATCTCAAACACTTTTTAAGAGGGACTTCTTTCTTGGTGTGTATTGTCAAATTACACTTTCAGAAAAAGTAACAAATTACACTTCTCCCAGTGTATAAAAAGAACCTTGATTTTGAAAATTATTTTTTCTGAATAACCCCACTATTTATTTATCTGTTCCTAATGCCTTTGTTTGGTGCTTTATAAATTTAATTTTAAGGAGAAGGGTAGAAAAAACTACAAATGGTCATATCTGCCAGAGTAACAGCAAGCAATAAAACAAAGTTGTATTTGACAGTTCTTGGCACAGAAAATGTCTATAACTGTGAACACTAAATCTCTGTATTTGGAGGATGGCTATAACAAGTGAGTGCATAGCTATATTCAGTAAATAAATATTGTCATCTGATTGTGGAGAAAATTATTTTAAATTATTATCAAGATTAGTATTAACTAATAATTTAGTAAAACAAATTTATTTATTTATTTATTTATTTATTTATTTATTTATTTATTTATTTATTTTGGGTCTGGGGATGGAACCCAGAGGCATTTGACATCTGAGCTACATACCCTGCCCCATTTTTTATTTTTTATTTTGAAACAGGGCCTCACTAAGTTACAGAGAGCCTCACTAAGTAGCTGAGGTGAACCGCGATCCTCCAGTCTCAGCCTCCCGAATGCTGCGATTACAAGCGTGAGCCACCCCGCCCTGCTAGTAATACAAATTTAAATCTGACAAAAATGTATAGATAGTATACAAAACATAGTATATAGAGAACAAAACGTAATGTATAGAGAAAAAAACGTAGTAAATGAAAATGTTTAATAAAATTTACAGGGAGTTGCAATGACTTTGAAGATTTTGTTAAATCAAAGAGTTAAAGTCTTAATATAATGGAATGATCATAATTCACACAGGGGGTCCTAACGCCTATCAATGATACACAGATGCTCGTTTTATCTATAGCCCTCCGCTCTACCAGCTGAGCTATCAAAGGGTGCATTATCAATGATACAGATTGGGGATGAGTAAAAAGAAATTGGTTGGGAAGAAATACATGGAATTGGTGAACATATACTAAGTAAGATTAGTCAGTCACAAAAGGTAAAAATTGGATGTTCTACCAAATATGTGGAAGTTAGGGAGAAAAAGGGTCATAGGAGGAACTCTAGATGAGGAAGGAGAAACCATAGATGAGCAAATAAGAAGACCCAACTAAGGGGAATGTGAGAGGGGAAGAGGGAAATTTCCTGATGTACATGATGTATATTCACAAACATATCAGTCAGTCATTAAGACAAACAGGAGAAGAAGGAGAGGGTAGGGTATGAGGTGAGAATTGGGGAAGGGCTAAATGAGTGGTGTGTGCATGTATGCCTCCACCATCTTATAGGCCATTAAAATGTATGACTACAATGCACCAATTAAAAAAAAGAGAGAAAAATAGGGTATGATGAAGCAATAAATAAGTACTTCTATATTATTTTGTATTAAAGTAGGTTTCTTTTGTCAGGCATCATGGCATTAAAGTCACTATGTTATTTATTTTTTTTTTTTTGTACTGTGGGTGGAACTCAGAGGCTTTTCTACTTAAAGACTCTACTCCCAGACCTATTTTATACTTATTTGGAAACAGGGTCTCACTAAGTTGCTGACAGCCTCACTAAGCAGCTGAGGCTGGCTTCGAACCTGCGTGATCCTCCTGTCTCAGCCTCCCAAGTGCGGGGATTACAAACATGTGCCACCACGCCCGGCTTGACATGTTCTGGTTTGAATAAGTCTTCTAATATTTATGTTTTGGATATTTTATCCTTAAATTTCTATACAAATGATGTTTAAAGATGGGGTCTTTGGAGGTATTTAGGGTTAAGTCATGATTGTGGGGCCCTCATGATGGAATTACTGGCTATATGTGAAAAGGAAAAAAAGACCCGAGTTGGTATGCTCCCTAACTTTCTCCATGGAATCTTGTCTACCATGTTATGATGCATCAAAAGGACCCTCACTAGATGTTCAGATCTTGATATGGACTTCACAGCCTCTGTAACTATGAGAAATAAATGTCTGTTCTTTATATATTGCTCAATTGACAATATTTTGTTGTGGTAGAAGAAAACTATTAAGATAAGATCAGTATGGCACCAATATACCATCATTCAGGGTTTTTTTAAGTGTTCATTTTTTCCTATTTTATTGGTGCATTATAGTCTTACATCATCATGTAGTTCATCATCACGTAGTTCATGGTGATAGTGACACACATGCACACATCCCTTGGTAAGTTTTCAGCTGGCCCCACCCCACTGCCCCCTTCCCCATACAAGATATTGAGATTGGCATTGGTATTCTCGCATATGAACATATAATATCGATGAAAGTGATTTCTTCATTAATTCTCCCTCTGTCTTTGCCCACCCTCCCCCAAAGCACCTTTTTCATTCCACTGGAGTTGCTCCTCTAGTATTTAAAGTCCTTTGTATATCCCAATGACTCCCTAGATTCTGCATATAGAGAAAACATGACCGACCCTTCACCTGTCAACTCACTTTGAGGTAGAATAGAAGAAATGAAACTTTAGGTAGAAAGAAAACAAATTGGGAAAGAACAGAGAGTATAGTTTTATTTTTTTTAATTTATTTTATTTTTAATTTATTTTTTGGTGGTACTAGGGTGGAACCCAGGGGCTTTTTACCTCCGGGCTACACTCCCAGACCCATTTTATTATATTTTATTTGGAAACAGGGTCTCACTAAGTTGCTGAGAGCCTCACTAAGTACCTGAGGCTGGCTTCGAACCTGCATGATCCTCCTGTCTTAGCCTCCCAAGTGTGGAGATTACAAGGGTGCGCCATCACGCCCGGCAGAAAGTATAGTTTTAAAATTTTTAAATCTTTGTAATCTTTAATTTCATTTTAACAGAGCTTGTTTACTTTCAAGCAAAAGCTGGGCCCACACTTTTAAATTATAATGGCCTAACTTTATACCTAAAATTCCAGAGGTGATTAGTCCCCAGAAAGAGCTTCACTTTTTGTTAGAGTATCAATTTCCTGTGAATAAAGTCCTGGGGAAAATGACACTTTGCCCCATTACCCTATCCACTCAGATTGCAGAAAAAGTCACCCCCCCCCCCACAGCACCACCACACACACAAACAGGCTTCTCTTGTCTCTACTCCCTGGCCCTTATCTGAAAGGAATTGTCACCTTTTGTCAGCCTGAAGCTTCAAAGAAAGAAGTCTCCATCCCATGTTGCCCCATTTTCCACCAGGTGCCCCTAGCCATCCCTCCTCTAGGGACCATAAAAAGGATTGTAAAAGATCCTGAGTGTTCTCTCTGTTGCAGCACTCTCCATCTCCAGATGGCCCACATTTCCCCTTGAATGTGTACTTTTACTTTTCTTGAATTAAACCTCTGCCTTTGTCTCTGACTGGCTCCTGTTGAAATTCTTTTCACCATGAAAGCCAAAATCCAGAGGGCACTGAGGTGGTTTCTCTTTCCCAAACCTAGAACCTCTCAGGACTCTCCATGGAATTAGCGTGTTCTCCTGTGGCAACTTAACATCATGTTCTCCAGGTCTATCCATTTCCCTGCAAATTACATAATTTTGTTCTTCTTTAATGGTGAGTAAAATTCCATTGTGTGTATATCCCATGATTTTATAATTCATTCATCTGTTGATAGGTACACAGGGTGGTTTCATAATTTGGCTACTATGAATTGTGCTACTATAAACATGGATATGCATGTATTCTAGTATTCTAATGTACTCTAATATTCTGAATCTCAGTCCTTCTGGAAATATACCTAGGAATGGCATAGCTGGATCATATGGTAGATCCATTCCAGCAGCCTTACCAGTAGTGCAGAAGAGTTTCTTTGTTCTCACATCTTCCACATCCTCCATGGTTATAATCACCTGGGGCATGTGAAGATGTTGGGGTGAGTTCTCAGCTCAGGAACTCGGGGTCTGCAGGGTCCTTGGCTAACGTGATGGAAAAGAATTTCAGCACACGCCAGTTAGAGACATGGACAGAGGTTTATTTGGGGAAAAGGGAAGGAAATACACATTCAAGAGAGAATGTGGGCCACCTCAAGATGAGGAAGGCATTTGGGGGAGTTCAGGGTTATCTTCTTATAGGGGACTTTCATAAGGTGTGGGCTAGAGACAGTATGCGAGGATGAGTTCAGTCCGGTAATCCTAAGGCGGTTTATGGTGGGCAGGTGGTCTGGTCAGCCTTAGGGTGGATGATCTCAGTCCAGTAGTCCTGAGGCGCTTCCTGATGGTCTGGTGGTCTGGTCAGCCTTAGTGTGGCTGATCTTGGGTTGATTGGGGTCCTCATTAGTTGATTGACGGATAGGCTGGGGTATCCTAAATTATGTTTTCTTGGAAATATTGTTAATTTTAGGATCTACAGGTTTCCCAAGAATTTATGGGAAAGTCAAACCCTGGAAAAGAGAACTGGTTTGTGAACTAGAGGCTGAAGCATTTCAGCTCCAGGATCTTATATTAAAGTTATATTTTTACTTTTCCTTCCTGTCTGTCTCCTTTCTACCTACTTATTTCTTCTATCCTACATCAAAATTAGCAGGCACAAACTCTGACGGCCAAGAGAGTATTGCATTCTTACCTTTTAGTGTGGTTGTCTGAGTCAAATTGCCCCAGAGACACTGCTCTTGCTCTACCAGTTTCACCAGCTGCAATCACATAACACCCCCCCACCCCCCCTTGGCCCCTGACCTCTGGCCTCTCTGCTTTCAAGGCCCAAACTCCAGCAGGAAAAGATTATATTGTTCTGAGCCTGGGGCTTGAGTGGTTGAGTTATTAGTCCCAGAGACAGCACTGTTGCTCTGGACAGCTGAGATCATGTGAGACCTTGATGGTCACTGGCCTTGGTACTTGTGGTGCCCATACACTGCCTGGCTAGAGTCTATAACCTTTAGAGCCTGAAGCATTGTTAAGTGAGTTATTTTACCCCACAGACACCACTGCTGTTGGTCCTGCTATGATTACTTGGGACCCAGTGATGCAGGGCAGAGGACCTGAAAACAGAAAAATTCAAAGCAGCCATCTGCATCTCCTCTTCTGTGAGGTTGGGGAGGTAAGCAAGAAGGCCAGAGACTGGTGGGTGCCAGAAAATAGGGTCCTGACCAGGTAATCAAATTAAGGATCAAAATTGTGCAAAAGTCATTTGTTCCCCCAAACCCAATTCTGACTAATCAAAAAGGAATAGATAGAAAACCTCCGAAAGGTTTAAAAGCCCACTCTCCAAGGGCTTTAAGGTCACTCTCTGGGATCATCTCTGGGGAGAAGCTATTTTTTGGTCTATCTTCTATCTTTCCCTGACTTTATTTAAACTTATATACCCTTATCTAGTTCTTGGGTTTCATTCATTGAAATCTACTAGCAAGAACCCTAAAACAGGAGACACCCTAATTTCATCAGCAGGGGCAGGGCAAACTGCCAACCATAGATCCTGCCTGCCCAAGTTTTCCTGGGGACTTTCTCCTAATTTACACTTTTGCTGTTTCTGATTGTAGCCCCTCTGCAGGGATAGTCTGCAAACTGACAGACCCTGCAGGTTTATTCAATGCCACACTAACCCCTACACCCAAGCTAGTCCCTATAGCCATGCAGGCTCCACTGGGATACTTTTTAAACTCAAGGTCTTGAGGAACACTGCTTGGATCCCTGCTGTAAAAGGTCTGTAGTTTCTCAGTCCCCACAGGTTCAGGTGCAGCCACAGTAGTAAGCTGGGCAGTTTGGCTTTTCGGTCTGGTGATTCTCAGTGGTCTTGACAAGTAGTATGAAGCCACTCGGGTCCCTGCAAGAAGGTTCTGTCTTTTTTGGGTCCTGCTGAGTTCAGCTGTAGCCATCAGAGTTTGATGGGTAGTTTGGTTGGGCAGTCTGGTGAGTCCTGTCTTGAGGTATTTTAGTATGGAGAGAAGAATGCAATTGCTTTTAGTGCTGGTTCTCTGCAATCACTGGCTGGACAAGATTTAATTTTTCTTTGCTGGAATTGGTCTCTCTGAGAGTTGCTGGTCTTGTCAGCCTCCAGATCCTGTACTGATTTGCCAATATGGTGCCCCCTCTGATCTCTGCTCACCAGATGAGAAGTATGGAGCTATTTTTTAGTCTTCTACTCTCTGTGTTGCCTCCAATTCAACCATGTTTTGAATGTATTTCTTCTGTTGTGTTCTGAATGCTTTCCTTTTGTCAAGAAGTAGTCTTCCTACAGGTTGAGTTCCCGAGTATAAGAGCAGCCAAAATGCACTGCTTTCCCCTATTCTGTCATCTTTAATCCCTCCCCCTATTTTTAGTTCTAATAAGAAGAAACAAATGTTTTAGTATGATAAAGAAAATAATGAAACAATTATCCATGTAAAGAATGTGAGTCGTTGTTTGAAAAGTTAAAAAAAAAAAACAACAAAACAAAACAGAAAGCTCAATACCATGTGCAAATCTAGGGTCACCTTCCATCAAAAACAGAAAAAGTATAGAGTCAGCCTGCTCCAAATCATTACTTCATCTCCTCCCAACATAAAAATTCCAATCTCTCTCTCCCTTTCCCTTACATCTATGTAAATGATCCAGAGGACTTTTTGGGAAATTATATAAGGAAAGAGGGAAACAAATACTAAGTCTATATCAGTATAGTCCAATAGGTATCTCAACAATGATGAAAATATGTACTTCCAAATATGTTAAATGTTATCCACTAGGTCTATTGTGCTCTTGAAATAGGATTAATTTAATCTTATTAAAATTAAATTTCAATATCCATATGAGGCTAATGGCTATTGTATTGGACTGCACAGCTATGGATTATAAACATCTCAAAGGCAATGTCTAATTATATAACTTAATCTATCACTAAGTCTTCTTAAGTTTATAATATATATTAATATATATTGGAACACTTATTTATTTGGTCTCAAAAAGATTGTTTTTCAGAACAATATTTTACCTTTTTGCTATCATCAATGTTTTGTCATATTTTAGTTTATCTTTTTTATTTTTTGGGAAGGGGAAGTATTTTATTTATTTATTTTATTTTTAAGTTTTAAATTTTTTATTGGTGCGAAGTAGTCATGCATCTTAATGGGGTACAAGATGGTAGAGGCATACATGCACACATCACTTATTTAGCCCTTCCCCAGTTCTCACCCCACTCCCTCTTTTCTCTCTTCTTCTCTTGTTTGGCTTAGTGATTGACTTTTATATGTTTGTGAATGTACATCATATACATTAGAAAATTTTCCTCTTTCCCCCTCCCATCCTCCTCAAGTCATCTTATTTGCTCCTCTATGGTTTCTCCTTCTTCATCTAGAGTTCCTACTATGACCCATTTTCTTCCTAGCTTCCACATATTAGGGAGAATATCCAATTTTTTACTTTTTATTACTGACTAATCTCACTTAGTACTCCAGTTTCATCTATTTCCCCACAAATGACATAATTTTGTTCTTCTGAATGGCTGAATAAAATCCAATTTTGTACATATTTCATAGTTTTTTAAAATCAATTCATCTGTTGATGGACATCTTGGCTAGTTTCATAGTTTAGCAATTGTGAATTGTGCAGCTATGAACACAGTAATGTATATATTAGTTTGGTAGTTTGGTTTTTATTCTTTTTGGTAAATACCCAGAAGTGGTATTCTTGGATCATATGGTAGGTTTGCATTTTGGGGCATGAGTCGAAAAGCAGAGCCAGAGTTAAGTTCTGGGAGCACTTTATTAATGTGCTACCTGGAATTCTGAGTCCTGTATTGCTACACTGTCATTACAGAAACTGCAAAAAAAGCTTCCTCGTCTGTGTTAAGGCTCAGATCCTTAGTTATCTATAAATTCCTAACGGGGCTAATACAAAGAATCTGTTGCAAGACATAAGATTTTTGAGGGACTCAAAAGAAATAAAATGACACTGGCTTCTATTATAAGCACAGATTTGGCCTGTATGTGAATGATGAAAACATGGTGTCATTTTGAAAAAGAAAAATAGGCAAAATATAATAATATTTCAAAGCTTTTTATTCCTTATACATTATTTCCTGCACCACAATTTCAATGCTGATGAAACCACAAGAAGCAAATTTTATTTTCCTAAAAACCTAGTCATTTTCTATATAATCATGACAGATATTAAGTATTTTATAGCATATTAAAATTCTTCATGAATAGGTAAGGTAGCTGAAGTAAAACAATAAGGTCATTATCTACACAAGAACTTCTGTATAGAAGGTATTTCCATTTTTTATGAAAGTTTGAGAGTTAGCACTGTTAAAATTAATTCACAAGATTGATTTACATATATACCAACAAGAAATTATATGCTCTGTGCCAATTATTAAGTATTGACAATTAACGGGCCTAGAAATTTCTGTCTCGGAGCTCATTATGTTAAGGGTCATACTTTTTGTATTTGTGAATTTGCCTACTTACTCAAATTTAATTGTAACTTTTTCATAGTTTTACTTGAGTTGCTCTAACAAAACGTCATAAACTGGGTGGTGTATAAGCAATAGAAATTTATTCCTGACAGTTCTGGAGCCTGGGAAGTACAAGATAAAGGCACCAGCATCTGATAAAGTCCCGCTTCCTGGTCCACAAATAGCTATCTTCTCCTTGAGTCCTCACCTAGTGGAGGGGGGATAACTGTCTGGAGTCACTTCATAAAGGCTCTAATCTCTTGAACTTATTAACTCCCAGAAACTCCAACTCATAATTCCTAGTGTTATCACTTTGGGAGATAGAATTGCAGCCTATGAATCTGAGGAGAGGGGCACAAACATTCAGTCTAAAACAAGGTCCCAGATTAATATTTATTGAACTTATACAGTCACTAGTCATCTTGGATATGCAGGGAATAGCTACACATGTTGAGCTGTCTGATGATGCCCATTTCTCAGCTGCAACAGAATGAACAACACTTTGCCTTCTTGTTTCATATGTAAACAAGAGTCTTTGTTTTTATCTCTTTGGTAAAATTTTTCCCATTTTTAGGCATTTTTATTGGTGATTTTGCTGTTAAAAATGGGTCTATATACAGTACTGAACTGCTGACTAATTCAGTACTGCTTTGGAACAGAGAGTTCCAAAGCACAAGAAGGCTGGGATACATCTTTTGGAGAAAAGAGAAAAGACACAAGTTAGATAAGCTCCAGTCAGAATGTTAATGAACCAACAATATATAATAAGTAAAGTGTCTCTAAATAGAAATAAATTTATGGTTATGTATTGATTGGCTGATAGAAATGTGATCAGGAACCTAAACTTTAATTTTCCTTATGGGCAACACTTCAATATTATGATTTAGTATCTGGGGAAAGTTTATACTCATAACTCCTAGAAATAACAAAAACTAATTTTATATATAGAAAGAATGAAGAATGTTAAAACATTTAATTATCTAATTATTAGTGTCCAGGGACTGCTGTGTATATACATAATGAGCTCTGGACTCCAAGATGGACATTAGGATAGTGGAGGCTGAACACATTTTTTTTCCTGGTCCTCAAATATCAAAACCTTTGAAATGGACTACCCTTATTGTATATGTATAAATATACTGTTATATAGAGTAAGATTCAGAATTTACATGATTCAGTGAAAGAAAGAACAAAATACAAAAAAAAAAAACAAAGAAAGAAAGCAAAAGGTTAAAAATGACTGCAGCTTGGAGTTTGTCCTATGACACTGTCTGACGGATCTTAAAACAGGGCATTGTTCAGCAGTGTGGTGGGAGATGTAGCTCAGATGGTTTGTTAGGCTGTCAGGGAAGAAAGATCAGCGAATCTTTTAGATCTACTGGCAAATATGAGCTATTCAACCATGAAAGAAAAATATCTAAAGACAGGCTCTGGATCCTAGGAGGAATTTGTGGACTTTGATCCTTTAGGTTTCTCTATTTTATGATAAATGGAAACTCAGAAACACCTTCATATAAGGAATTATGTACAAACTTTTGAAAGATTGAAATAGTTGAAAAATGTATACATTTTAATTCATAGTTAAATATAAATTCAAAGAAGTATATCTTGGTTTAGGATTGATAGCCTTCAGAAGTGTTTTGTGGGTTGGACTGTGCCAACCTGCTCTTTGGTCTACCTTCCCTTATCCTGTGCAATCTTGTCAAGTATGACTCATAAAAGATGCATCTCTAGGGTCATGAAGTATCAGAGGGTCTATATTTACAGGTGTGGTGAGTACTGGCAACTTAGATTGTAATTATGATGAACAGTTTCTGAACACCCACAGAGAGAAGGCAAGTCACATAGTTCCACAGGGCTCAGAAAGCTGTCTTTCTGAGCTGTCTCTAGCTGTCTTCTTAATTCCTTTCTTTCTCATTTCTTTACCATTGAATGACTAACACATAATTTGTGATCTTAAACTAGCAACTCTCTGGAACACATCAAATGCAGTACTCTTTTTGGACCAATAAAATCTTTTTATCAGGCTCTTGCCTTAGTGCCTCAAAAATAACTTAGAAAGCTTTTAACTCTTCAAGTATGTACATATGCTAGATTGAATTTATTTGGTTCGAGAGAATTACTGACATGCTGAGGATTTAAAATATTAAGAGAGCATGGGCTGTGAGATTAGTTAACTACTTGGTACATGAGAAACACAGTAATCATTCTCACCCATACAGTTGCTGAGATATCTAAGTAAGATGATGTAACAAGAGGAAGGGTTTAGCCTAGTGTCTGTAGATGCTTAGAGGTTGATATATATTTATTATCAATAAACTATTAGTATACTTCCCATTCAATGTCTTTTAAAAAAATATGTCTAATTATACATTTGTGGAAAATGAGACCCAGAGAAATTATACTACCCCAAATAACAAAACTAGAGATAGATTTTGGGTAAGAAACCAAGACAAAGACCAGAGTAGTGGTTTATTGTAGGAATCATTTTCAGGTACATGCCTTTATCTCAATGTGAGAATTCACTTTCTGAATTCTGGTAGTCTTGGTCTGCTTTGATAAAATGGAGACCTTGACAAAGCCTCAGGGGAGCCACCATTCTGTTAACTGAAGCTACAGCTTGTTTTGAAATCAACTAGTCTTGTTTTCGTTTCCAAATATATCTGTAGATCATTAATTTTCTGAAAAAGTATTGGTATGTAAAACCTTAAACCATTATTCCTCCTCTGGGCAAGTCATATCAGACAATTTATTTTAAGTTTATTGACTAGTTCTCATGCATAGATCGCATGCTTATAAATCAGAAACTCCCTCATATGGTGAGAAAGCCCAGGATATCTGATGCAGACTGGGCTTATTAACTGTGATGCAACCTTACTGATTGCTGAACATTGGTGCAACTAGGCAGCACATAAGTTGCTTAAGTAGAAAATTATACATTCAAACTCAGTGTTATTATTTTTAAGTATACTTTGCCATTGTTCTTGCATGAAAATGTCTTCTGGTGACAATGGCAGTATCTTCAATTTTGCAGATGGACAAAGTAAATAACTAGCATTAGTTTATACTATAATTAAGAGTAATGCCAGAGTTCCTAGCTTTCATTTTAGAGTTCAGACATTTTTTCCCATTGCTTTAGTCATGGTTATGATAAAGAAAATGAATTTCATTGGAACAAGTTATTGGTCTCTTTTTATCACTTTCATAAAGTGTGACTTTATAGTCTTAAAGCTAAACCTACCCCTTAAGAGATTTTCCAGATGCTTTCAGGTAAGGAAAATAAAAGTACCTAGGGGGGTGAAAACTAGACTACAGTTATTCACTGCCAAATATCCAACCCCATATTACTTGTCAGTAACTTTCTCATTTTTGTGACTGCCAAAGAATAGGGCAATCCCTGTCCAGTCCACTCCCCCATATTTTCTAAAGACTCTAGGGAACCACTGTTTAGATGACCTGTGATTAAGGGAAGAACTCAAGGCCACTGATTATTGATAAATATCCTTCTCTACCAGTTCTTGGCACTAAATTGATCCCCTTTTAGCAGCTTCTGTATGTTCTAAGTATTTTAATTTATTCCCCTTTATACACAATTTATTTATTTATTTATTTATTTTGGTGGTACTTTACTGGGGTTCCTGGAAACCCTTCTACCTCTGGGCTACACTCTGAGACATATATATATATATATATATATATATTTTTTTTTTTTTTTTTTTTTAATTTGGAGACAGGGTCTCTTAAGCCAGAGGGGCTGGCTTTGAACCTGTGCGATCCTGCGATCTTCCTGTCTCCGCCTCCCAAGTGCGGGGATTACAAGCGTGCACCACTACACCTGGCTACACACAAATTTTTATAATCCTATAAGGCAAATAATATTAACCTCAAAGGGAAATATTCTTATGTTTTTCTATGACTCAAACTAATATCCATTTATATTAAAACAGCAAAGGCCAGTTAACTAAAAAAAAAATGACGTCAGTGAAGTAGTTTCCATTTCTCATTTAATCTATGGCTCTCTCTCAAGTGCCTTTATCTGTCTGCCTAGCAACTACTTAACACTTAAGATCATGCTCAGTAACAATTAATACATATAATTCTCAAAGTTTATAAGCTTTATTTACTGGGCCTTCGAAATAAAATATCAGGAAACAAAAGAGCAAGAAGAAGAACAAAAAGAGAGGCCTAAAAACAAACCAAATAATATGGATAATCAAGAATCCATGAAAATCATGAGTTGATAGTTAATGTAGCTGTGCCAACATAGAACTGAAACATGGATATCTCCTCTTATAGGATTAGCATTCAGTGAGTGTCAATGAATGAAGTCTAACGACTAGTGAAAGATACAGAAATGAAAGCTTATTTTAAGTCAAGGAAAGCTAAGGACAAAGGTAGCTCCCTCTTACACCCAGAGGGAAGGGTCCTCCCCAGAGAATAACCATCTAAGCTCTTGGAAGTCTTTTAAACTTTCAGGTTTCCTATCTGTTATTTTGTGGTTGGTCAGAATTTGGGTTTTGGAGAACCAATGTTTTTTGGACAATTTCAATCCTTAGTTTGAATTGTTATCTTGTGGGCTGGTGGGCCCTGATTTCCTTGCTCCCCAGCCCCACTGATCTCTCAACTCCATGTTGCCTCCTTCTACCTCACAGAAGGTGATGCAAATGGCCTTTTTCAATCCCTCCTATCCTCAGGTCCTCTGCCCTGCCTCAGAATGCTGAGGCATGGTGTTGCTCCTAGGTGTGTGTTACCTTGTGAGTACTTGTCTGGGAAGAAATGCTTTGGCAGCAAAAGCCCAGTAGGGTTCTCTTAATATGCGCCGAATTTCTGCCTCTTGTTTGCCTAATCTCCTCTCTTGAAATTAAGTGCTAAAAGCCCATTACTTATTCAGAGTAATAAATCTGTTTTGCCTGTCTTATGCGGGTGTTCTGCCCAAATGGATTTACGTAATCACTTGAGGACCTTTGCAAGATAGCCTTTGACTTAGAGAGGAGAAGCAGCAATTGAGGACAGGTTAGCGGTTGGGAGGAATCAATGTTTGTATAATGAATGTTGAGACCGCTTGGCCTTCCACCCACATTCAGTCCCAAGAATGTTGACAGGCCTACATATATCCTGAACATTATTTTTTTTCTGAGAAATTTGACCAAAATAAAAGATCTAAAATACTTAAATTCAGAATCTCTCAGTAAAAGAGTTAGCTCCTATTATGAAGCCTGCAACAGAAAAACTATCCCTCTGTATTTCTAAAAAGGGCTTTTAGTTTATCACTTATAAATGAAAAAATGAATAAGCAACCTGTAGGAAGAGGTATATTCTGACTCATGGTTATGGGGGGCCAACTTACAGTTGTGTGGAAAACTCTTTTGTAGTGAAAGAACTTAATTGGAGCAGAATTTAATAAAGTCTATGTTTGTAAAAAAAAAAAAAAAAAAAGCACAAAAAAACCTCCAGAAATGCATGATAACTTGGTGAGACCTTGTCTCACATTAAAAATAAAAAGGGATGGGGATGGGGATGTCCCTCAGAGATAGAAAACTCTTTGGTTTAATCCCCAGCACTCCCTAAAAGTAAATAATAAATAAAGAAAAAAAGAAACAAATAAATGAAAAAGAAAAGAAAAAGGCTTTTAAAAAGTAAAGATATTCTTAGAAATGGAGCAAAAATAATATGATGTTTTAAGACATTGGAGATATATATATATATATATATATATATATATATATATATAATTTTTTTTTTTTTTTTTGGTGGTACTGGGGGTGGAAACCAGAGCCTTTCTACCTCCGGATTATACTCCCAGACCCATTTTATATTTTATTTGGAAACAGGGTCTCACTAAGTTGCTGAGAGCCTTACTAAGCAGCTGAGGCTGGCTTTGAACCTGCGCGATCCTCCTGTCTCAGCCTCCCAAGCGCAGGGATTACAAGCGTGCGCCACCACGCCCGGCTAGACATTGGATATTTTTAAAAAGTAAATATAACATAATTATAGAACCATTTTAGAAGTTCTAAAACTTGACTTACACAAAATTAGATAGAACAGAAAAACTAGAAAGTAAGAAATCATTAGTAATTCAAGAAAGTTATTTAAAAATGTAGAATGTGAGTTTCCAGATTGTGCCCAACATAATAGCTGAAAGTCAGCTGAAACAAGGGTACAGGATTATTCAGTTTCAGAACTTCAGGGATAAGGAGTAAATGCCTCCAAAGATTATTCAAATATGACCAGGAATTAGAAAAGCTTTTGATCTTTTCAAGGTGCACTAAAGCTGGAGGACAATGGAGAAGTATTTTTCAGCCTTGGAGAAAATTATTTTGGCAAGATGGCGCTGCTGTGGCACCCTCGGCCATGAGGGGTGTGTGTTTCTTTTCTGGTGTTGAGCTCTGTTCTGGATCCCTGGAGGGCGCGGTGAGCTCATCCGCTGGAAGCTGTAGCTGGTATTTGCTCAGGAAGAATTGATGACTTACTACAACCCCTTCTTCTGTAGCTGCTCACTTCAGGTCCTTGTTTTCCTTTTTGTCTCTGGAGTTGGTGCTGTGAGGCAAGATGGCCCTGCCGCGGTGCCCGCCACTGCATGGTTTCTTTTCTGCTCTCTGGTTGGTCTTCTAATCTTCTTATTCTCTGTCCCTTGTATTTATCATTTTTATGCCTCTATGGATAATATTTTCTGGCTTTGTAGAATGCTGTTTTTGAGGCAGTGGAGATCGGGTGTTAGCAGGACTCGTAAGAGCTTCTGCTCTCCGTCTCCATCTTCCCGGTGCTATGAGAAAAATTATTTTGAATTGATAACTGTAAACCCAACAGAGGTATCAGTGGAATGCTATGATAGCCTAATGATATTTTTGGACCTGCAACCACTCAATTCCTCAAGTCGTATTTTTTTTTTTTTTTCAGTACTGAGGATGGAACCAGGGGCATTCTACCTCCGAGCTATACCACCTCCAACCCAATTTTTTTTCCTTTATTTTAAAATAAGGTCTCACTAAGTTGCAGAAGGCCTCACTAAGTAGCTGAGACTGGTTGCAAACCGCAGTCTTCCTGTCTTGGCCTCCCAAATGCTGGGATTACAAGTGTGCACCACCATTCCTAGTTCGTTTATTTTTCATGACGTCTTCTTACAAAGTTATTAGAAAGTTTCCTCATCCTAAATTAGAGAAAACATAGAATGCAGTAAATGAAAAACCGCTCAGTCTCCCCATCCATAATGAATGGGGAAACCACGCCTTCGTAGCTTCCTCCAGGCGCCATCTTTGCCCCTTTTTTGCTGAATCACTTAAAGTTTTGCCTTAGGCTGTAGGCCGCTCAGGCCGAATCTCCTTAGGCGCTGTATAGACACACCCCATCATTTCCTCATTTAACTGTGGTTGATCTAGCCCAGATAGGCTAAGGGGTAATACTTCATTTTAAAAATCCCTTTAGTTCACCCAATTCTCATTATGTTAAAGGCCCAGTAAGGTAAATCTGGGTACTCATCGGTTTGTAAGTTGACCTCAGAATATGCTGATGCTGCATGGAGCATAGGAAAAGCCAGTCACCCTCATTAGCAGTATAGAGAAATGAGCGATAAACGATTAATTGTATTTTCAAGTCAAAAAAATTGACTTCAGATAATATTGAATGAACTTGAGGAGAATTGCTGGGCTTTACTCATTTGTACAAAATATATAAAGCCTTCTACCAGTTTTCTAAATGACTTTTCTTGCTCTTTGTTACTTTCAAACTTGGTTCAAATTTTCCTCTCTTAGTTCTAAACCTCATTTTAATTTTTCCTTTCACCTCATTATCAGTTTTCTCTTTTATTCACTTGCTTCATTATTTTTAAACACTTTGCTCAACTTTTTGGCTTTTGATTTGCAGAAGATTTGCTGTTTCAGTAAACTCCTTGCTATATTTCTAAAGTACAAAATGTTTTTTACAGAACTTTTAAAGATAATGTTGTACTAGTTCTTTTATATAGAAGTTGAAGCAAAAGTCTTATCTGTTCTCCTTGCTGTTCCTTTTTTCTCCATTCTCTCAAATTTACATTTTCCATATCTTTCTTAGGCATAGAAACTGATTAAATTTTAATAATCAACCCCTTTTTTAAGGAGATGGCTATTATTTTTCCATAAAAATAAATAAAGTGCTATTTACTGAAGTTCAGCTAATTTAGGAACCAAAAGTAAAAGATAGTCTGTTTTAAAGAGGCAGGCTTAGTATCATGAAGTTATTAATTAGAGAATTTCCAAGCCATTCTGGCCCTTTCTATATCTCTAAGAGTTAAACACACTTACCCACAGAGCCCTACACGAAGGAATACTTAGGCTTCACCACAAAGAGCATGTTTATGAATGAGAGTGGCATCTTCATTTTACTCTGCATTCAGGTTTTTGCCCACATTCATATTAATTTTATATAAAATTATTGGTTAAAAAGAGCCTATTTTGTATGCTTATCTAGCTAACAGGTAATCACAAAATTTTAAGCAAATAAACATATATAACACTGAATTTAAGAATAAAACTTAAATAATGATAATAAGTGTGGGCTTGTGAAGATATTTAGGGAAACGACAGGGTAAAGAGGGATGTATAAAAGGTTTGACCATGTACCTTGTGATATCAACATGCTTGTTCATCTTCCATTAATATGCCTTTACTCATCAATTCTTATGGATTAAATTTCATGATTTTAGTAAACACAACACAAGAGATTGTATTTCATATTTTATATGCAAAATACAAAGTATTATATTTTGAAAAACTTAGCAATTTAGTGCCAATCTTAGTTTCCTCATATCATGAAAATTATCTGCTATGTATCCCATGAAGTGTTTAAAGGATTAGAAATAAAACCTGAGTAAATGCTGGAAAGGTCCCAGAAATATAACAGGTTATTCAAAACTGCTATCTGTTGTCAATGAGGATAAATTCAAGCCATGTATGAAATCAGGATTAATTGAAAGCACTATATATTCTTCCTCTTATTTTGCCCAGATTCTAACTCGGGCAAGTTATACCAAAAAAGGAAGTCTTGTCTAGCTACAGTCTATTCCTCACTATTTTCTTGGCAAAAATAAAAAAAAAAGAGTTCATTTTCAAAATATTTCATTAGTAAAGAGTAGGCTAATATTTAAATTTGTTTTGCTTCTTTGGCATTTTGCATACATTTACTAAGTGATTAAGTAAAATAGAAATTCATAAAATTAAACCACAGTATTTTTAATCAAGCTTTCGATAATCTTTATTGTTTTCTAACTTGTCTTTAAATTCATAGCTTATATTAAGGTAGAAATTGACAAATGTTTCCTGTAAAGTGTTAGATAAGTATTTCAGATACTGTAGTTTTATGGTCTTTTCTGATTACTAAACTCTTCTTCCATTCTAGGTCTAAAGTAGTAACAGTATACAAACAAATGCAAATGGCTTTATTTCAATAAAACTTTAAGCAATAAAATTTGAATTTTATGTAATTTTCATGGGCCATACAGTAGTGTGTTCTTTTGATTTTTACAATAATTTACTTATTTATTATTATTTTTTTATTTAGTAATATTGGAGATTGAACCCAGGAACATTTTACCTCTGAGCTACACCCCCCAGTCCTATTTTATTTTTTAGTTTGAAAGAGAGTCTCACTAAGATGCTAAGGCTGGCTGCTAACCTGTGATTCTCTTGTCTCAGCTTCCTAAATGCTGGGAGTATGCCGTCAACGTCAACTCCAGCTTCCAACTATTTAAAATTTGACAATATAAGCCTGGCATGGTGGCACACGCTAGTAATCCCAATACTTGCAAGTTTGAGACAGGAAGATCGCAGGTTCGCAGCCAGCCTCAGCTACTTAGTGAGACCCTCTGAAACTTAGTGAGAACCTGTTTGAAAGTAAAGAATAAAAAATCGGGTTGGGGGTATAGCTTGGAAGTAGAATGCCCCTGAGTTCAATCCCTAGTACCACAAAAAGAAAAATAAGCACGAAAATATTGTTTTGTTCATAGAAGAATGAGATGAGCAGGAAGAGGTTTGGTAGACAGACCATGATTTGCCAAACCATTTATTAAACTATGACTCTTTGTTTGAAAGAACATAGAGAAAATAAATAATTTCCTCTCTAAAGTTGCCTATGTAGGAAATACAAGAAATTTCTATTTGAAACTTTGCTTTTCAAACTGTTTTCCATAAAATTAGTGTGGTGAATTCAAGATCCAGCGTGTTCAGGCGCTCTGATTTTCATGTTGTGACAGTGATGTTTATTGAAAGATTTTTGCTTATCTTTCAGTGTTTTTATTGGCTTGAGCAAACAAACTAACTATTATTATCTCATTTCTTTCCTCTTAAAGCCTTAATCATCTTTGACTCCTTCTCTTTATATCCTTCTTCTTTGTCCTTGAAGCCAGTTCATTTTCAAAAATTTTCAGTTATTCTTTTCTCCAAGTCCTAAGTGTCTTCTTGTACATCCCCATTCAGAGCCCAGTTCAGGACCTCATCAACAGTTATATTTTGTGAAATAAACATTTTTGTATACTCTATTTCTCTTCTGTCAATCACCTGTCGCTATAATCCTTTGAACTGTGAAGATGATACAAATAAGGACTCTAAGAAACCTGCCACACCGTCATTTCACGTACAAGGATAAGCTTAGGACATTTGTCAAAATTACAAGACAAGTAGCTTAGAAATAAATACAAAGAAAATTGTTTTCAATGTCATAGGTCATGACAGAAACAAATTGCATGGCTACATTGCATTTAACCCCGACAACTTATTCACGAAATTTGCAACTGAGAAATTGAAAAGGAGAAAAAGATCAAGATGGCAGGCAAAACAATTAACTAGCTTCAGGTCAGGGATCAGCAGGAATGCTTTGATGGTACCTTTCTCTCTCTCTCTCTCTTTTTTTTTTTTTTTTTTTTTGACTCAACTGTATGCGTTTCTCTATGCAAAAATCTTCTGGATATCTGACATTGATATTCAATCACCAGGATTACTACAGGTTGAATGCTTTTGTCTCCTCAAAATTCATAGGTTGAAACCCTGATCCCCAGTGCAACAGTAATGGGAGAGGGCCTTTGGATAGCAGTTAGGTCATGAAGGTGGAGCCCGCTTGATAGGTTTTGTGCTTTTATCAAAATAGATAAGAGAAACTTGCTTTTTTCCTTTCCTGTGAGGATACCAGGAGTGTGACCTCATCATTCTAGATCTATTGGGACCTTCGTCTTATACTTATTCTCATACTTCTAGAACGATGAGAAACAAATGCTGTTTAAGCTAATAATAAATACTATTAAATAACAAATAGTAGGAAACCAGAAATGATTTTCAAGTCCCATTCCAGAACACCACACTAGTACTTTGCAATTTTCTATTTGTAACTTCCTCACAAAATACTTGCTTGATCTAAGGAAGAAAGGACTCAGGAAGCTTTTCAGATGGCTCTGAATTGGCCAGAAATCCTATGCACTCCAGACAGATCTTCCCTGGCTTATAAGAGAAAATTAAATGGCCAAGGATATTGAACACATCTTGAATTTTCTCTGTTCCTGAACAATAGTTGGCTTGGTCGAGTCTTGGCATGAATCTGCAGTCAACTGTTCTTCACAGCTGACATTTATTGATTTTTGTCTTTGGACCTTTTAGGCTTTGAATTCCCAAGTGTTATTTTCTGTTTGGGTATTTTGACTTTATATAATTGATTATTGGTTGGTTATTTTTCTTTTCCTTCTGGAAAAAAATTTCTTTCCCAAAGCCAGTTCAAATAACCCACTCTTCCTTTGAAAAATAAATATCAGCAAAACGACCTACTTCTCTTTTATACTCTATGCCTGGACCTGTAATTTTTATTCATTTTCTAAAACCCCAAGAAAGAAACATATCCCATCATAGAAAGAGTTGATGGGAAACAGGTGTTGGATTTTAATCACCATCCATTTGCTTGATAATTGCAACCAAGGACAAGCCAAGAGGAAAAGCTAGAAATCTTCCTAACACTATTAGTTATTTTGATTATATAAATAAGGCTTTAAAAAGCATTATTTATCAAATTTGCAGAAAGACTCAATTCTAAGTGGTCTGACCAACATGAAAGGGGAAAAAATAAATTGTTGTTTTTGAGGGATGACAAAAGGGTTGTTTTATTTTCTTGACTAAATTTTCAATATTTTTATACCTATTATTATTAATAAAAATAATTTTGAAAGATATGAAACTTGATTAGAACATATTGAAATATTGGGTTAAATACAAGATGAGAGCCAAAAGACATATATATATATATATATTTTGTTGTTGTTGTTGTTGTTTGTTTGTTTGTTTGTTTGTTTTGGTGGTACTGGAGGTGGAACCCAGGGTCTTTTCTACCTTCTGGCTATGCTTCCAGGCCTAGTTTTATATTTTATTTGGAAACAGGGTCTCACTAAGTTGCTGAGAACCTCACTAAGTAGCTGAGTGTGACTTTAAATCTGTGCGATTCTCCTGTCTCAGCCTCCCAAGCGTGGAAATTACAAGCATGTGCCACAATGCCTGGCTGTATTTTCATTAAAAAAAAAATATGTTGTAAAATAAAAAAATGGTGCGGACACAGCTTGTCAACTGGAAAGGACAAAGCTCAACAGCTGTCAGTAGTAGGAGGGAAATATGAATCTTAAGAGTGCAGAAATTGACTGGAAAACAGTAGAAAATTAATGATCTTAGGCCAAGTTAGCAGAAATGTGGTCTCCAGATGAAAAAGAGAAGGCTAAATGACTATTAATAAAAGAATCTATGTAATGTTTCTCTGCTAAGGCATAAATATGAACATAATCTGTACTTTACTAATATAAAAATTCAAATTAAGGTCAGCTCAGACTGACTATATATATATATATATATATATATATATATATAATTCTGATAAATTATGATCACAGGGAAAGATATTTCCACTGAAGAAGCATTTTTCTTCTTTTCATGGTACAGCATTCTATCTCTATGTTCTGTGGCTGCTCATGGTGGTGCATGCTTGTCATCCCAGAACTTGGGAAGCTGAGACAGGAGGATCGCGGGCTTGGGGCTAGCCTCAGCTTCTTAGTAAGGTCTTCTGCAACTTAGAGAGACCCTGTTTCAAAATAAAGAATAAAGAATAAAAAATAGGGATGGTGGTGTATCTCAGAGGTAGAATGCCACCGGGTTCTATCCCTCGTACCACACAACACACACACACACACACACACACACACACACACACACACACAGAAATAATCCCAACTTATCCAGAAACTTTAAGAGTCATCTCATTGTCATTTATGTCATCCTTCCTTTTCCCAAAATTCTAACATGTTCTAGGGAAGCACTGATCCTGTAGCTTAACTCCTAGTATGTGGATGATACAGAAAAGAGTCAAAGTCAGCTGTAATGAAGATGCACCGTGAGTAAGAGGTAAATCTTTATTGCTGTAAACTATGAAGAGTCTGACGTCATTTTCTATGTGGATAATTTAGTCTGAGCTGATTGATAAAAGCATTTATTCAGTGATTCTATCAATTGGAATATACCCTACAGCTTTATTTGTAGCTGTATGAAGTTATATATACACATGGATATCTGCTGTCATTTTGTGCCATGAAAAGTTGTAAGAACCACCCTAATGTTCATAAATATGGAACTAAAGTATGATACAGCTATAAAGTGAAGCTGTGAGAAAAGAAAGATCAAGCCTATATACTGATATGAATTGGTAATATGATTACCAGTTACAATTACAAATAAGGGGCAAGAATAAATTATGTATGTGTTTTATATCTACTGTTTCTGAAGTAAGATATGAACTTGACTACTTAGGAAAACTGGAAGACAGATAAGTAAGTGAAGTGTGGTGAGGTAGTTATCTTATTCATTTTAGTATTTTGAATTTTGAATGTAAATTATATATCTAAAAGAAAAATAATAAAAAGATGTAACATTTGATAAAACAATTACATAGATTTTGGAGTTTTGTTCTTCCTATTTCCATAGCATAATCACTCCAGCCTCTGTCCTTTTGCCTAATATATTACCCTTATAATCCATGCACTAAATAGACATTTCTTATGTCCAACCACAGTTCCATGACATGTATGTAATTTTTCTTACCAATGTAGCCTACTTGAAATTTTCTCTCCTTTTCTTAATTGTAGTAAAAAAGTTGGCACCTTGCCTAAAACTACTTGGTTGGTTCTACCAGATTGCATCTACTGAAAGTATTGACCAGTAATGACTCATATATTCGTCTTTTTCTGGAGAAACATAATTAGCCAACAGGAAATCTCTTACTCTGAGCTTCTTAGGAGGTTATGGTACCTCCCAGAGGAGGCTTACAGCTGGAGCTGACTAATGTAATGGTAAAAACTTGTGTGCGCCAAGATAGAACAACTTTGTGGTGCCATGTGTAGTCCAGAGCTCTCATCAAGATCAGGAGCTAAAATCACATATGTACTTAATGCCTTCTGCCTTGTTCTAATTTCTTTACTTCCTCAAAGAGTTTTACTGATTATGTTTATGAAGAGGACCCATCGGACAATGTACTGAACAACTTAGTAAGAAATACACTCTGTGTGTGTGTGTGTGTGTGTGTGTGTGTGTGTTGGGGGTTGTATACAGGCATGTGTATGTATGCATGTAGAGAGACCAGCATCATTATCAATAGTGGCCAGTAGTGGCTGTCTCTTGACTTTTAATAAAAATTAAAAAAACAACAAAAGCACTTAGATTTCTGTCATATATAAAATTTCTCACTACTAAAAAATATTTTCACTAGATATAGAATTCTAGGGTGACTTTTATTTTCTTTTTCTAGAACTTAAATAATATTGGGGCATTTCTTTCTTTCTTCAAGGTTACAGGTAAAAAAATGTGCTGATAGGCTGGGCTTGGTGGCGCACGCTTGTAATCCCCGTACTTGGGAGGCAGAGACAGGAGGATCATGCAGGTTTGAAGCCAGACTCATTGGCTTAAGAGACCCTGTTTCCAAATAAAAATATAAAAATAGGTCTGGGAGTGTAGCCCAGAGGTAGAAGGGTTTCCAGGAACCCCAGTACCACCAAAAAAAAAAAAAAAAAAAAAATTGTTGATAATTGAATTGTTTTCCCCTTTTAATATATGACATTATATTTCTCTATCTTCTTTCATATTTTTCTTTCTTTTTAGTTTTCAGAAGGCTTAATATAATGTGTTTTAGGTGGATAACTTTAGACTTAATCTTTCTGGTCTTTGCTCGGCATCTTGAATCTGTGAGTTTATGTCTCATCAAATTGGAGGAATTTTCCTCTATTATTTTCTTTCTCCTCTCTTTTGAGGATTTGCATGGCACAAATGTTTGTTCATGATAGACCCCCAAGTCACTGAGATATTTTTAATTTGTTTTGCAGTCAATTTTCTCTCTATCGTTTAGTTAGAGAAATTTCCTTTGCTCTATATTCCACTTCGCTATTTCTTTCCTCTTCCACTCTATCCTGCTACTGAGTTTATTCATCAAGTGTTTTATTTTGGTTGTTTTACTTTTCAACTCTAAAATTTCCATTTTGTGCCTCATTTCTCCTATGCCTTTTCTTAGACTATGTCTTTCCTGATATAGTGTATATTTTAATTTACTTCAAGCCAGTTTATAATTGCTTTTAAACCATTTTATTGTGGCTGCTTTAAAACAGTTGTCAGAAGATTCTAACATCTCTGTTTTCTTGGAATTGGCCTGTACCGATTTTTAAAAGTCAGTTTGAATAATAATTGCTAGTATTTATATGAATGCTTTTTATTGAAATATGGTCCTTTAAAATAATAAGACTTTGGATCTTAATTTAGTCTTCTGTTTTAGCAGATTCCTAAATGAAACCTGGGATCACCATGTGATCTCTAATGACACTGGGGTGCGGTGATAATCACGATGGTCTCTATTGGATATCTTTGACACCACACTACTGCAAGGTGTGGACATATGTCATCATAGCCAGCAAAGTGTGGGGCCAAATTTCTCCACTCAGGTTTTGCTATCATAAAGAGTAGAACCACAGGTTTTGTGTGTTGTTTGCCTAGACTACAACAGTTATTGTCTACAAAACTTCCATATTACTAGTTTTTCTTATTTCTGGTCCATTTGTTAGAGTAGACTTCTGTTGGACTGTTTGTTGTTGTTGTTGTTTTACACTCATTTATGTTTCTGGGTTGTTGCCAGGTTTTTTCTAAGATTTTTCACTCCAAGTCTAGAAAAAATAAGTATAAAGAAGTTTAAAGAATGGGTTCTGGGTTCTGAGGTCCTTACCTGGTCTGCCTTCTTCTGTTTTTTAGATTATTATATTTGCTTTTATATATTGTCCTAGGTTTGTAATTAATTGGTTAATTAATTTATTTTTGTGTGTTGTACTGGACATTGAGCTTGGTTGGGTACATTCTACTTGTGAGCTATACAACCAGCCCTAGTTTTTTATTTGGTAACAAAATCTTAATAAGTTTCTGAGGGTCTTGCAGAATTGCTAAGGTTAAATGATTCTTCTGTTTCAGCTTCCCAAATATTGGTATTACAGGTGTGAGCCACTATGTCTGACTGCTGAAGATTTTTAGTTGTATGTAGTGAGAAGAATAGGGAAAAGTATGTCTGTCCCATTTTTCTGGAAACAAAAGTGTCAAAAAATTTAAGCCAGAAGTAATTCTTTACTATTTTAGGAGTCATATTCTCCGCATTTAATATGAACTAAATTTATATTGTATTTGCTTATACAAACAAAAATCTCCCCTCTCCTTTCCATTCCCATAGGTTTAAAAATAAGTCCTTTAGTATTTTTCCATTTTTCAAATTGATATTTCCTTACACTGACTTTAATAAATGCTTTCATCAAGTGGCAGTTGATCAGATGGTTTATGTGACCTGATAGGACAATGCAGAATATCTTCAAACTGACAGAATATTCAAAGCCTTTACTCTTTCCACCAGCAAAGCTGCTTTGTAAATGCCAGATTCTTTTAAAATTGTGTTCCTTGCAACTGCATGTATTATTCATCTGACTAAGGTATCTCATACTGTCAAGGGTGAAAATTGCAAGAAATCTATCTCTGAGTTTCCCTTTGATGTTGAGAGAAGATTCAGAATGAGTGGACTGGAAGATGATTGTATTTTTCCTTTACCTTCTGGTTAAACTGACAGTATCTGCCTTGTGCTTTATGTAGCCCTGTGACATGTCACCCAGGAGGATGCCTCTAAGAACTTGAGTCACTCAAGAAAAGAAAAGCACGTTGTGCAGTGCAAGTGTTGCTGAGGAGTTACTGATGCCTACAAATGGCTGCACACACTTCTTGATCTTTGTATGTGATGCCTTCAGAATGAAGCCCCTAGCAATTTATTCCATAAAGTAGCAACAGTGGTAGAAGCTGAGAGATGGTGAAGGATATTCTTCCCAGAATTCAGTTTATAAAGGCAGGTCTTAAATGTGCAAAGGTAAGACTGGAAATCACCTTAAAGGTCACTGAATTATCCACCAGCTTTTTCCTTCCCTTCTGCCATTCTACAGTTGTGATAGCTTCATTGACTTGCCCAAGCTAACCAGTTACAAAAGTAAAACTTATTGTTCACAGAACTAGTTTTCATCTTTATAGATGGCTGACTGTTACTAACAATCACCCTTAAAATGTTGGCTGATGCCAGGCGTGGTGGTACACACTTGTAATCCCTTGTGGACAGCCTCAGCTACTTAGTGAGGCCCTCTGTAACTCAGTGAAACCTGGTTTCAAAATAAAGAACAAAAAAAAAAAAAAATAGGGCAGGGAGTGTAGCTCGGAGGTTGAATGCCCCTGGGTTCTATCCCCAGATCCACACACACACAAAAAGAAAAGTTGGCTGATTATTCTGGATTAGACAGAAAATTATCAAACTACCATAGAAGTGCAATTTTTCTGAGCTTTGGGAAATGATTCCCACAAGAGTCAAGAACTTGATGACTAAACCATTCAAAAATACCAAGAAACTACAGAAATTGTCCTATGATTCATTCAGTGGGTAGCACTCTTTTCCTTGTGACACTCTATTCCCAAGTTGCCTTTATGGTCAGCTGAAAAGTGAGCCAAGCCAAACCTGAGCCCCTCTGAGGTCTCCACAAATCACAGAGGCAGCATGAGTTTACTCATCTCCCAGAGCGGGTCCTGGTTGGGTAATAGTTCTAGGATTCCTTTTTTATTCCATTTTGGAAAATGACCTCTAACTGACCTATATTTTCTTGAAGTTTCAAAGCAGATGTTTCCATCTTCTTTTGCTATCCTAAATTACGTAGTTCTTCTACATAGCTATTACTTATAATTTTATACAGTTTTCAGGATACTAATAGTTTATTAAATATCTTCTTATACATTTTTTTATTAGTACACTATAGTCTCACATTATAATATGGATTATGTTGACAATAGCATATATCCACACATTTAAATGTAATCTAAATAAACCCAAAAGATTTTATGTTTATACAATGTAGAAATATTTTTTAAAATATATTTCTTACTTAGATCTATTTTAGATTAGTGTTTTGATATCATTTGCTATCAGAAAAGACGGATGTAAAAAGTTCTATAAAAGGGATTAAATATGTTTATAAATAATCCCATTTTTCTGAGCCTAAATCAAGACACTTAGTAAATGAATGTTATATATAAAACCTGGATCCTTGAGAGATCTAAATTTTAAAGCTCATCAGAGAGTTGGGGAAACTAAGTTCTCTTAGGATTCATTGATCTTCAAAGTCCTTATTGTAGAAATGGTCAGAATTCTCTTAATTTTTACCTCGAATATTTTTTAATCTTTTAACTATATTAGGTTTTTGTTTTACAAATATCCAACATTTTTTCAAATTTAATACCACACAAAATTAGTAAGCAAATATCAGTTGTATAATGTAAAAAAGAGAAGTTTATCTAGTGTATAATAAAAGTCCACTTTGGGGTTTTGGTATAAGGATATTGGGAGACATTTTTCTGAGTCTCTCTTGTTGCTTCTCATTTTCTGAGAAAAGGCACTGATGGCTTTTGTTCTTATCTTTTAGAGATGTCTGTATGGCAAACAGCCTTTGAAGATAGGGAAAATATCTCTGTTCGGTCAGAAGGATTATTTGTTTGCTGTCCAGGATAGTAAAGATAACGTTTTCCTTCAAGGTAAAATATGGACAGGATTACTAATAGACTTTTGGAAGACTGAGCTTTCCTTAACCTGTGATTCCTAATGTGACAGTTACTTACAGTGTGTGCAGCATCTACTTGGGCTATTCTACATCACCCCGTGGGACTTGGGAGGCAAGAAGAATTGATGAGAACATGTAATAAAGTCCTTTGTTTCTGACCCAGGAGTCTCATAACATCTGCTAGTATCTATGAAATTGTGTCAAGCTAACTTCCTAGCTTGAAAGCAGGGTAAAACCTCAGACCTTTCACAATTCCTAATAAGAGATGACTTTATAAATATTCAGTGCTAAATTTTTATCATTCTAGGCAATGGTACCTACCATAATAAACCAAGCTGAGTGGGCCCATAAAAAAAAAATCCCAAGGAAAACCCAAAGTAGATAAATGATTAAATATTCTTTTAAATATAATAATATAGTTATATATTTCAAATGAAGACATCATCCCATGTTTCATATTCTCAAAGTTATATATAAACATGGGAATGTCACCACTGCGGGTGGTCTTGAAATGTAATGAGTGTGACATTACCTAGATAAAAACTACCATGGGCAAAACAATTATACTCTGTTGTCCTAAGCTCTGTGTGTTCCTTTGGTGGCTTCCAGCACCCATTGGAATTTCCTGTCCAGAACTATAATTTTGTTTCCATTCTGGTTCTTCTACCATGAATGTTAAGACCATTTTGAACACAGTAAGACATATTAAAGTATATTTACTTACAAGTTTAAACACTAAACCTAAATCCAAGGACATTGTTCCCTACCTTTTCTGTCCTGGTATGAGAAGATGTGTACATATATTTCTTTATTCTACACAACTATGGAAGTTTGCATGTAAACAAATGTACCGAGGGAAAACAGTTGGATAGATACCCAAATGAAGTAAATAAACTACTTGACTCCCCAGAAGAAATGCTTGAACTATGCTGTCCATATGCTAAGTGAGCATGCATATTAATCTATCAAGTAATTGTGTTGTGATGGCTGCTCCATGTTGTGAGATGGTATAAGCATGAAATACCCCTGATTTTGAAGACAGAATTCAAAATAAAATGCAAAAAATCATTAGTACAGTTTTCATTTATGTCAAAATGATAATATTGTAGATATATTGGGTTAACTGAAATGTAATATTAATATTAATTTGACCTTTCCTTTTACTTCCTTTTTGGTGGCTCCTGGAATATTTTAAAATTGTGTATATAATTTTTCTTATTCTATTCTACTTCTGTTGGGCAGTGCTATCTTGGAGTACTGTTTGTCATCTATCATAATAATGAGACCAGAGTGGGCCTAAAATAGATCTAAGGGCTGATCCGGTAGTTATAACTATATGGTATCAATTCTTATGCAACTGATGAAGAGTTAAATAATATGAATGCTTTCAAATACACAACTGTTTCTTGAAGGCAAGGTCACACATTACAAATTGCTATAACCTTTCCTTTTCTCTAGTGACAAGATAAGTTTCTTATTTCACTTAGTATTTTTTTTCCAGTTGAAGGAATAATAAAATCTAGGTTAAAGAAACCTGCAATTTTAATGTATTAGCATACGAAGAGATTGTACTTATTAATTCTGAACAGAATGCCTGTATATAATATTACTTCTTTTAGTAGTCATTTATATTCATTTAAGAATGTTGCCTTACAATTTATCTTGCATCTGGTCTCTCTGTCTTTCTAGAAATCCAGGGTGGAAATGCTTGTGTTTCTATGATTATCTCCTTTTAAAATATACAAAACAGTCATGGGGGTTAATTAAAGAGGGAATCACTTGTGCACAGATGAGGAACTTAGTAGATATGTAGGCCAAGTATTTTTCAAATTCTATTAAGATTGTGGCCTTTAAAGGGGAATTCAATATTTTCTCATGCACAGAGACAGAAAATTCTAACACAAGACAAAGTCAGTAGGCTTTTAAAGATGCCTGCTATCTCCATATATTACACCTCATTGCTGGTAGGAAACAGATACTCAGTGGACAGAGAAGGATGCCTCCCAACATATAAGGCCATTGGCACTTATGTACTCTGAAGCAGAAACTAATGGCTGCTATATGAGAGATAGGGTTAAAGGGAAGAGTGATGTTCTACTTACTATAAAGCATATTATATCTTTATACCTTTTTATATCATATTATATTTTATTAGGTATGACTAAAATTGATCCTGGTAGATGAAACATGGCTACTACCTATCACTTACATTATAAATAATAATGTGAAATTACTTTGTGTTAGGTAATTTATATTACAGGATTCTCTCATAAATATCTTGGAAAGGAGATGTTATATATTTTATATAATTAACCTAAAATTGAGTGAGAACAATTAAGAAAACTTACCAGGGATATGTTATGTTGTGAATGTTTATGTCTTTTACAAAAATTTATATTTGAAATCCCAACTCCTAAGCCGATAGTATTTGGAGATGGGCCCTTTGGGAGGCAAGAAGTTCTTGAAAGGGGTATGGCTTTGATAAGAGAAACCCAAGAGGTACCCTGCTCACATGCCAGGTGAGACAAAATGAAAAGGGTTTGTGAACCAGAAATCTGGCCCTTTATCAGACAATGAATCTACTCTCACCATAGTCTTGAATTTCCAGCCTCCAGAACTCTGGGAAATAAGTTTCTATTGTTATAAGCCTCCAGTCTATAGTATCCTGTTTTAGTAGTCCCGAAGAATTAAGACAGGAGAAAATGCTTACCAAGAGAAGAGTCAGAATTTAAAGCCAAGTCTAGCCTACTCCAAAGCCCATGCTATGTCTTTTATACTTCCTCTCCAATATAGTAATGAGGAGGTAGAAAGGAAATAGGCAGATAGGGAAAAGGCCTTGGTAGAAAAAAGTTAATTTCCTGAGTTTCCTGAGGGGCGACAAATGCCTGAAATTCCAAAGGCTCAGAGATAAGAAGGCCAGAGCTTCACAAAGCCATCCTGAGTTTCCTAATCAACAAACCCACTGAGCAAGTCTGGCATTCCTGAAAGGAGACCCTTCAAAGGACTTGCAAATACCCTATGCAAATTCTCCTTGGAATCCCAAAAGTCACCCTAAACAAAAACGGACTTGCAAGCTTTGGCCAGTCAGATGGCAAAAGGGGGACTTTCCCGCTCCAGACCCCCTCCCCTTTTGGGGAGCTGTTCTCTCTCTCTCAGGTCGTGTTGGCCCTGAGAGAAGGCAGAGTGCATCTGAGGGCATGTGGCTCAAGCGACTCTCAAGTAGTGACCTGAAGGCCTCTGCTGGACAGCATGGCTGGCCAGGCCCCTAGGGGTGACCTGCACCTCTTTTCTGGCAGATTGCGTGGACTCTGGGAGAAAGTAGTTTGCAACTGATGGGCACTTGGCTCGGGCGACACTTGGGTAGTGACCCTGAAGGCAGCTACTGGACCCCGGAGTTCCGACTGCCCCTATGGGGTGTTCGGCCACTTTTCTCTATTCCCTTCTGGCAGATCGTGTGGACTCTGGAAGAAAGCAGCCTGCACCTGAAGGGTATTCGGCTTGGGCTACTCTCAAGTATTGTCCTGAAGGCAGCTGCTGGACCCAGAGTTCCAGCCCCTTTGGGGGTGTTCAGCCACCCTTGCCCCATTCCCTGCTGCTTCCAATAAACCTTTTACTCCCCTTCCTGAGTTCTGCGGGTGTCATTCTTTGCTCACCTTAGACAAGAACTTGCCGGGTTTTCTCTCAAGAAACCCCCATTTCAGTAATGCTATGATAGGGACAGAGGAAGATGGCAAAAAGTCTCAGCTGCATTTGCCTCCATTACCCTTACATCTCCTCCTGTGGTCACTGCTGTCTTCCTTCCCTCTTTGCCTCCCTGGCTCCCCTCTTTGTTTTCCTTCTATATTACTCCAGCTTTGGCTATTTTCCCTTTTCCCTTTTCCCTTCTCCTCTAACAAGTCTTCCATTTCCTAGTCTCATCCACTTTCCTTCCTTTTGTTTCAGCTTTTGCTCTTTAACCTGCATTCTTTTTGAATGCCCTCTTGGGAAGTAGATGTTTGATAAGTCTGGCTGCTAGAGAAGTGCAAATGAAAGTTACAATAGCTGAAGAGGCAAATAGAGCCTCGTGTTTCATCAGACCTGAGGATCATTCTTCCATTCAACGCCATGAATATTCCACTAGTGCAGACATCTGAAATCATAGAACTAGACGGGAACTTGGAGCTTAACTAGACAGATACCCACATTAGATGCCAGACAGAGCTCCAACTCAGGGAAGCTGAAAGATTGCCTCAGGTGACCTACCTGGTTGTTAGGAAAGCCTGACCCATGATCCTGGAATTCTTATTTTAGTTTCTAGGAGGGGGCACAGCAAATTAAGTAGGAATGTAAAATGCAAACGTATTGACCAACACAAAGTAAGGCCTGAAGAAGTAAAGCTCCTTTCCTTATTCCATAAAGATGTTGAAAAGATAAATGGAATGATGCTAAAAGGTTTTGGCGAGTCCCCTTGGTGCATAGATACACACGGAGATCCATAATCCGTATTACGGATGTCTTTATTCGTGGGAGATCGGCCTCCAGCCCCCGCGTGGCCGCGGGGGCTGGTGGCGGGGAGAGAGTGCGTCCCTCCCTCTCGGGCTCCTCTCCAAACTCTGAACTCTCTTCTTCCTGACCCGGAATCACAGAGCTCCACCTCCTAGCTTCCGGCCCCGCCCCCTGTGGGGCAGGGGCGACTCGAACCTTTCAGATGCATTTAAAGTGCTCAGAGGTATTAGAGATTCAAATATGAAGCAATACTTATTGACTGCAAATTAAAAAATACCTTTAATAGCTTAATGCCAAACTGAAGAAAAAAATGTTGGGCCATCCATGCTTTTATACTGTTGAACCCAGGTGGTTAGAAGACTTCTCTTTATATATAATAAATTATTATTGAAGAACTGCTAAGTAGTCAGCTTTATCATTGTTAATGTTCAATAAAAAAGCTTTTTCTAGGTAAAAATGTAACATAGTGCCTGGACCCCTGTATGAACAATAGATGAATTCCAGGCTTTCTCTTTCTCTATCTGATTACCCCACGGATCATAAAAAAAAGTTATTGATGTAGTATAATCTGACTCACAGTTAGGTCTCATCTTTTCAATCCAATGTGTGCTTTAGTTGTGGGAAGTAGCTCATTTTAAAGGAAAATCCTTCTACTGAGGCGGCAAAACCTCAATCTTGTACCTGGTCGTGACTCTAATGAGTCAAATGATTTGTATGAGATGAATAACCACTTGCTTTTTCACCTTCCCATCTGTAAAATGCAGCTAAATATTGGAATTGATCTCTGAAAATAAATAGTTGCGGCGATAATGTGCTTATAGTATTTTCTCAGAGTCTGACACATTGCAAGGTGCCAGCCATATTAACTATGGTAATTTTGCATAAAGCTTCATCTTTAGGTATGTCTTTAGTTTAGACTGTCACTATTTCTTCTTTTTAATAAGCAGCTTCAGAAAACTGTGCTTATGATTTGACAGATCGAAAGCTCTGTGAACCGAAATTGTGTTTCAAAAGAACAGATTGATGCCTAACACACAGATGTCTTTCCCCATCCCCAAACCAACAGGGTAAAATGTTTTACAGATTGGATGCTTGGCAAGAGCTGAATTCTGAAATAAACCTCCTATTGTTTTTCTTCTTATTTTTTAAAAGTTTTAAAGAGACCTTATTTATTTTCTTTCACAGGGGGTGTGGGAGGAGGGAGCACATCTGTTTGTAATAGTGGATTGAAAGGTCTAAAAATAAATATGCTTTAAGGAAAAGAAAAAAAATCTTTTGTTGGCACTCTAAATTCAATAGACACGGGAAATGTTTGTTCTAGAGATGTTTGGCTCTTTTTTGTTTAAGAAAGAAAAAAAGAGCAAATAATGTAGAATTATACAGTTTTGGCGAAGTGGTTTACCACATAAAAATGTGTTATTTTTATTCATCTGGTAACTAGTTTTAGTCATGATATAATGTCGTAACATTTACATTTAAATGGTAAATATATTCTGCATTTTTCATTTATCTAAAAAGAAACCGATGAGATATAAGCACGATTTATTTACTCTTTTATCTGGAATTAGAAAGCAACCAGCCAAGGCCAGGTCAGGTATCTATAGTTTGTGTTGACTATGGTCTTTAGAAATTCAATTGCCCACTCTGGTGAAAACTGCTTTATTTAGATATAAACTTTAAATTGTGTCATATTTTTTGTATCCACTTCATGTAAACAATAAAAAATGATTCATTGTGAAACAGGTTTAGAAATACTGCAGTTTTCTCTTGGGAAGTCCGGCTCAAATAAGGTTTGGGAGGGGGAGTGGCAAAGGATCTATTAGGGTTGACAAGAAAAAGGGAGCTTAGAGGGACTGGAATAGAAAACAGATGAAGTCCATAAAGAGGTAGGACTGCTGGGATGTTTTGAAAGACAAACAGTGGTTTCTCTGAAGCAGTTGAACCAGAAAATACTTAAAAGTGGGCTACTGAAAGGTGTTTGTGCAGTCAAGCAAGGGCCTGAAAGAGATACAGGTTAAGGAAGATCTCTATAGGCAAGAACACAGGCTTGCTGGTTTTGAACCAAGTTAAAATAAGAAGGACGTGCACAGAAAAACAGCCACATGCCTGGTCTCCTTGGTGAGCCCAGGAAGCAAAACAGACTATTGTTTCTGGGCCAGAGGTGTAATTTAAAATACCAGTGCCAATCTCAATATCAAGTTTGGGGAAGAGGGGAGCAGGGAGGTGCAAAACTCACCAACCGCTGTGTGTGTGCATGTACATTATGATGTGAGACTATAAGACTATAATGCACCAATAAAAGTATAAAGAAATAAGGTTAAATTGTGTGTGTGTGTGTGTGTGTGTGTGTGTGTATCTCACTATGAACTTCATCATGATTTGAAACTATCATATCAATAAATGTATAAAAATGAAAATATACAAAATAAAGTAGAAGTAAATCTAAAAACGGATTAATATGTTAAATAACCAAGGATTTGAATTTAGCTTGAATTTTAGATGTTTGCATTTGGCATTTGTTGTGGATAGAGTTTTACCAATGTAGTATAGGGAACGGAATGCCAGGATGACAAGAGAATTGAGCACTTGAGTAGTGGGCCTGGCTAAGTTAGACCTGGTACTTTTATTTTACCTATCCAGAAATGGATAATGCTTTATACATATTACACATTACATGTATACATATGCCAAAGTGACTGAGAATATAAAACTTTTCTCCTATAATAGTTTCCATTAGGTTTTCCCTGAGAAAACTTAAATACAAATAACTGTTGGCATTACCTGATATCCTGAGAATTTCTACTTTCCTCTGTCAAAATTGACTTGTGTCCCATTTGCTTTAGTTTGTAATAATACCATAAGCAAAATATTTAAAAATACTGTTTGGAATAGGTGGGAGCCCTCAAGGGTGGAGGAACGTGCCTATATTAATAGAAATATGTTGCTCCTCTATAATGACAGTACAGTCTGCACCAGCCTAAATTACAATCTCCTGTTATCTCTTTGGCTTTTAATAGCATTAGGATTTGGATGTTAAAATGTCAGTTACAATAAAAACAAGAGTGGCCATTGTTTGCCACCTCCACTTTCTCACCTCTTTGATATACTGTTTCCACTCTAACTGCCTCTCTCCATAAAAAAAAATTGCCCTCTCAAGGTCATCTGGGCTTCTGATATTGATTTCTTACCTTGCTTGTCAATTCATCAGCATTTGTTACGAGTTTGACATTTTAAACAAACCTTTTTTTCATTTTGATTCTGATAATTATTCTTTGTTTTTCCTTTTACCAAATTGGTTCCTTTTTCTTGACTGTTCTGGGGAAGCTTCCTTATAAACCTGATAGGAAGTATTTGAATTCTTCAGGACTCATTATCACCTTTTTGATGGCTCTCTTTGTTTTCCCCTCATGTAATCTAAACCATTAACGTGCTTTGCTTATAAATACAAATTTCCATCTTGAACCAAGATATCTCCTCTGAGTTGCTGGTATACATGCATAGCCAACCGCAGCCACACATCACTTCATGCGAAGATCTGTTTTGAGAAATGAATTATTAGCAATTTTGTCATTGTGAAAACATCATATTGTGTACTTCAACAGATCCACGTGGTATAGCTTAGGCCACATGATATAAATATATGTGGTGAAGCCTATTGTTCCTAGGGTCATGCTGAACAAAGACTGAAGCAAGTAGGAGAGAAAATGACGCAATCAAGAGACAGGGAAAACAAGAGATGTAGGAGCTGTTAATAGCATAACACGATATCCTGCTTTACAGTAAACTTTTTTTCATATAAGTAGTGGGCAACATGCTAAAATAACGATGTAAAGTACAGTGTAGTAAATCTATACTTCAATAACAGTTTCTTATTGTCAGCTATTATGTACTGTTCATAATTGGATGTATTGTATTTTTGTACAACTGGCATGAGGGAAGGTTTGTTTACACTAGAATTACCACAAACCTGTGAATAATGTTTTGCACATTACTGCTATTTGTAACCTATTCCATGATATTATGATGGCTATAATAATGTCTTAGCTCCATTTTAATTTTATGGGATGAGTGCCCAAGACCCAGTCTATCATTGACTAGCCTTCTACAAAAGATGACTGTCTGTCAACTTAATGTGGCTACTCTAATTAAACAGTCTAAAGATATTCTCAGGATTTTCACTTTTGACTCCCATCATTGTAAATGGCACCAATATTTACTCACGTGTTCTTGGCAAAAACCTGGCTGCCAGCTTTGTGGCCTCATGGTTCTCAATATATCCTCAGTCACCAAAGTTTACTGAAAATTTTCCAATATGGATCTTCTCTAATCCAAGTTGCCAGTATGTCTCATTCTGGTTTCTTTGTGGAAATGTATTTGTGCACTTCTTCACATACATATTTTCTAAATTTATTGATTATGATAGTGAGGAGATTCAGAAGGATTTCACTCTATTTGCCAAACTGCAATGTTTATTTTGGTGACAGGAGTTTTTAAATCTATTTACCTTTATTCTTGGTAGGTCACCATTATTTGCCTTCAGACATTCCAATTTCATAAACTGCATGGCAGCAAGAGAAGTTATATTATTCTTTTGTTTTAAACATAGCATCTAAAACAATTGAGTGATACCTCAAAGCCTTGAAGTGTGGTAAATACTCCAGTGGAGAGAAACACTCAGGAAGGGATATTCATACTCTCTAAATAATAAGAAATATAAAAAAAGTTAGTGAACAGGAGAGTGGTTTTTAGAAGGAGTAAACATGGTGAAAGAAGATTTTCAAATAAGTTTTGAGTATCTTTATTTTAAATTCTCTTTCTTCTTAGTATCAACACTTTTGGGGCTATATTTTTACAAAAGCTGAGAAGCTGATGGGACTGTAGAGTGTAAGAGATCAGGATCGACATAATAAGAGCACATGGGATCAAATTGTTCAGAACTTTGTCATTTTACTTTAAGCACATATTTTTTTCCTCCAAAATCAAATGTATTCACATTCCTTTTTAACAAGAGATTTGAAGCCAACTATGAAATTTTAATCCAAACACTAATGTTACACAAAACCAGAAAAAAAAGCATTTATAATTTCCAGAATGAGAAATGTCTTCCATTTGCTTCCTAGACTTTGATGATTCAGGAAGAATTTTGCATGAAAAAAAATTTTAAAGGTCATGTTTAGCATTAAAAGGAGAAAATCTTCCCTTGAAGAATACTTTTAAACAAACATTTGAACTAAAATTCTTGCTTAAATATTTTTTATTAAATTATGATGGAAGTTCTCTTAGAGAGGCTGACAACCATTTTGTTTTCTTTTTCTTTAATGGTTTGCTTTTTAATCAAGATTTCCAGGAAATGTCAAGCCTTTGTCCTTCTCGTTTGTCAGCCTGCCCCTGGGGAAGATTTTTCTTTCTCCTTTAAGTGTTCATCTGCTTAAAATCTTAAGAAAATTACTCATAGCTTCTTGGAAAGTTTCCCCCCTATTTCTTTCCTTGATTTTCATCAGATACAGACACTAGATCTCAGGGAGTTGCTCCTGCAGGCAGAGCTGCTCTATTCAGGCACATTTGTGCTGTGGCAGGCTTACTGTTTCACAGACGTTCTAGGCATAATGTTTAAGACAAGTTTATCCATTTTCAGTCCAAATTTTTGGTCTAACACGTGGAGCCAATGGGCAAAACTTAAATTTAGTGTTTGTCAAGGGCACAGCTCCATGGGGTGTTTGAGCCTTTTAAGAAGCATGTCTATTTGAATTTATAGCAATTATTTTCCTACATGGCTAGTTCCACAGACTCAGCAGACTTGGGGGATGACAAAGCCCAACAACAGTTCCACAGGCCCCAGAGCACAGAGGACACTCTTTTAGACTCCTAAGGTCAAAGGTGGATTCCATAATGCTCCAGAGATCACTCTTTTTTTTTAAGCAAAAGCAACCAATTCTTCATAGGAAGATAGTCTTTGATTATCCACAACAGTGAAATTCCTGGATTTAGACTAGAAATTGGATTATAAACTGCCTCTGGGCAGGTAGAAGCAGCTTTAATCAGTCAGACCAGATGCTTCTATCCCAGAGGAATAACTGCTGAGCAAGTGAGAAAAGAAGTTCATTTCCCAGGCTGGTCTCTTCTGGGTCACATGAACCTCCTCAATATATATATTTTCATTAGTGCATCGTCTGGGGAACAAGAGCCCAACAATGAAAGAGAATTTGCCAAAGCTGAGCCCAAGAACAAAAGGTTATTTGGAAGCTTTGGATATCATAAGCCAAAATTCTTTAGAAATTTAAAAATATTTTAATGTGAGAAATTGATATTTTTAAATCCAAATGATTTTCATAAAATGTTTTTTAGTATGGCAAAAAAAAGGAAAACTTATTTCTTTAAAATATTGACATATTTGATCTATTTTTCTACGGACATTTTAAGTTTTCAGACTTTTTCTGGTATTTTATTTAAAACTCTAATAAAAACACAAGTGTTCCAGGTGTCTCCCTATTTGCTTAAAAATTTTCAATGGGGAGAAAAAAAAGCCAGTAATAAAGAAAACAGCAATAATGGCAATTGGTGTTTGTATAATATATTGGTTTCATCTGCTCAGGGCTTCAAAAGATTTCAAAGCCTTCTTTGTAGTGTGTATGTGAGCCTTTTTATAACAAAATTTAAGAGTCTTCCCAGATTAAGTAAAAATAATGGTTAAATCTTTTTCCCATGATAATGTTTTCTGTGAGGAAAAATATATATGTATATTTAATGCTCACAAAAACAAACAGGACTTTTACTTTTTCTCTTGACTGTTATACATGTGATAAAATGTTTGGGGTATAATATTTGTCATTCTTTAAAAGTCAGGTATAATTTTCACAAGGCCTCCTTCCTCAGCTGGCAGGAAAAGAATAACCAATTTAACGTAATCTTTTTGTTTGCTTCTCTCATTTATACTAATTTCCTAATATTTTTTTCTTAAAATAGATACTTAGAAATAAATAAACTCTGAACCACTCTGATAGTATTTTTAATCATAGAGTTAATTGATATTACATACTAACAAATGTATAGAAGCAAATTATTAAACTTGAGAAAAAATAAACTTTTCATTCCAGCTTTCTCAATAGTGGGTGCATATCCAAAAACATACACACCTTCTTCTAGTCATTTTCTTATAGATTTTCTAGCCCCACAATACTATGCTGTGAAGGAATAGCAGCTTGTGAGTTCAGTGATCTGGCTTGAAATTCTAAGGAAAACAGTGATCAATTTTTATCTAATATTAATACTCTGCCATTAAGTAGCTATGTGGTCTGGGGCAAGCTACTTAGATTCTCTGAGATTTAGTTTTCTCATCTGCAAGTAGATTATTTGATGAGACTTCTTGTTTTCAAGACATTTTATTTTAAATGAGGTGAGGACACACAGTAAATAAAATTGATAAAATTAGGAATCCCATAACTGGGAAGATTCCAGGGCCTGGGAGAGAGTGGATCACGTCGACAGAGAACATGCAGGATACATTTGAGAAATCGGATTAGACCATAAAGTATTTCTGCATGAAAAATCTGAGGAATAGTAGAGGAATCTGATGGCTCCTGAGTATTCAAATCTCTTTAGGAGTTAAATGTTAGGTCCCACTCTGAGCTGGAACCCAGCATCTTGAGACATTTTTTTATGAAAATCACATTCTTACACATTTGAATTCTTCTTAATGAGGTATCATTGAAGTCATTATTTGAGTTTAATCCATAATATTCTATATGTATAAAAGATAAATTTCCTTTAAAAATTTTCTCAGTATGGCACTACCTTTATGGAAAGGACAATGTCTAAGATTTTCCAAATAAATAGCTCTGAGAATTTCTACTATGATGAACTATAGTAAAAAGCAAAAGGCAATTACATTGGTGAGCTTTCCTAGAACCCTGTCAGCACTTAATACAGTTCTGCAAACCACACACCACTTGTAAACTATGTGCATGTGTGAGACCTTTCTCATATAAAATGTGTCAAACTAGAAGTTTAAAAAAGAACACTGAATCTCTAACCTTGGTCCCTACATAGACACTTGTGTGTCCCTCAGCAAATCAATTACCCTTGTTCAGCTTATTTATACAGTGGTTTCTCCTCATCTGCGCTTTTACTTTCCACAGTTTCAGTTACCTGAGGACAACCATGGTTCAAAACACGAGATGGAAAATGTCATAAAGTTAAAAGTTTTAAATTGCACATGATTCTTTGTCTTGTGATGAAATATAGCATGACTCTTCTCCATCCTGCCAGGGATGTGAACTGAAACACCCTTGTTCAGCTTATCCACACTGTATTTACTACCTGACTGCTAGTCATCTGATAGCTGTCCTAACCTGGTTAGCATAGTGTTGCGTAGCATAGTATGTGTCATAATGTTCACATCACAACATCATCATAAGAAAATATAGAAATATAATACAATAGGAAATTTAAAGAAAACATTCATATAAATGTTATTGTATGGTTTTATAATTATTCTATTTCTTCATTAGTTATTGCTGTTAATCTCTTCCTATGTCTAACTTATAGCTAAACCCTTAGCCTAGGCATGTATGTAAAGGAAAAACATACTATATATAAGGTTTGGTGCTATCTGTAGTTTCCGGCATCCACTGCGTGTTTTGGAACGGTGTCTAGTGTTCATAAAATCAATATGCCAGAAATTTTTATCTGATGTCCTCAAAGTAATTCTGTGAAAGTAAAAATAAACTTTTTAAACGAGATTTGAACACCATAGCCAAAATGATATTACTTTGGAGAAATCATATGTGCAAAGAATTTCATGATTACTGGCAAGAAATGGTGAATTTCATCTCTCATGTCTGCCAGTAAGCAGGTTCTATTTTGGAGGACATGATAAGATATAACAATAAACTTGGAACAGGATGGCCCCAGGGAGAAAATTGCATTTTGAACATTCCTTCTGGACTTGCTAATGATAAGCAAATATTATTTCAGAGAAGATTGACTAAAAGCTTAAAGATAGCTTAAAAATATTTAAGCTTGAATAAATTTATATTTATAGGAAAGTTTTAGGAAAATATAGTCCAATCAGAATAGTGAAATCCTGGAATCAGTTCTTTTATTCTGAGGTTACTGTGATCATGTCTTCACCAAGTTTTCTTTTTTTTAAAAATTTTTTGTGGTGCTGAGGATTGAATACAGGGTTTTATGCATATTAAGCAAGTACTTGACCCATGAGATACATCTCCAACATTAGGTCTTTTTAAGGGCAAGATATTAGTCATCTACAACCCTGCATATTCCTTTTACACATATATCGTATTTATCACTTAGAAGACTATCAATAAAGGCAAAATTATTGACATTTTGTCCCATTTTATTAACTTAATTGTGGAGAGGTAGTAAGGAGAACAGAGCCATTTGATGATTTCTGCGGAGGTTAAACAAAATGTAAGGCATTACTGTTTAAGCATGATTAAAACTATTTGGTTGTTTGAAAAGGGAAAGACAAAAATAGATGGCGGGACTTTTACATAATTAGTTTCTTGGGAAATTTATAGGTTATCATCAAAAAAATCACACCCTTCATAATTTACAGATATATTTACTAAAATAGATAAAAATATTCAATCTTGAGTTTTTATTATATGTGTACATATATGTACATGTGTACACACAGAGAAAGGATATACTAGAGTGTGCTAGTTCCTGAAAGCACAATTTATAAATAAAATCATAAACTTCATATGAATCAGAAGTCATAAATGACATTATAATATTAAATAATATTTGTTGACTCTTTTCTCTGAGTTGTTTTTTTTTTTTTTTTTTTTTTTTTGGTGGTACTGGGGTTCCTGGAAGCCCTTCTACCTCCGGGCTACACTACCAGACCTATTTTATTTTTGGAAACAGGGTCTCTTAAGCCAGCACGCTGGCATTGAACCTGCGCGATCCTCCTGTCTCTGTCTCCCAAGCGCGGGGATTACAAGCGTGTGCCACCACACCCGGCTCTCTGAGTGTTTTGGTAACTTAATTCAGTCTGCACAGATGGTGGACAGGTACTAAGATATCTCTGCTCTTCATAGAAGGAAACAAAGAACCAGAGTGCTTAGGAAGCTGAGCCAAGGTTCTATCAAGCACATTCTGGCATCTGATCTCATGGTCATTTCTTGCTTATCTCTTCCAAGTTAGGTGACAAATGGTAGTATAAACACTAATCCAAGGTATCAAGCTGAATGCTTCAATCCTAGTACTCAGGAAACAAAGATAGGAGGACCACAAACTCAAGGCCAGCCTTAGCAAATTAAGTAGACCCTGTTTTAAACTAAAATATATATAGCTCAGAGACACAATGCCTTTGGGTTCACTCCCCAGTATCACCAAACAAAACAAAACAAAAAATAAGCACTAATCCATACTACAGGGGTACCTTCTGTCCTTCTGGTCCTAGTGAAAGAACATGCTCTTCTAAACCTCTACAACTGAAATACTACAGTAAGATAGCTGCAGAGTCATACAGATAACAATGTATGTGAAAGTGTGTGCCCTGTGTCACCTGGGCAGTCCCTGTTGTGATTCTGCTGATTATTATATTGTCGAATGAAGAATCTTTGCTTTGAGAGCTGATCTTTAAGGGAAGCTGAAAATCTATTTTTTTTAAATATCCAAATTTTATTTTTTATTATTTATTTATTTATTTTGGTGGTACTGGGGTTCCTGGAAGCCCTTATAACTCGAGGCTACACTCCCAGACCTATTTTGTATTTTTAAATTTGGAAACAGGGTCTCTTAAGCCAGCGAGGCTGGCTCCGATCCTCCTGTCTCAGCCTCCCAAGCGTGGGGATTACAAGCGTGCGCCACCACGCCCGGCTTAAATATCCAAATTTTAGTAGGAATTGGAGAAGGGCTAAATGAATGATGTGTGCATGTATTCCTCTACCATCTTATACTCTATTAAGATGTATGAATACAATGCACCAATAAAAATAGAAACAATAAAAACTAAAAATCCTGAAGACCAAATAAACCACATTTGTGTATTAGTTTTGAGTTTGACAAGCCAGCTTGCAACTTTTGCTTTAAGACTTTGTGAGACAAATGTCTCAATCGTTTTCTTCAACCTAGTCAGTATTTAGTGATTGTCAAACATTGTACAAGCTTGAATAAAGAACTGTAACATGTAGTTCAGTCTTCAAAGAGCTTTGTGTAAAATAGTTTATAAAAGACCATAGGTATTTATCAACTGAATCTGTGTTTTAATGTGTTTGTCTGAAATATCTACTATATACTTTTAAAGACTATATTATGCATTTGTTATATTGCTTTATCATTTATGAATAGTATTAAAATGCTATTTTAGGAAGATGTATTTATATCCTATTAGCATGATCAATGATGATATTTAAGGTTTGGCATAAACTTTAATAATATTATTTACAAAAGACATACTCTGGTTAATTATCTTCTGAGTAATTATGTAACAAAAACTTGATGTATTGATAAACTTTAAAATGGCATTACAGCAAGTCTTACTTCAGGGCCAAATATATTAAAATAAAGATTAGCAGAACTAAAAATGAACACACCTGGCATTTTGAATTGCTATTTGTAATTACTTTGTTGTATACTAAGAAGAATTTCAACTTTTGAAAGTTTTGTTGATAACAAATAGGAGTAAAAGAAGATTATGAGCTATTACATACCTTCACTTTCCATAGAACATAGGTTAAGATTATGGTTGTCTTTACTTCCAAATGGGCTAAGTTCATAGCAATATTTTATTTTTTTAGTATTTGTGTTTTAATTACTACAAAAGTTACAATATGTAATTTATAGCTTAACTGAAAATCCTCTTGAAGTGATTTGAGAAATTAATTGTTCAAAAGAAATATTTCATAATTATGATCTCTTTAAGTATTGTCTATTATGCCATAATTATTTTAGATGTCCCTAAAAATCAAAATAATTTAATATGCTGTATGGCAGTCTGCCTACTGGACATTATTTGCCATTCTTTTTCAAACAAATATTTCTGAAGAAACGCTATTCAAAATCCAAAAGTTAATAATTTTTAAAATTTGTAGAATTTGGGGAAATATTGTGATATGACAGAAAATAGGTAGCTAGAACTCATTTCTTCAAACGGAAGAGACAGAACCTCAGGTAAACAGTCATATTTCCAATTGGTTTAATTTAGGGCAATCTCTGGAATTCAAAAGAAAGAGACAAAAGCCCGATAAGATATGGAGACCTGGCATAACAGCATAGAAAGAGGAACCAGGTGCATGGGAAGCCAGAACCACACCTCCCTAGTCGGGAAATACAAAGAGCAAAGAGCTTCCTGGGAAAGTGTGAATCAGAGAGTCCCAGTGGGCCCCATTTCTGTAGAGCCTGTCAGTCTTAGCTATGAGAAAGCTGCATGGTCATCACAAGTTTGGAGTCTAAAGCTATTTACATGGTAGCTTTGATTCAGAAAAGGACTCATACTTTTTCCCTCCTAACTCCCAGAGCCCGAGCTGATTTATCATGAAAATAGAACCACTATCAGAATTCTTACTTCCCTAGGAGACTTCAGAAGCCTGTGCACATCCCTTTCTCTGGGGCCGCAGACATTTTTACCATGTTAGTACAGGGAAACTGAAGCTGCAAAAACTCAACTAGACCTTGTAGTATAACTGCAACCCTGGCCTCAACCCATGGTTCAGCTTGGTGGCCAAGAATGTGCCACAACTAAAACCCTTGGAATCTGGAAGCTGTCTTTTTTCATGCATCACTGCCACTACTTTCTGAAGCTGCTGCCTCTTGGTCAACACCTCCATTGGGCCTGAGGTGAGGGTACTTTACCTATATCCCATGCCACTGCAGCCTGTGACCAGATGTCTATTGTCTTGCACCATTGTGGGCCTGAAAATGATGCTTTGTGCCCTGCAGTGCTGCCAGGGGTGACCTTGAAATGTCAACCAGGCTTTGTGTTTGTGGGGCCAATATTCCCATTTGCTGGAAAGGCCATTTTACCTCCACAGATGTGTGCATTATACCCACTCCAGCTGCTACAGTGCCCCACCGTCTGCATCCCTCTGAGATGAACAGGTTTTCTGACCCACTGTCACATGGGCTGTAATGAAAGGCATCAATTACAATTGAAAAAAAAAAATTTAGGAAGGCTCCACTCCAGTGCCCCCACTGTAACCCAAATCAATATAACCTACTTGATTGACACCCAAAGACACACTTGTAGTAAAAAGGCTTTTACTAGGAGAATTAAAAAGTAGTTGATTCAACAAATCCATCAGATATATAGGTATTAACAGAGGTGACATGAAGTAGGAGAAAACAATAAATATGTCATCTCCAGATGATTACACGATTGTAACAGACCCCAAAGAAAAGGATATTGACAAAGAGCTTGATACGGAATTCAAATGAATGATCCTAGAAAAACTCACTATAAGAGAATAAAGACAGACAATTTAATTAAATTAGGAAACAATTCTTAATATGAATGAGAAATTCATCAGAGTAATGGAGATAATATAAAAGAAATAGAAATCTTGAAACTATATATGTAAGAAATATGGTAAGACTCTACTCTAAACACCTGGTGTATTTGAAAATACTTAATTAAATCTCTTAGGTTCTAGATAAATAGATAGATGCCTTAAGTTATCTCTGAAATGGATGAAATGAAAATGATAATATTATTTCCCCAAAGCATTTTGATAGGTTATTGATTGCAGCAAGACTAAGAGAAGAATGACAAGATTTCATTTCTACTCAACCATTTTCTCTGAGAAGAGATGTGCCAATAAAATTGACATGAAGAGCTCTTGTTCAGCAAGGGTATATGGACAATACCCAAATAGGACCTCAGTCTTCAATTAGCAACTGACCCTCTTAATTAATTGATGGTCTGCAAAATTTCTGTCTTCCTCCAAAACAAGCTGAGTGTTTGGAATAATAGAGAACATATAGTATCTGTACTTTCTATGTTTAAAATTTTCATTAGTTTAGAATACACTGTGGTTTATTTTTAAGTGTTTAAATAAATTGATAAAATATTCTAAAATATTCCACTAATACTACTCAGGGTACTAGTTAAATAATGAAATTATGACAAAGTGACCTTGGAATGATGTATCTAAGGAAAAGAATGCCTTCTCCAATTTCCAGTTATAATGACTGCCTGGTCCAGATGCTGGGTCCACTGTTACATCAGAAACAGTCCCTCTGGCATGCATATTCATCCTTGTGTTTCTACATATCAGGTCTGTTTAGAAAGAATCTCATTTTAGCAACCAGCAAGTCTGGAATTATAGGTACATTCCTATAATACCAGCACTTAGGAAGCTGAAGCTAAGACAAGAGAATCATAAGTTCAAAGCTAACCTGAGCCACGTAGCAAGATTCTATTTCAAAATGAAAAAATAGGACAGGAGGTGTAGTTCAGAGGTAGAACAACTGGGTTTTAATCCTCAGTACTTTGTATGTATGTGTGTATGTGTGTATGTGTGTGTGTGTGTGTGTGTGTGTGTGTGTATGTGTATATATATATGCATATTTTAATTTCATATATATATAGTGCTTTTATATAGAGATAGATGGATATATATAAATAAAAAAAAAGAATCTCACCTTAGGCAGGTGGCAGGGAGGAAGCAGAGAGAGCTACCTGCTAGCAATGGCCATTGCTAGTTTGTTATTGAATCATAAATAAAGACGGAATTAAAACCTTCCTGTTGTCTGATTCATTGCCTATTTTAATGTCTCCCTGTGAATGAAATAAATCAAAATGGTACTGTTTTTCTCAGAGCTAGGAAGTTATACAAAATTTAACTCATATTGAGCTCCTCTTTAAAATGCAAATATATATCTCAGTCGTTAAGTGTAATAGTAATTTATAATCCACATAAATTACTTTGACTAAGAAGTGAATATATTTCTTCTCAATATCCAGTTAGAAAAAAAGGGTAGAAATTTTGCCTCTAGGAAAGAGAGGTAATTTGGGAGCAGGTGTGGCTTTGGGAGAGAAGAGGGCAAGGTGAGCTGTCTCCCTAGAAGCTTTAGACCAGCCATAGGCTACACAAGGGAAGTGAACATTTGGATTTTAGAAGCAAGAATAGAGAGGACCCCAAGCTTGAGAGGAGCAGGCAGAATAAAATTAGTTCAACTACATAAATGTAAATTATATCAACTTGGACTTATGTCTAAGATTCAAACAGTAGTAATTGCTATAAAAGATGTTTGAATATGGAGCAGAGATTTTTGTTGAATCTTGTCTATGAATGCCAAAAGTACAAGAGAGGAACTATACTTTCTTAATTTGCCATTTCCCTTTTACCTCTGTGGATGAGCAGAGTAGGGATACTCAGAATCAGAAATAGTTTTCCATCAGCTCAGTCATAAATGGATGAAGTTTTGATGAAATCGAAGTATGTACTCTACCTGCCTTTGGGAATTCCCTCACAAATTAGAGAAATAAAAAGATAAAAATCCAGGAGATAGGGCTAGAAAATTGGAAACTCTCCAAATCCAGGCCACACTGTGGGCTAATATGCCTATCAAAGCAAATTTTCTTCTAGCCTGTGGCTTCAAAACTGCTCTTAAAAGCCCTTGTTAATGACCTAGTAATTGCTTTAATAGCTCCTCAGTCAAGTGTGAAGTGTTGTAGCTGACACATCAGCTATGTATGAAGTATGGCAAAAGTTCCCTCCCCTGCCGCTCCTGTGTCTGGAGTATCATTAAGCTTCCTGCTTACATTTTGACTCACTTAGCAATAAAAATTTATTTACTGTACCCATAAAACCTGTCTCTGTCTAAGGAAGTCTCCATTCAGGTTGGCTCTGTGAGAAGAATGCTGAAGAAATACTTCACAAGTAAATAGGTCCTACATAAGTAGGTCCTTTTTCCTTTCTGCACAGCTCCTTCACTAGGCAAAACAGTCATTTCTTTCAAATCCTTTCTACTGCTTTCATGTGAAGAAGAAATCTCCTCAAATACCCGGAGGAAATAAGAGCATTTTTATTTTTTATTATTTATTTATTTATTTTTGGTGGTACTGGAGATGGAACCCTTCTTCCTCCGGGCTACACTCCCAGACCTATTTTACATTTTACTTGGAAACAGGGTCTCTTAAGCCAGCAAGGCTGGCTTCGAACCTGCGCGATCTTCCTGTCTCCATCTACCAAGCGCAGGGATTACAGGTGTGCGCCACCATGCCCAGTAGAGCATTTTAATTTTTAAAAGCATTTCATTTTTAAAAGCAATTTTTCAGATATATATTGAATTAATATTCATACAGTCACTTGTTTTTTCACAAATATAACTCCTATGTGCCTAACACCCTTCTAGGCACTGGGCCTATAAAAATGAACAAACTCTATGATATTACAGATAATATGTATAATAGTGAAAGTAACAGAAGCTCTGTGTGTATATATGCATATGTATGTCCCAATATATCTATGTTATGTATATACATAAAAACATAGGGCCTTAATGTGTTTTGGGATGCTATAACAGAACACTTGAGACCCTATAACTATCTTTCTTTCTTTCTTCCTTCCTTCCTTCCTTCCTTCCTTCCTTCCTTCCTTCCTTCCTTCCTTCCTTTGGTAGTACTGGGGTTCCTGGAAGCCCTTCTACCTCTGGGCTACACTCCCAGATCTATTTTATACTTTTTATTTTTGGAAACAGGGTCTCCTAAGCCAGCGCGGCTGGCTTCGAACCTGTGCGATCATCCTGTCTCCGCCTCACAAGTGAGGGGATTACAAGCGTGTGCCACCACGCCCAGTGAGACCTTATAATTTTTAAAGAATAGAGATTGATTTCTTAGCATTATGAAGTCTGGGAAATTCAAGGTCAGGAGTTCCATGCCTGATGAGGCACTTCTTGCTGTGTCATGCCATAATAGAAGGCATCCTATAGTCAAAGAGTAATCAAAAGGCAATGCAAGAGAGGAGAACTCAGCCCTGCAGTAATGACCTACTCCAGCAATAACAGTGTTAATCCATTCATCACCTTTAAAAATGTCTACCTATCTTAAGATCCGATGCAGGATTCCATACAAAATTTATTTGTGTCTCCTTAATTGTATAATGATTCCTTAATTATCACTGTCTTTTATGACCTTAACACTGTGGAAGAATACTGGTCAATTATTTAGTAGAATGTCCCATAATTTGGATTTATCTGATGTTTCTCATGATATATTTTTTAATTTCTTGGCCAGAAAAACAAAATCATGAGTTTTTCTCATGTCAGATCTGAGAGTACATGATATCAACTTATTGCAATTTACTATCACATATATGCTAATGTAGCTTATTATATATCATGGTAATTTTGCTCTCTTAATGTGATTTTTAGTTTAATTTATTCTTTTATTCTCTTTCTTTGTCTCGGCTCTATTTTACCTATTCATATACATTTTATCCTTTTCAAATTTAAAACAATTTCCTTCCATGGGACCAATACAGCACAGCTAATGCCAAATGACAGTAAGTATGATAGGTAATTCAGTATGAGGAAAATGTTCTTCTGTGGAGAGTGGATCTGAAGTGAAAATGCCCATTATTGACAGGAGAAACACCTTAAAGAACACAGATTCTGTGAAGAAAAAGGATTAAAGGAAGTAGGACTTAAATAATTTTCCCTGTGAACTCCACAGAAGTGGAGGCCTTGTTCTGTTACTCCTAGAATGATCTTGGGAAATACATTTAACCTCTCAGTTTTCTAATCTCAAAAATGCTTATTGAATTCATTTATACTCTGACCTTTTACTGAAGGACTTGGGACAACCTTGGTGAATCAAATTTAACACCTACTCTGCGAAACTCACAAGGTTGCTGAGGGGCATACATTGCACAAGTTAGGATGTGTGAAAGTGCTTGGAGAACTGCAAATACTCCACAAATAAAAGCTATTGTTATGGATATTCTGGATTCCAACACTCATACATTATGTTCACTTAAGATCACAATAAACCACTACTTGTTTTATTGAATACAGAATCTTGATGAGAATAATGCTATTTGCCCTTTCCTACTTCATATTGATTTTAAATAGCTGAACCTATTAATCTCTGTTTTTATTTGCCCTTTGGAGGAAACCATTCTTCAATAAGAGAATATGCCTTCTCCAAGAATAAAGATCGCATTTTATAATAAATCAATGTCATGAAATACTATGTACATTTCCAAACACAAACATTAGTGAAATATTCTTTGGGAGGAAAAAAGTAGCCATTTTACAGCTCATTGGGCCTCCAATGGTGTTTTCCTGGGGAAGTTACAGGCGAGATTTGATGCTGCAGCATCAGCAGATTAGGTGAAATTAATATCTATTTACCGTCCCCTTGTCTCACACAGGAAAATTCAGTAAAAAGCAAATTTATATGCACAGGATTAAATCACTTAACAACAAAGAGCTAGAGGAATTCTCTGTAGCAACACATCCTGCAGCACAAATCTGTCTTTTGGCAGGCTCCTTCTTTTAACCATTTGAGGCTTTTCACAGTTCCACTGCAGCTGGACTCCATCCCAAGGCTCTTCCTGCTTCTCAGGGGTTTTGGCACAGGGCTGCATTTCTCTTCCAATTGGCTCTCTCTAGGCATCTAGTTTGTCTTGATGAGGATCACTTCTGTCTCTGTTGTTGTCTTCAGCATAAGTAAAAGATGTCTGGTCTACTTTGCAGAGACAATCATGCCACCTTTGATGTGTTTACTTGTCAGGAAAAGAAGGGAGCAGCGGATGCCATTCTTCTTTATTTTTGACACTAAACAGTTTAAATTTGCACTTAGGAAGAACGTAACCAAGGCTATTTTTCTTATTAAATAAAGATGTCACATTATATTTAGGGATCCCTCACCAAGATCTAACTAGACCTACACTCTACCTAAATAACAGAGGCAGGGCTTCAGCATTTGGATTAATGGTTGGCTTCTTCTGTTTAGCCCTATCGATCAAAATCTAAGATGTGCATTTAGTTTGATCCCCAAGTACTATGAATTCATCCTGTAGACAAACTGACAAATCTGTATCAAGGAATGTATATAAAGATGGTCTTAAATTAATGTTTAAAAAGTGAAGATATCGTAATAGCCTAGATATGTCTTAATGACAGAATGGTTGAATAATTAACGTAATTAGCATTTTTTTTTTTTTTTTGCAGTACTGGGGATTGAACCCAGGGGCATCCTACCTCCGAGCAACACCACCAGCCTTATTTTTTTTATTCTTTATTTTGAAACAGGGTCTCACTAAGTTGTAGAGAGCCTTCCTAAATAGTTGAGGCTGGCCGTGAACCTGGGTCCTCCTGTCTCCGCCTCCCAAGTACTGGGATTACAAGTGTGCACCACCATGCCCAGCTAGCATTTTTAATATTATGTTTATACAAAAATCATGTCACAGCTCTATGTGTACTTATATGTGAAGGGCTCTATTATTATGTAAAAAAATAAGTCATATAAGCCAGGCATAGTGGCACATGCTGGTAATTCCAGCACTTGGGAGGCAGAGATAGGAGGATGGCAAATTTGAGACCAGCTTCAGCAACTTAGAACTTCAACAGTTTAGCAGAACTCCATCTCAAAATCAAATATAAAATAGGGCTGGGGGTATAACTCAGAGGTCAAACACCCCTGGGTTCAATCCCCAGCGTCTTTTCACAAATATATCATATAATAAGATGCATATTTTGACATTTATAACAACTGTCCATGCATACATGTAGGTGAACTTGCATACACAGCAAAAACACAAATTTAACGTACAAATGAAAGGATGGAGAAATTCAGCTTAACCGAGAGACAGACTTGGATTGAGAAATTTTAAAAAATGTGCAAGCCAGGAGTGATTTTTTTTTTGTGTGTGTGTTATTGTTTTTTGCAAAAGGAGAATGGACCCTAGGTGGAATGTACAAGGAAAGTGTTGAAAGTGCTGGCACTGTTCTACCTTTTCTCATCTCTCTTTCTCTTTCTTTCATGTGTGGTACTGGAGATTAAGCCCAGGAGCATTCTAACTCTGAACTGCACTTCAGTCTTATTATTTTGAAACAGGGTCTCACTAAGTTGCTGAGGACCTGCGGTCCTCCTGTCTAAGCCTCCTAAACCAAGATTCCCGGCAGGTGTCACCATGCCTGGTGCATTGTTCTATGTCTTCAACTGGTTGATAGTTCCATGAACATGTTCCTGCCCTGAAAATTAATAAAGGACATATTTTCTGTACATATAAATGTAAACAATTTTTAAAATGAGCAGACTGATGTTTGAGATAAAATCACTGTTTAGCATTGATTGAAAAGAAGTAAGTTTACAGCCATCAGAAGTTTTTAAATGGGAATATGATGGTGGGAGAGAGGTCTTAAGAATACATGCTAAGTTAGTAGAAAGGCTGAAATTATAGCCTAGAGTAGTAACATACTGAATATTCAGAGAATGAACATACTGCCTATTTATTCTTCCCCCTGAAAGGGTGGCACAAATACAAAAGCAAATAAACAATTATTGTTTGTTTCTCTTTGGAGTACCAGTACTATTACATACATAGACAAAATGACTTTTGTGATATTGAAATCAGGAGAAAAGAAACAATCTTTTCATTTAGTTCCTACCTTTGATTTACTATATGTTTTCCATGAAAATATTTTCTTCACTTATATCTCTGAAAAGAGCACTAAAACTATTTTCAGCTTTATAGTTCCACAGAACTCTGCTAATATTGCCGGGGATATCCCATTTAGTTGTGAAGATGGTGAACTTGTAGGTCTATTAAGCATAGTTCTCAACATTCATGTCAATGTCCTAACCTGTTAACACTAACCACCTGACTTAATATATTTTCAGAGAAGACAGGTTCTATTTCTATTTTTTAAGGAAAACCAGAACAGTCTGATTAAGAACATTAGTATTGACAGAAGGAAAATCTAATGGCCTATTTGAGAACCACAGAATTGAGTGAATCGTTCCTTACCACTATTTTAAAATGAAGGGCTTCCATTAGGGTTCAATATATGATTGAACCTGGTCAAAGTGAATACTTTAATAACATTTTAGAGGAAAAAATAAGACTCACCATTATTCTACTTCATAAAGAACTCACAAAGAGATCAGCTCAGAGCAAATGAAGATTAAATAATTGTGGTGGGGTTTTATGCCAGAAAAATGGGTCACATATATGTAATCATTCATTCAATAAACATAGAAACCCTTGCTGTTTAAAAATTAAGTTATATGGCTCCTTCAACGGCCTACAGTTTAATGGGAAGGGAGAATGCACAAAATTGCTAAGCTACATAAAAGTACAAAATGAGTTTGGAAAAATGCTAAAAAAATGGCAATAGAGAATATGATTAGAAGTATCGACCAGCTAGTCATAAGGGAAGTTAGGAAGGAGGAAATCACAAATTAGACCAGGCCTAGGAAGATAGAAAGAAGCTATCTTTCATTTAGTTCACTGGAAGAGGACAATGCTTTGAGGTTCCTTTCTAAGTAAGGAGCAGATGCATTGCAAGTTTGGGGGTGAATCACAAGATAATCAGAGACTGGAGCATAAAAAGAGCCACACAGAAGAGGAAGTTGGAAAAAGTTTTAGGGGAAAACTATCAGTAAGAAGCTATGAAAGTTATTTGGATTTTAGACAAAATAGCATCATAAAAGCAACTTGAACTGAGAGAAAAATTTAAGTTTTGAAGTAAAAGAGACTTGAACTTGAATGTCCGTTCTACTAAATATGTCTGAATTCATATTTTCTTCTTATAAAAAGATGGTGATATTACCATATAGATTTTTTATGAAACTTAAATATAATAACATAAAGTGACTGAGACATATAAACCCATGATAACATGTTAAAACATCATCCCACTCTTCCATTTTATTCTCTATGTGGTTGAGTGCTATAAAATCTTTTGAGTAGGCTAATAGCTTGACAAAATCAGTGCTTTAGGAAGATAAATATGACAGCAATTTGCTGGAAGTGTCGGAGGGAAGGGAACTAGTTACAAGCCCTTTAATATGGTAGAGAGTTTAAGTCCTCATAAAAAATATAGTGCCTTGGGAAGGGGCACATGAACTTTTGATTATTGCATAAGTCCATGATTTCCTAAAAGGTTAAAGACACCTGTATATATCACAGAAAATGATAGACTAGAGAGACTCAGAGAAGTGGAATGTAATAAATAAAATTTAATTATTTTATATACCAATAAAGGAAAAATGTAAATAGTACTAAAATTTTAAGTCTTTGCCAATAAGAGTATTATGATACCTCTTCTAGAAAGAGAAGGGAGTCAGTTTGGAAATAAAGATTATATGTTTTCCTTTAAATATGCAGAGTTTCAGGTACTCACTAGAATTGCTAAATAAAATCTTGATCAGACAGAAAGGACTTCTGGTATGGGTTTGGGTTTGAGATGAATATACCTTAAGATGATGTTTCTCAGATTATATTTCTGTCCCAAGGGTCTGGGGTCAAAGGTCAAGGGGGGAGACGAAATCACAGAAATATATTGGGAACATATTTCAAGATATGAGGCAAATGTTTTGATTTTTTTGCCATTACAAAGAAAAATTGTCACACTCGATGATTATGCAATCAAAATAGAGTCTACATTTTGGGGTGGAACACAGAAGGGGATAATCTGCATTTTTCACTATTGCTGCCAAGAGAATTGTGAGAAAATATTATAGGAAGAGTTTTTCTGAGGGTGTGAAAATAAATTAAGCAGAGGGGCAAGGACAAGGGCCTCAGTACATTTAAAGTTACAAGGTCAAAAGAAGAAGATCCAATTAAGGAGAACTTGTCAAAAGGCAAGTAGATGCTCCTTAAAAAAGTGTCAGAAAGCTGGGAAAGAAGTTTGAGAATATGTTGTCAGCAGCATTAAATGCAGCAGGGGAGTCACAACTAGAAAGAGTCACACAGCTTCTTCCTATGACTGCTTTAAAGTAATGTTACGATCTTCAAATGGAACACAAGGATGCTTGGGTTGTGTTCTAGAATATGAGGTTTAATGCAGAAATGTTTCTACTTCTAGACAGAAATAGCAGAATTCCACTGTCGATCGTGAACACAAATCTCTTAGGCAGATCCCTAAAGCGCTTTCTACTCTTCTCATCACAGCAGCAGGTAGCATCCTTTACCCAGATCCTAGAACCTGACAGTCTTATTTACGTCAGATTCGATTAGAAGTGAATACTATTGAGAATGAAAAAAATTATCTTAAAACTTAGCACTTTAGAAATAATTATGGGATGGGTCCATTTCTGTTGTTATTATAGGAGTGGTTCAAAATTTAGATTTAATCAAAATGAAGCTCTCCCCCAAAACAGCATATCTTTTTATTATTATTGTGGTTATTTTTGGAGAAGGAAAATAATACATGTAAGCCTCCTTTTTTAAAAAAAAGTTTTTATAACTTAAAATATGAGGCAAAAAAGTTCTTGGAAGATATTGCATTATGATGAAATACCCATAGTCACACTGCATAGCCTAATGCCATTTCTTCAAAAGTGCTAACAGTGCATGAACAAGTCTTTGGTTAGGGTGGGAATGGGTGGGGGGAACAAGCACTGAAGAAGAAATCATGCTTCAAACCCACTGTTTTTTATGCTTGGGACAAAGCACCTTTGTTCCACAAATCCTATTGCAACCTAGTGTTGACACTTTGGGACTCAGTTTGCTAATGTATGATAAGCAGACAATCGCAACTTTCTTCACAAATATACTGTTGACAATTACACATGATCAATATATAAATTGCTCACATATGACAAGCATTCAATGGGCTCGGTTGACGTTCTTTCTTTCTCTGTTACCTTAGAGGTCTTTGGGAAAACTATTATATAAGCCCCTGTGGGGACTCAGAGGGAGCACAGGGTGGTGGTGATGGCAGGGTCTTGCACAGCCGCAGATGTGAGCATATCTCACACATTCACACCGAATATAGTTATGCACAGTAATTAAGCAAAATGCAACACACATGTGCAGTGACTAAGCACAGTGTAACGGGCATGTGTGCTGCATGACAAGCTGACTTGAACAAGCTCCATTTTTGCCTGGAACCCTACATAAGAGACAGGTTTGTGAATAAAGTTGCCATTTGTTATCTGGCCGCTCTGCATGCTTTCTTCATCCTGGGAATCTCACCACCTGCAACCACAGCTGGCCCCTGACAGCCACTAGGTAGCACTTACGTACTTGTATATAATAAATACAAGGGAGGAGAGAGGGAGGGAGGGAGGAAGGGAGAGAGAGAGAGAGAGAGAGAGAGAGAGAGGAGAGAGAAAGAAGAAGAAGAAGAAGAAGAAGGAGGAGGAGGAGGAGGAGGAGGAGGAGGAGGAGGAGGAGGAGGAGAAGAAGAAGGAGAAGAGGAGGAGAAGAGGAGGGAGGGAGAATCATTATTAGATTAAATTTAAAGACTACAGTGAAACCTGGGTTGTGTGATAGCTTTGTGGTATAAACTGAATAGACAAAATTTGACAATTCCACAGCTTCTAAAATTAGAGATGAATTTCAGGTGAGAGTCTAACGATCACATGCAAAAGACAAGGTAGAAAGAAACAGAAAAGCAAACCCCTCAAAATGTGTGTGCTTTGAGTGAGTTTATTTTGTTAACACAGGCTATCCTGGGAGGCCCTGGTTTAGGGTTTCCTTTAACTCCAGTGCTCTAAGTCAATTATCTGAATTAGATTGTGGTAATTAAAGGATTTTGAAATTAACTAAAATTGAAGGTATTTTGTTATTATAAGAAATTTTTAGATGGTTTGTCTCTCTTTAGAGTAAATTATAATCTAACATGAGGATTCTGATATTGATAGGTGAAAGATAAAAATCACTAAACTACATGCTATTTGGGCCAGTAGTGGAATTGGAACTATAGGATATTCATCCCATATTTTCCTAAACATTATTTCATATTTTGTCCACTTTTCAGATTATATTTAGAATATGCACCATAAGTTTGACTCGATGTGAAATAAGTTAGTATTTGAATTAAAAGTTGATAGTACTTGAACTTAGCATGGAATTGTCAAATATATGCCCAAACTAAATTTGAATTTCAGATTAATAATAAAAACAGATATTTCATAGAAATACATTCTAACTATTCCACAGGATGTATATATAATATTTTCATTGTTCATCTGAAGTTCATATTTAACCAGTGTATTAGATTTCCTCTGGCAACTCCATTTGAATTTCAGGTTAATGATGAAAATAGCAAATTATTTTTATAAAAATTTATCTCAAATATTATATAGACTATATTTACTAAACATCGTTTATCCAAAATTCAAATTTAACTGGACATACTGAATTTTTATTTGCCTAAATGACAATTTGTCACCTACCATGATCCCTGATACATCATATGGCTTGAAAAACATCTCCAGAAATAAAAAGTGGTAACACCGTTTGCAAATAGACCTGGATTTGGTTCTGTTTTCAGGGCTGAGACTGTAGTTCAGTGGTAGAGTGCTTGTCTAGAATGTACAAGACCCTGGGTCAATCCTCAGCACCACAAGAAAGAGAGACAGAGAGAGGAGAGAAGGAGGAAGAGGTCTTAATTAAAGGGAATAAAAAAACCACACGTGGCTAATGATTACCATACTAAACTGTGCAGCTCCAGGCTGAGGATGTAGCTCAGTAATAGGGCACTCGCCTAGCATGTGCAAGGCCTTGGATTCCATCCCCAGGACCACACACACACACACACACACACACACACACACACACACACACACACACACACACAATCTCATCCCACCAGATCTTTATTTTGGTCAGAATTTTTAAAAGATCTTAGTGTGTGGGTTCCAGGGTAGTGTCATGTGGTTCAATGCTCTGCTTTGTTTTCACTGTAAAGACTACCTTGCTCAGCTCATTCATACGTTAGAAATGGACTCATTTAAGTGATAATAGAAGTCTCTAAAGCTCCTAATAGAAATGAAGAGGCTTCTGGTCTCACCTTTGTGGCAGCTTGATAGTTATTTCCCCTATGTTCACTCTTCTGGTTTGCTAAGTACAGGCATTAATTTATTACCTGGTCTGTTGTTTTTATGGTAAATATGTTTTCATGCTTTATAATGAAACTGTACCCAGTTTTTATTATTATAATATACATATATACTCGACATATTTAAGTATACAGTTCTATAGGATATCAGTAACATCTCTGCTTCCCAATGAGAAAAATGAAGCAGAGTGCTTGTATCATTTGCTCATGTGATATATACTATTATATCAGTTATAGTAAATAATACAGTTAAAGTTTCTACTTGAGCAAAATGAGTTTAAGGTCCATATTGTTAGCTCCTCAGCAAGGCTGCTAGAGATTATTAGTACAATACATGACAATAATGAAAAATTTCTTTGTTCAGTATCCCTTTTATGAAATGAAGCCATTATAGAGATCTCTGTCTTTATTTGTAAAGGGACCTAAGCTAGAGAATTTCATTATGAAAGATATTATTTATCACCTCAGGCTAGAGTTTATCTAGATGCTTTTGGCAAATGTCAGTGATTCAATTTATATTCCAACAGAGGTTTTTATTCACTAATTATATTTAAATTTTTATAGCTCCAAATCCTCATATTTTCACTCTAATTTTCAAGAGAAGTTACTGAGAAATAAGTTAAGTGATTTGTGTCTGTGATTTATTTTAATTCTATGCTACTAAGATGAAAGATAAATTTTCTTTCTCTTATCAAAGAACACCTCTTATAACTGCCAAAAAGGAAGTTAGCTGTTGGTTTCAAAAATCACTTTTTCCAGAGAAGTCGGGCATGTGACTCAGATTTCCACCCCAAAGTAGACCCCCCACAAAAGCCCTTAGATGTATGTGGAAGAGGTTAGGTTCAATTATTTGGTATCACTTATTATTTCCTTCAGTGAAACCACATGCCAGAGAACATGAGTCTGAAAATGACATGAGTTACATACACTTCTTCCTGTTCTCTCTTTAAAGGTCTTTATGTCTTCATTTTTCCTGTATGCTCTTGATTGGCATTTTTCTAAAAATATATGTAATTAACAGAATAAAAGAGTCATTCCATTTCCCAATTGAGAGATCTTTTATATCCATCTCCTGGAAAGGTGAGGTCAAATGTAGATTGAAACAATATATACAGATTGGCATATAGAATTGCGTTTTTAAAAGTTCTTCCATGATCAAAATGATAAAACAGATGAAAAATAAGAGAGCCAAGATTCACTTGAATTGGAAACCAAATATAAATCTCATGTTATAATAGATATTGCATACACAGTATTTAATTCTCCTATTAAAGATTTAAGTTGCTCTTTTTATTGATAAGGCTTCTGAAGTGTGAAGAAATGAAAAATAACTTTCTTAAATTAAGCCTCTAATATATGCAGAAAAGAGAAATTAAAATCTCAGGATCTCTGATTTTCCTTAGATTATTCTAGGTATTTAGGCACAGTGATCAGTACTGAAAGTGGAAAATTACTGATAAAATGGGGACCACTCCAAAACTCCTAGAAAATTAAAATAAAAAGGAGTCTTATTTTCTAAAAATACATTTAATGTTTATGCTTCAGTAGTACTTTGGCAGTGATAAAACACAAATTTACTTGAGAAAGTGTGCCATTGACCCTTGATATATGAGATTCTTTGAAACATGTTTAACCTGAAAAATTTCACACCTATTTTGGGGCAAGTATTAAGCATTTTGTTTCAAATATAAGATATATGCTTGAAATTAGTTTGGCTGACTTTGCAATTTAGATGTTATATTATTCTCAGAACCTTTAAGATTGTAACCTATTTGACATTAAGCTATGTTTCACAATCATGTATGTGTATATGTATGCATGTGTGCATGCACACACATTTTCTTCACAAGAACCAATTTCCTATTAGTCAAAAGGTGATAGATTACTGCAATTCATGCAGTAATTGCCTGTAAATATGTTTTCTCACTAGCATTTACCGCAGTACAAATTTTAGGTGTGCCCTAATTGCTGCGAGCTTTATTTTTTAATGTTTCATAAATCCATGAAAACTGGGTTTTTAAATGTGTTAATTTACTCAAGTATGTATTTACTTAATTACTGAATGCTTGAGAAAGCTAGACTTGTACAAGGCAGTAAAGATACAATGGTGAACAAATAGTCTAGCAAAAGAGATATTAATCAAATAATCAACAATCATTGTAAGTTGCAATCATGATAAATGCTAAGGCACGTGGCGCTCCGAGGTGGTCTGATAGAGAAATTAATGCATGATATGGAAATTAACTCCTTCAGGGAAACTGGAAAGGGAAGTCATTGGAACTTTGTAGAATGACTAAGAGTAAATATAGGTGTACAGGAGGAGAGAGTGCTATCCTCTGAATGTCCTGGTTGGGAGGTCGTGGTCCTGAAGAAGTGAGTCAAGTCTCCTACTAGAGAAGAGTAAGCAAGGCATTGAGAAAGGGTTGTGGCTTCAAGACTGGCAGAATATGGGGATTCAGAAAAGAGTGATAAGATGTTGCAAGGTTCTCTATAAATATAGTGGCACAGATGAAACAGAGGGATCCAAATGGGTGCCAGTGAATGCACCATTAAGAGGCATTTTTAACTGTCCATTCTAGGTGTTCTAGTACTCCCAACTAGGGCTGTTATTGAGGTTGGAAGCAACAGATTGGAGAGTGTGTTTAGGTTACTTATTAAAGAACATGGTGAGAAGTTAGATATACAATGGATGGAGGACTAAGAGTACTTGTGTAGAGTGGCTGACTTCTCAGTCTTTGCTCCCCATTTATTGAAAAACAACCAAACAGGGAGGAAAGTGAAAGAAGATGCTGAATCTAGTTTTGTACATAGTAAGATTGACATACTTTAGAGATATCTAAGTGATTATTCTTTGTAAAGGGAGAAAAAATTCTTGCAAGTTTCTTGTATAAAGGCAAGGAATAACCTTTATAGAAAAACAGCATACATATGAAAGCATTAAAGGCCTGGTTATGGAGATTTCTTCCATGTGGGTTCCCTCATTCAATACGTATGCTACCCAGCTTAAGTAGAAGGTGGATAAATGATCCGATGTTTCTACACGTTGACTTAAATTGAGATAGAGTTTAGATTCAGGTATCAGAAGATTTACATTATTCTTAGAAAAATTTGTTATCCATAATTATTTAACTTTCATTTAACATGGTTTATTGTCTTTCTTAGCCTTTTTAATACCATGAAAAATCTAAAGGCAAACTAACATTCATTAAAATTGTACCCAACTCTGAATGAAAGAATAAGAATTCTCATAAAATCATAATTGCTAAAACTTATTGGGAACATACTATGCCAGTCACTTTGCTTATTACTTAGATTTGCTTAAAGGCCAGGACTACTAATGAGATAGCTACTATCATTTACACTTTTCTAATTAGGACAGAGAAAGTTAGAGGCATGTCAAAGGTCACAAGTCTAAGTAGCAGGCCTGGCATTCAAACTCAAGGCCAATCTCAACCTGTGGTTATAGGAGGTCTGAATTTAGAGGAGTTAATATTAATTAAACATACTGGTCAAGGAAATTTTCAATATTCTAAGTTTACATAATGCCCTATAGTTTTCATAGGTTATTTGGAAATAAACATGAATACACAGGGTTTCTTTTGACCACTCTTTGGTTAATTAGAGATTTGGTAGCTCTTACCTACTTGCACAGAAGGCATATAGATACTATTACAAGGATGCTTTGAAATAACTTCAGATTTTTCCTACCCACTGACCATGCAGAATCTTAACCTTTATTGCACATAATGGAGCCATTATTTTACTCCATTTTATAATTTCTTCTAACACACACACAAACTATTAGCTCATTCAAAAAGGCTTGGGATGGAAATAGAAACTGATGCTTAAATCTAACAAACAAGCCAGACCACAATCTGTGTAAAAGGCTGTGCTGCCTAACTCCTGTTTTATTTTGATTGTATCAGTGAGTGGGAATTAATAGGTTAAACAGGACCTGTGAATTTGTGTGCATTCTCACACATGCTTTCTATAATTAATTGCTAATTGTATCTAAGATAGTTTGAATGCTCATCCAGTACAAAGTAGGAGTCCACATGCTCTACATGGATTATCTCACAACAGACTCATGAGCAGGAGCAGTTACTGACCTCATTCGATGAGCTATATAACTTTGCAAAATGGTGCAGCGCTATCAATTGGCAGAGGTACATGGTTATTCTTCAGCGTTTATTCAGAATCTCTAAGTGATCTTGACATTATTATTGGAGGTCAAAGGGAATGATTACAGTATGAGCAATACAATAAAATGGCCTTGATCTGATAGTCCCAATTCTATTTCTCATGTCATCATTTATCAGTGTTCTTGGGCCATTTATCTCATTTGTTAATTTAATAGCAGTACTTTTAGGTTGGTCTGAGGTAGAAAAGCCAATCCATATAAAGTGCTTTATCATAGTGACTGGAAAATCCTAAATACTGGAGTTATTATTATTTATCAAGCTTATACTTTTATACATTAATTCAGGCTCTAAAAATAAGCAAATACATTAGGCAGATTTAATTGCTTTATCTCTTAGCAGTTTTACATTACTCAATGATTTAGTACAATTTAACATTTGTAAGGTTCCCTGCCCACAAAGATAATTAATCTTACCAATCATCAGCCAACTTGTGAACTGACTTGGAATTAAAAAGTAAGTTACACATGTGGAAACAGGCAGGCAAGTGAAAAATCTTGCTCTAGGACTCACTTGAATTAAAAAAAGGGCTGAAGATTAGCAGCAAGGCATGTTATCTTACCAGAGAACCACTTATCTTGTCTGAAAGTTCCTGACAGGCTGAGGACTCAAAGCAAAGACTCTGAATCCTGAGAGAAAGAAAAGGAACCTAACCGGAGAAAGAAAATATGGCCAGTCCCACAGCCTGACACAGACTCTTGTTTTGGGCTGGATACTTTCCAACTACATTAAAGTTCTCTACACTAGACTTGTTCAGTTGTGTTGGCAAATGCTGCCTTGGACGAGACATCAAGTAAAAACCGTGCTTGATAAAGAGGAGAAAAAGCAACATGACTGTAACGGATGTGTTTCATTAACCCAACGCGCTAAGAAAAATGAAGTTACAGAAGTCTCGGGTTGTGTGGCCATCTAACAAATTTTCAGAAGAGCATTTTTTATTATTTTTAAACTAAGTTCATTATAGTATGCAAGCTCACAGCTATACTTAACATAAAAAATAAATGTGCATATACATTTCTGTGGTGCTAGGGCCTCAATGGTAAGTTGATTTGTCATTTTACTACAATGGATTTTTTTTCACATCCCCTCTACCTCTTCCCTCCCACAACCCTCATTGTTTACCTGTACCCCATCCCCCAAAACACCTCAACAGGAACTAAAACAATGATTCCAGGTTTATGAATTAGCTAAGATAAATGCCATGTGAAAATATTTTTAAATAGAATTCAAAGGCATATACACACATTCTTTTATTTTGGAGGAAGCTAGAAAGTAGAAAATCAAAAAATAGATAGACTTAATAGTTTTATTTCACCTAAAAAGAAGGACAAAGAAGTTTAATAAGCCATTTGTGGTAATCAAGATATTCACTGAAGATAGGACCTGGGAAGAGATAGTATACATTTTACTGTTTAACACTAAGCTTTCTGTCACATTAATAGAGTTTTATTTCCTAAAGGTCATGCAGTAAGTGAACTCTTGGTAAAGATTTTCCACTAAAATTGTGACTGTAGGTAAGGGCTGCCTTAGGCAGCAATGATAACCAAGATAAGCTTTATTTTGCTGGTTACCCATCTACATCTGTCAGGATATAGGGAAGCAATAGCATGGCATCTCGTTTATAACAGGAAGTCAACAGTCAGTAAGGCTGGCATTTTGCAGAAAGGGTATCTGACTGGTACCCTTTAAGTAAAACACCAAGGAGCCACAAATGCCACTTCCTATTGTGACAGCTCACCATCCTTCTCACAGATTGTCATAAGGTGAAGGGACCTTTAAGCCACCTTGGATTCAGAGAGGTGGACCAATTTGCCTTGGCTAAGTAGGAAGTAAGAGGTTGAGTCATCTCTCCAATGTGGGCTTCTTGATACAGCTCTAGTTCTTTTTCCTTATAGTCCCTGTTACTTTCACTTCACTGAGAATTCCTGAAACTAGAAAATTGAAGATGACTTCCAATTTGAAGTCTGCACGATCATTAAAAATGTGCAATTTTGCATAAGACTTGATATTAAGACTCAAATTCTTCATTGCATTTAATCATTTATGTGTATAATGTTCATTGCACATTTGCATTAATTTCAAAATTTAATCATTCATGGAAAGCAAAGTAAGTTGTGAAATGATTCCTTTTATTCTCTGTATTAGTCAGATTGTCATCACTAGAAAAAAATCTAAAACAAACAACTGAGAAGAGAAAAAAAAATTACTTTGGCTCATAGTTTAATACATTTTAGTTCAAGTCAGCTGACTCTATTGCCTTGGGCCTGAGGTGAGGGAGAAAGGGAGAACATCATGGCAGGAGGGTGTGGCCCAGGAAAACTGCTTTGCTCATGGATGGAGGAAGAGGGGTAATATTCTCTAAGTCTAAAATACATTGAAAAGCTGAAAGAGGTCTCATTATATAATCTCTCTCTCTCTCTCTCTCTCTCTCTCTCTCTCTCTCTCTCTCTCTCTCTCACACACACACACACACACACACACTAATATACAAACATTCCAATACTAAAAAGCATACTAAGTTGTAATTTACTACTTAAGAGAGAACAAAGTCATTAATATTAATGATTTTTTGGGTTGTTTTCAAGAGTTATAAAGTATATTTTGAAGTCTAAACAGAATACATCTGGTGAGTGAATCCAACTGCTAGATGGGAGACTGGAAATTTTATAAAAGGGAAAGACAGCGGGTATGGTGGCACATGCTTGTAATCCCAGCATTCGGGAGGCTGAGACCGGAGGTTAGCAGTTTTCAGCCAGCCTCAGCTACTTAGTGAGGCCCTCCGCAACTTAGTGAGACCCTATTTCAAAATAAAGAATAAAAAAATAGGGCAGGGAGTGTAGCTCAGAGGTCAAATGCCTCTGGGTTCCATCTCCAGACCCGCAAAATAAGTAAGTAAATAAATAAGTAGGAAAGAAATATTTTATGTTTTATAATCCAGATACAAAATCAAGGATAGTGTGTATTTATATTACAAGAGATAAGACTAAATTTTACAGTTTTATTGTCAAAGTTAAAAATATAAGGGTACAATATTTATGTAATAAAATTTTACTGTTGAGAAAAATAAAATTCTTATGTGAAGGTAACTTTTTTGTGACTTGGATTCAAATTAGTTGCTTTACATCAAACAAATTCTGAATATTCTTCTGTTAAAAACTATTCTCAGATCACCATCCCTACCAAAATAGCCAAGAGAAGAGTAATCAAATAGTGATTGTAGCTAGGCATGGTGGCACATGCCTGCAATCCCAGTAATTGGGAGGTTGAGACAGGAGCATCACAGGTTAGAGGACAGCCTCAGCAAGTAGTGAGACTCTCAATAACCTAGTAAGACCCTGTTTCAAAATGAAAATAAAATAGGTCTAGGAGTATAGTTTGGAGAAAGAATACCCCTGGGTTCAATTCCCAGTACCACAAAATAAATAAGTGAACAAATAAATATGTATATACATATATACATATGCACATACATAAATAATAAACAGGAAATGAAAGTTAGCATATTAGGAGAAATAAATGTTACACAGAAGATGATTGAATCTGAAAAAAATAACCCAGAAAAAAACATGTAAAAAATAGAGAGTACTCATGTAATTCAAGGGCTAAATGCACTAGGTCAGAGGTTATCATAATTTCTCTTGCCTTTTATTACAACTTTTTACTTTTAGAATCCATATTTATTGAAACATACACATATTTTCATTCAATTCAGGGTTAAAATATATTTCAATTAAACAAGATAATAAAGTTCCTAAAATCGAGTGGGTTGCAGGATCAACCTAGGAAAAGAATGTCATCTGATTGTATTGGAAAACAGAGCCTTATAAGAAAATACAGATGCTTTAGAATTTAGTGTGGAAGGCTATGTGTAAGACTATCCAAAAATGTGTTATTTTGACACAAAAATTACTTGAATTGAAGGCAATTGAGAAAGAGCAGACCCAAGAAGAGCTCTCTGATGTCCCTCTATCTGCCTAAAAGTAGAGCAGACATTCCCTCTTGCAGTGGTATTCTCTCCTATTCTTCATACCCAAAACTGCAAAACAAACTTTCAGGAGATGGAGAAAACAATGTATTTGCATATAGAAACCTTTCTAAATCACCCTTTTTAAAGCATTACTCCCCCTCGCTCCCCACACATATTACCTTCTCATGACTTACCATCTTTGGAAGGCTAATACTCTTTTTCTTGTGTTTAGTTACTTCTCTATAATTCATCAGTCATTGTTAAAATGAGTCTAATTGCTCCTTGGGTTTTCATTTTTTTCAACAGGATTTTTTGCATAGAAAATGAAACAGAATTTGCATGCCCTTTCTCCCATGAATCTCTTTTGCCAGTTTACATCAGAGGTCTTGCTACTGGATCTAAGATTAGAACTGTTTTTCCTTCCCTGTGTGTACTTAAAATATATAATATAGCTGGCATGGTGGCGCACACTTGTAATCCCTGAGCTTGGGAGGCAGAGACAGGAGGATCGCACAGGTTCGAAGCCAGACGCGCGCGCTGGCTTAGGAGACCCTGTTTCCAAATAAAAATGTAAAAATAGGTCTGGGAGTGTAGCCCGGAGGTAGAAGGGCTTCCAGGAACCCCAGTACCACCAAAACAAAACAAACCAAACAAAAATATATAATATATAACATTAACATTAATATAAACATAAACATTAAATATGTAATATATAACATTAAAAGATAACATCCATGAAAAATCTCATTAGTGGAATTTGAAGGCTGAGTAGAAGGAGCAATTGTTAGAGAATCAAAGCCAAATATTCAAAAGATAATCATGGATCACCTCAATTTACTGAGAATTTATTTCATTTATTGAAAATTCTGGTCTCTCTGTAGCTTGCACTTTCCTTTCCTACCTTTATTTTCCATACACTGATTTTGTTATTTTGAGCAACCAAGGCCTTTTGTCTCTACATCAATAGAATATTAATTAAATTTTTTTTTTTTTGCACTACGGGGATTGAACCCAGGGCATTATACCCTGAGCTACACTCCTAGCCCTATTTTTATATACTTTATTTTGAAACAAGGTCTAAGTTTCAGAGGACCTCACTGAATAGCTGAGGCTGGCCACGAACCTGCGATACTGTCTCAGCCTCCTGAGTACTGCGATTACAAGTGAGAACCACAAGATAAGATGGCTTTAAATAAATACATACTTTCCACTTTTTTAAATATACTTTTATTGTTGCATTGTAGTCTCTCATCATCATGTAGTTCAGAGTGATGGGAACATACATACATGCAGCCCTTGCTGCGCTTGCCCTCATCTTCCTCCCCTTCACCATAAATGATATTGAGATTGGCATTGACAATTTCACATATGTACATAACAGCAATGGAAGTGTTTCTTTCATTAATTCCCTCCCCACCACTCTCCCCAAGACCTCCCCATCACTCCATGAGCGTGTGTATCCCAATTACTCTGCAGCTTCTGCATGTGAGAGAAACATGTGACCCTTCACTTTCTGTGACTTTCCACTCTTAAAAATATGAGGGAGTGGGACTTGGATCTTATTGCCAACTAAAGCTGGTTGTGGATGTTGGATCCTGTTGAGTACCCGTGGGCATTATTTTCATACTTTTTCTGTTCTTAAAAGAAAATTAGCCGGGCGTGGTGGCGCACGCTTGTAATCCCCGCGCTTGGGAGGCGGAGACAGGAGGATCGCGCAGGTTCGAAGCCAGCCGTGCTGGCGTAAGAGACCCTGTTTCAAAAATATAAAATAGGTCTGGGAGTGTAGCCCGGAGGAAGGAAGGCTTCCAGGAACCCCAGTACCACCAAAAAAAAAAAAAAAAAGAAAATTAATTTCTTTTGCTACACAGCAGTTCTTCAGTTTGATGAAATCCCATATATTGATTCACCTTTTTCAAGAACCTCAACCAAAAGCCAACAGAATGGGAAATTTTTGCCACCGACTCCTCAGAAGACTAATAACTATAATATACAGAGAACAAGAAACACTAAGAAAACAAATAGCCCAATCAAAAAATGGGCAAGTGAACTAAATAGACACTTCACAAAAGAAGAAATTCAAATGGCCAATAAATGCATGAAAAAATTCTCAACATTAGCAATTAGAGTGATACAAATCAAAACTACCCTGAGATTTCACCTAACTCCAACTAGAATGGCCATCATTCAAAACACAAACAACAAATGCTGGCCAGGGTGCGGAGAAATGGGAACTCTAATACATTGTTGGTTGGGTTGCAAACTAGTGCAACCACTTTGGGAAACAGTATGGAGGATCCTCAGAAGAATGGAAACAAACTTACCATATGATCCAACATTACCACTTCTGGGTATACCCAAAAGAATGGAAACCAAACTACCAAACTAATGCATGTGTATCTATGTTCATAGCTGCACAATTCACCATTGCCAAGCTACAAAATCTGCCAAGATGTCCATCAACAGATGAATGGATTACAAAACTATGGGATATGTACACAATGGAATTCTACTCAGCCATAAAGAAAAGCACAATTACATCGTTTATAAGGAAATGGATGGAACTGCAGAACATAATGCTAAGTGAGATTAGTCAGTCACAAAAAATAAGAACTCGGATGCTCTCCCTAATATGCAGAAAGACAAAATGGTTCATAGGAGGAACTCTAGATGAAGAAGGAGATACTATAGATGAGCAAATAAAGTGGCCTAACTGCGAGGATGGGAGGGAAGAAGAGGGAAATTCTCTAATGTACATGATGTACATTAACATATCAATGTAAAACACTAAGCCAAACATGAGAAGGAGGGAGGGGAAGGGAGAGAGGGAATTGGGCAGGAAAGGTTTTTGGGTAAGAGCTAATTGGGTGATGTGTGCATGTATGCCTGCACTTAAAAAAATTAAAATACCACATATCAAACTCCCTTAGAATGATTCATAAGATGTCCAGACAGTGCCTGGCATATGTTGTTAAAAAAAGGAAAAGAAATAAAAACTCATTATTATTTCTTTGCATGATGTTTATGCTTATCTCAATAGAACAATTAAAGTCCCATTTTCTCTAGGTACTATTAAGAATTTGCCCACATACACACATGCCTTCTATGCAAATTCTTAAATTCACTTAGATGGAGTGATCTCTATATAAGTTATGTTAAATCTAAAAAATAAATTCTTGCCCTAGATATCTATTAGTATTAGCAAAGGTTGGCAAACTATTAATGAAAAAAAATGATTCTTCAGTTTATTGTGTTCCAACAAATGTAGATACATAAAATTTTGAGGCAACATATATTGAGGTAGCCCTCAGTAATGGGTATTGGAAGATATTTGAAAATAACTTGAAGTACTTAAAAATATGGGAGCCACAATTTACAGAGACACTTTTGTCCTTCTCAAAGCAATACTCACAGTCCTAAGTTATTAGAGTTCTTTTTATCTTGTGCCTTTGTTCACGGCACCTTCTGTCCTGCATTCTCTAACTCAATTCTCCACATTGTGAGGCTAGAGCAAGTAAAAGAAAAATAATGCAAAATTGTAGAAAGCTTTCTTAGTTTTTGTCTGCTCTTAACTCCCATCTTTGTTTCTGTACTTCATGCTAATCCTTTCCTATCACAGCAGGTATCTCAGTAATTGCAAAATGACTGCTTCATGTGAGTCCATAGAATCAGAAATTTCATTATTCAACAAATAAAAGTGCCTGCTGTGGATATGCAGTTATCAGAATGTGGATATTTAGACAGTATTAACTATTTCCATAAGAACAGAAGGCTACTCTAAATGGGACCATGACTTGGGGTCGTTGTATTAGGAGTTGACTGAAAGTATGAAATCATCATTTTTTTTTTTGCACTATCAGTATATGCTTACAAAATGGTTTGTTAAAGTTAGAGAACTGTCTAGCTTTCCCCCCATTGTACAAAATTTAATGACTGATTCAAATATCAAACAGCAAACCTTTTATGCATATCAACAGGGATCTAATCAAATGATATAACTAGACCACACATTTTTATTACTCTATCAATCTGAAGCACTCAGCTTCTATTTGGACCAATTTATCTTACATTCTTTTTTTTTTCCTCTGCCTAGTCTCATTAAATATATTTACATGAAAATAAGGTTTGAATCTTTTGGGATCTTGGCTTTGCTCCTAATAGAATTTCTCTCTTATGGAAATTCTCTCCTAGTGAGTTGATATGATATGTCAAGGACATATCTAAAATAATTGAAAATCAACAATGTGGACATGCTGATTCAAGAAAATTCTTGGGAAAATTCAAGACTTTGTGTTAATAAATAGTGGATTGGGGAGTTAATAGATTTTATCTTTATTACAAATTCAGTGTACCTTTTTACACTTTGTGCTATTTAGACTAAGGTAGCAACAGCAATGTTTAACAATAGCATTTTAACAAGTCAAGGGCTCTATATATGAGTGTAAAAACTGCTTTAAAATAGCCCAGCTCTTTTAGAAAAAGAGAAAGCATGTCTGAGAACCTTTTAAAAAAAACACACGGAATTGTTAAGCACCAATTTTAAAAAGTCCATCGGTATTTTTGCACTCCAAAGGCTGAGCTTAAGAAAATAATTGTGGTATGTGTTACATTCTGTTTTCATAAATTTACTCAGTTCTTTTCATGGGGAAAAATAGGGATTACTAAAAGTCTATTCCGTTGACTAATGTGCACACTTCTGCTGAATTACCATGCTTAAGCATACGTTATTAGAGGCACTTATTTCCCAACTATTGTAACAGGAAAGGTAGAAATTCAACAGAAAGAAAACGGAAAATTAAATATTTTGCTTATCCTGCCAAAACAGGGAGAAATTTAAATGCACAACTGTAAAGAAGCCTCTCTTCAGAGCCCACCATTGGTAATTGCTCTTGTCTTCAAGTAACAGACTAAGGTTCAAAATCATGCACTTATTGGTCTAATTTATATAGCAAGATATTATAAACACATTAGTTTTCTAGAGTAAAAAATTCACAGTAGGCACCCCTGGGAGTTTTAATGGAGAGAGAGTGAGAGAGAGAAAGGTTATGGTGACAATCGCCCAAGGTGAGGGTGCATAATTATCTCCCACAGTTCCTTGTTCTAATGGATTGAGATGCAATGTAATAATTAGGTAAAAGAGGATGGGAAACATGTTTTCTAATTATCCACAAGAAGCATACAGAGACAGCATATCTAAAATCTCAATTATAGTACCAACACAGAAATAAATAAGACCTTAAGAAATCAGTGTGTAAGATGCTAATATGCAGTTTGACATAGGGACCTTAGATATTCTTTGGGTGAGGAGAGTATAACAATCAAGACAAAACTCTTCACTATCCCCAGAATGGAAAAAGCAAATAAGTGGCTGTGAGGGTGATAGATTAGAATGACTTCAGAAGCTGCTAAAACTAGACATACTTCAATATCTTTTGGGAATTTTTGTTTTGTGTTAGAATTGAAAAAGTAATGATGGAATAACATCAAGTTCATCAAGAAAAGTAGAAATAATATCTTTGTCAGTTTTTTTTTTAAGACATAGATGCTTCAGTTACTTTAAGGAATACATTTTTTATGGTTAAAAAACAAAAACAAAATAAAAAAGAATTGAATGTGGGGAGCCATTAAGGTTTTTTCCTAAAAGAATATTCTGACTCAGTTGACTGTCCTTCACCCAGAGTCAACAAGGTTTGGGGTCATAGAAGGTTCAAAGTAAAAGGTCTGAGAGAAGATCAGGTGGTGATGGCACGAGGGTATTGATTGACCTACCTGTAATGTATGTGCTTTGGATTGGTCTTTTCTTGTATTCCAGTGGTGATAGCATGAGGATATTGATTGACCTCTAACTGTATAAATACCTCAAGGGAAAAAACCCATTGTCGGCCAGTAGGAAATATTGACCCAGGAGCAGGGGGCCAGCCAGTAGAGATATTGACTCAGGAGAAGGCTGCCCCCCCCCATGTTAGAATTTAAAAATTCTTGGAATCAAATTCTTAAGAGTTAAATTCTTTCATCCTCACTCCTCTCTTTGGAACCCATACTTTTGCCAGCTGGCTCCCGCAATTGAAGAAGTAGCTCTACCAGGAGTTGGGGAGATCTGAAAATTGCATTCTGTCCAGACCTATCAGTAACTTGGAATTTCAGCATTTTCTGGTTTCAGATTTCCACTGCCTCTGCTTCCTTCTGCTCTGCTAGCTTTGAACTTCCTTTCTCTGTTATGCTTTATCATTGGTGGGTGCCTTGCTGCTTCTGCTGGGTCCTTGGCAGCTATTCTAGCTCCTCTGTCTTCTTTCTTTGCTCTATAGTCCTTCACAGCCAGATTCTGTTTAGAAGATCTGATAGAGTGGATCAACCTTATCCCTCAACAGAACATCTTTATTCTACAGAGTTCCCTTCCAAAGACAAGTCATTAGACATCTTGGTTCAGGAAATAATTCCCGAGCCAATCAGTTTTGACCAGATAACAGGGTGACATGGAACGAAGTCTCATGTTTTAATGTAAGAAACCTGTGGACTGCAGCTCACTTTGCATAGAGAACTCTTTGCTAAATATAGAATTCACTTCCTCACCTCCTTCAGGTCTTTGATCATATACTCTCATCTCAGTGAGAGCTTCCTGACCACCTGTTAAATTTTAATTTTCTACATTTCTAACACTTGTCCACACCCAAGCAACCTCTATCTTTCCTGTTTCTACTTTATTTTTCTTTTGAATAGTTAAGATCAGAAAAACTATACAGTTTTCTAATTTACTCTGAATATATGATCTGTCTCTCTTCACCAGAATATAAGCTTGACAAGTAGAGGGATTTTTTTTTATATATAACGATTTTTTTATTGAACATAAATAGTATACATTTACACTATATTTGGTGCCCTCCCCCCCCGCCCACATTTCCCCCCACACACACCAATGGTTGTCCAGGTTAACCATGTCTTATTCATAATTTTACACATGTTCAAGTGTAGACCCTTATTAATCGAGACCGGCCTTCCTCCTCTCCTATCTTACCATCCAAACTTAGCTAGTATTTCCCCTTCAATATCTGGAGTCCCTCTGGTATTCTTTGTGTTTCCTAGTTTGGGCATATTAGAGGAAACATATGTATCTTCTTCTTCTGTGCTTGGCTGATCTCACTTAACATAATGTTCTCCAGGGCTTTCCATCTTCTTTCAAATGATATAATTTTGTTCTTCTTTATGGCTGAATAGAATTCCATTGTGTGTATTTCCCATAGTTTTGCTATCCATTCATCTGTTGATGGTGATCTGGGTTGGTTCCATATTTTGGCTATTACAAATTGTGCTGCTATGAACATAGGTATGCATATGTTGCTGTAGTTCTCTGAATTCAACTCCTTTGGAAAGATACCCAGGAGTGGTATAGCTGGATCATATGGTGGATCTATTCCCACCTTTCTTAGGAATCTCCACACAGATCTCCATAGTGGTTGAACTAGTTTGCATTCCCACCAACAGTGTAAAAGAGTTCCTCTTTCCCCACATCCTCGCCAGCATTTGTTGTTATTTGATTTCTTTATGCTTGCTACTCTGACTGGGGTTAGATGGAATCTCAGTGTAGTTTTGATTTGCATCTCCCTGATGGCCAGTGATGAAGAACATCTTTTCATGTATCTATTAGCCCTTTGTATCTCTTCTTTTGTGAAGTGTCTATTTAGTTCATTTGCCCATTTCTTGATTGGGTTGTTTGTTTTGCTAGTGTAGAGTCTTTTGAGCTCTTTGTATACTCTGGATATTAGCCCCCTATCAGAATGGTGGCTGGTAAAGATCCTTTCCCATTCTGTAGGTTTCCTCTTTAGGTTATTGATAGTTTCCTTTGATGAGAAGAAACTTTTTAGTTTGATGTTATCCCACTTGTTTATTCTTGCTTTAATTTCCTGAGCTTTGGAGGTTTTGTTGAGAAAGTTACTGCCTGTGCCAATATGTTGTAGTGTTGAACCTATGCTTTCCTCTACTAGCTTCACAGTCTCAGGTCTAATTTCTAAGTCTTTGATCCATCTTGAGTTGATTCCTGTGTTTGGTGAGATATAGGGGTTTAGATTCATCTTTTTACAAATGGTTAGCCAGTTCTCCCAGCACCACTTGTTGAAAAGGCTGTCTTTTCTCCAGCGTATGTGTTTGGCCCCTTTGTCAAAGATTAATTGACTAAAGATGTGTGGGTTTGTTTCTGTATCTTCTATTCTAATCCACTGGTCAGTATATCTGTTTTTGTGCCAGTACCATGCTGTTTTTACTACTATTGCTCTATAGTATAGTTTGAAGTCTGGGATTGTAATGCCTCCTGCGTGTTTCTTGTTATTGAGAATTGCTTTGGCTATTCTAGGTCTTTTCCTTCTCCATATGAAGTTCATGATTGATTTTTCTAGGTCTCTGAAGAATGTCACTGGTATTTTAATGGGAATTGCATTGAACCTATAGATCAGTTTTGGCAGAATGGCCATTTTGATGATATTTATTCTGCCTATCCATGAGCATGGGAGATCTTTCCATCTTCCAAGGTCTTCTTCAATTTCTTTCTTTAATGTTTTATAGTTTTTGTTGTAGAGGTCTTTTACATCTTGGGTTAGGTTTATTCCTAGGTATTTTATTGGTTTTGAGGTTATAGTGAATGGAATTGTTGTTTTTATTTCTTTCATTGTGGATTCGTTGTTGGCATAAAGAAAAGCCACTGATTTCTTTAGGTTGATTTTGTAACCTGCGACTTTGCTGAATTTGTCAATCAGGTCCAGAAGTCTTTTGGTTGAGTTCTTTGGGTCTTCCAGATAAAGGATCATGTCATCTGCGAATAAGGATAATTTTAATTCCTCTCTTCCTATGTGAATTCCTTTGATTTCCTTCTCTTGTCTGATTGCTGCAGCAAGAGTCTCAAGGACTATATTGAAAAGGAGTGGTGATAGTGGGCATCCTTGTCTTGTTCCTGACTGTAGCGGAAATTCTTGCAGTTTTTCCCCATTCAATATAATGTTGGCTTTGGGTTTGCAGTATATTGCCTTAATGATGTTGAAGTACTTTCCTTCTATCCCAATTTTTTGCAGTGTTTTTAACATAAATGGGTGTTGGATTTTGTCGAATGCTTTTTCAGCATCTATTGCTATGATGATGTGGTTTTTGTTCTTGGTTCTATTTATGTGGTGAATAACATGTATTGATTTGCGTATGTTGAACCAGCCTTGTTTTTCTGGGATGAAACCGACTTGGTCATGATGTATTATTTTCTTGATATAGTTTTGAATGCGTATAGCTAGTATTTTGTTTAGAATTTTTGCATCTATGTTCATTAAGGATATTGGTCTGTAGTTTTCCTTTCTTGAGGTATCTTTATTTGGTTTGGGGATTAATGTGATACTGGCCTCATAGAAGGAATTTGGAAGAGTTCCATCTCTTTCAATTTCCCAGAACATGTTATGCAGTATTGGTGTTAGTTGTTCACTGAAGGTTTTGTAGAATTCAGCTGGGAACCCATCTGGGCCTGGGCTTTTCTTTGGTGGAAGAATTTTTATTGCCATTTCTATTTCTTTGGTTGTTATTGGTTGGTTTAGGCTTGCTATGTCCTCTTGGCTAAGTGTAGGAAGGTTAACTGTGCTTAGAAATCTATCAATTTCTTCCAGGTTTTCAAGTCTATTGGAGTATAAATTTTTAAAGTAGTTTCTGATAATATTTTGAATTTCTTCACTATCTGTGGTGATATCTCCTTTTTCATTTCTAATTTTGATAATTTGAGTTGATTCTCTTTTTCTTTTGGTTAGGTTGGCCAGGGGTTTATCAATTCTATTAATCTTTTCAAAGAACCAACTTTTTGTTTTATTGATTCTCTGAATTGTTTTTTTGTTCTCTATTTCATTTATTTCTGCTCTAATTTTGATGATTTCTTGCCTTCTGCTGGCTTTGGGAATAGACTGTTGCAGAATTTCTAGATCCTTGAGCTGTGTCATTAGGTTCTTTACTTGGTGGTTCTCCTTCCTTTTTATGTGGGCACTCAATGCAATAAACTTTCCTCTTAGTACTGCCTTCATGGTGTCCCATAGGTTTTGGTAGGTTGTGTCTCTGTTTTCGTTTGTTTCCATAAATTTCTTTATTTCTTCCCTAATTTCTGCTCTTACCCATTCGTCATTCAATAGTGTATCATTCATTCTCCATGAATTTGAATACTTTCTTTCGAGTTTCCTGTTGTTGATTTCTACTTTTATTCCGTTGTGGTCTGAAAAGATGCAAGGAATTATATTACATTTTTTGAATTTGCTGGTATTTTCTTTGTGTCCCAGGATGTGATCAATTTTGGAGAAGGTTCCATGGGCTGCTGAGAAGAAAGTGTATTCTGTAGTTCCTGGTTGAAATACTCTGAAAATGTCTATTAGGTCCATTTGGTTTATGGTTTCCCTTAGTTCTAAAACGTCTTTACTCATCTTTTGCCTTGAAGATCGATCCAGTGGTGTGAGAGGCGTATTAAAGTCTCCCAGAATTATTGTATTTGGGTCTACTTGGGATCTTATGTCCAGAAGGGTTTGTTTTACAAATGTGGTTGCACCCATATTTGGGGCATAAATATTTACTATCATTATATCTTCTTGGTATAGTGTTCCTTTTAGTAAAAGGAGGTGCCCTGATTTGTCTCTTTTGATGTGTTTTAGTTTAAAGTCTGTTTTGTTGGATATTAGGGTTGCTACCCCTGCTCTTTTTTGGTCACTGGTGGCATGGTATATCTTTTTCCATCCTTTCACCTTCAGCCTGTGAATGTCTTTGGCTGTGAGGTGTGTTTCTTGCAGACAGCATATATTTGGATTATGTTTCCTAATCCACATTGCCAATCTATGTCTTTTGATTGGTGAGTTAAGTCCTTTGACATTAAGAGATATTATTGATATATGATTTTTGTTTTCTGCCATTTTGTGTTCTGTCTACTCTTGGGTGGTGTGATCTTTCTTCTTTACTTAAGTGGCCCACTTATTAACTTCCTCTCTTCTCTGATTCTGAAGTCTGCTTCTTTTTTCTTCCTTATGGTTTATTTCTTTAAGAATTTTCTCTAGTGTTGGCTTTGAATTCATGAATTTTTTGAGATTCTGTTTATCGTGAAAGACTTTGGATTCACCATTGATCTTGAATAGTAGTTTTGCTGGGTAGATGAGCCTTGGTTGGAAGTTATTTTCTTCCAGGGTCTGAATCACGTCATACCAGTCTCTCCTAGCATTCAAGACCTGGGTTGTATAGTCTGGGGTGATTCTTATTGTTTTGCCTCTATATGTCACCCGTCCTTTTGTTCTCGCTGCTTTTAAGATTCCTTCCTTGGCCTCTATATTGGTCATTTTGGTTATTATGTGGCGTGGAGTGGTCTTTCTTTGGTCCTGTCTCAGTGGAGTTCTGTATGCCTCCTGGACTTGAAGATTGAAGTCTCTTTCCAAATTTGGAAAATTCTCTGAGATTATTTCCTTGAAGATATTACAGATGCCCTTGGTCTGTACCTCTATCCCTTCCTCAATGCCTATTATCCGTAGATTAGGGCGCTTCATATTATCCCATAATTGCTGGATGTTTAGGTTTTGTTGCTGTAAAGATTTCTGTATATCGCTGACTGTGTTTTCGGTTTGGGATGTACTGTCTTCTAATATTGATATTCTGTTTTCCATTTCATCTAATCTTCCAGAGTTTCTTTCAATTGCTGTCTTCATTTCACTTATTGCCTCTTTCATTTCATTCCAGACCTCTTTCTGATTCTTTTTTAGTGTTTCTAATTCACCTTTAACCTCCTCTATACTTGTTTTGAATCCTTTCATCATATTGAACAACAAGATTCTGAACTCCCCTTCTTGCGTTTCTAGTAGGTCAGTATTCGTGATTTCTGCTGTCTCTTCGTAATTCCTGGTTCTCATATTTGTAGCGTTCTCTGTCCTGTTTTTCTGGTTTCTACCCATCGTTCTTGAGTATTATGCTTAGTCAAATCTTAATATTAGGAGTTGGGGTATCGGCTAGTCAGCAGAGCCTTTCCAGTGTTGAGGGTGGGTGATGTGGGAGGAGCTGGGGTGATTAGTAAAGGAGTCAGATTAGGTAGAGGATATGTTTAGGTTGAGAAAGACTTTGAGTATCGTAAGGTGAAATCTTGCTAGGAATGAGAGAGAGTTAACTACTAGGACTCTTGTCGTTCGTGGAGTAATTATGAATGTAAGCGATACTTAGAGTATTAGACCAGGAGGTATATTATGTGGAAAAGTTTTGGGGGGGAAAAGTATGTAGGGTTAGTGTGGGAAGGTTTGTAAATAGGGGTGATGGAAGGAGCAGACAGACACAAAAAAAGAATAGAAAAAAAAATCCACACAAGATACCAAGACTATTATGTAATCCTAGAAAAAGGGAGGAAGACCAATCAAAGGAGGAGAATGAAAATAAAGGAAGGAAAGAGGAAGAAAGAGGACAAAAGAACAAGAATAAAATAAAAGGAGCTAGCAGCTGTGTGAAATAAAAAAATAAGGCAAACTATCCAATATATATATATAAAAAACAACATGTGAAAGTAAGAGAAGTATGGGTTGAAAGAAAAAAAAATAACACAGCAATAACCATACCAAAACAAAAGCACTGTAAAAGCAATATAAAACAAAACATCCACATTAAAAGTAAAATAAACAGTCCTCCTTATTTACGCATATGGGGTCAGGCCTATATAATATGTGCGTATGTGATTGCTTTAGTAACTTTCAGAATACCATCCAATGTCTCTTAGTTTTCTTTGTACTCTATTTTTTTATCTTCTTAGGTCACTCTGGGTGTTTGGACACCTTCTCTCCTTTAGCTGCTTTAGGTTTATGTGTCCGGATGTCTGGTTTCACTTTTATTTGATTCTGTACAATTCACAGGTTCTGCGAAATTCTAACCTGTGGTCTGTACCTCTGCACTCACCACCCTAGACTCCAGCCTGTGCTTCCCTACGACACGGGTGGAGCATGACCAAGGTATAATTAGAACCTCCCCCTGAGGTCCTGTGCAGATATTGTGGCCCGATGGATTTTCCTGTGTCTCTGGAAATTCCAGCTGGGTTGGCCAGTGTGGTCCCAAGATGTACCCTGGGCAAATGGGTGCTGGTTCCTGGGTGCCCACGCTTGCTGCCAGAGCTCTGCCTATTCCAAGGGTGCAGGCTGGGTGTGCTGCTTTTACTGGACCCAGGAGTGAGTGGATGCAGCTGTCTGTTGCTGCTGGTATGCTCTTCCAAGGTGTATTGAGCTGAGTTCTCGTTCTCGCTTAGAATTAAGCCTCTGGCTAGCAGGAGGGTGGGAACACCCAGCGGTGGGCCAGGAGTGCAGGATAGGTGCTCAAGGATCCAGTGCGTGGTGCCCAGTAAAGGCCTCTGCCTCCCGCGGGACGAAGAAACTGGGGGTGCCCCAAGGAGATTTCCGGTTTACACAGGGCTTTCGCAGCCTTGAAGGCAGTCTCTGGCAAGGTGGTGGGGGGGCTAGCCACCCAGGTAGGCTCCAATTTAGTGGAGAGAGTGGGACAGGCAATGACTGCTAGCAGGGAACCGGGGCGCCGACAAGGTGCGCAGAGGGGAGTGCTCGGGTCTGAGGCTTGGGCGTGCTGGGGGGTTGGAGTGCAGCGCACACTAGGGTCCACACTTCCCGTTGCCCGCAGGTACCTGTCTTCCTTGGTTCAGGATTCGTGGGAGTCTCTATGCTGTTGTGATCCAGTCGCTGGTGGGTACACAGAATTCTGACGTGGGAGCTGCTCGCTCTTTTCAGTCCCGGATTATCTTGCTGCGGGACTATCGGGGCTATCGGGCAGGCAGCTCCTCGGGCCCGCGAAAGCAGCCCGCGGCCGCCGATCAGCGTTTGCAGCTGGTCCGGTGTCCGGGTCTATGTTCTTCTTCTTCTTCAAGTTCAGAGTTCCCCCGAGGTACCAGGATTTGTTTTGGTTCCTGGTATGTATTTTTTTGTTGATTAAGACACAGCTTTCTAAGTATCTGAAGTTTTATTTGCTTCAGCTACTGAGGAGTACTGTGTCCCTCAGTCGCCATTTTGAAAAAAAAAAGAAGTAGAGGGATTTTTACCCCTTTTCTCTCTACTATTAGGTACTCAGACACTAGGTCAGTGACTACCATATGGTAACCATTGATTGACTATTGACAAAATGTGTCTCAATTGAGAATGTACTATAGCAAAAATTAAACATGGAACTAAAAGGAGAAAATATTGAATACAAATTTCAATATATTGTGGCAAACCAATAGGTTGACTAATTCAAATGGGAGGAGGTGGGTTCCCCAAGAAGATCTCTGAAAACTAAATTCAATACAATACCTGATTGCACATCAACATTGTATGTGTGAGGGAGAAGAATGAGTTTATAATAAAAACTTGCAAAAGAGAAAAGAAAAATTAGAAACTTTGTAAAATATTACAGAAGAAAGGAGACATAATCTAAATATGTTAGTAGGTATTGGAAATAATAATAATTATTATTATTATATATTTTGTGATGGAAAGACTGAAAAATGGTCCAAAAGTTATTTTTTGCCTTCTGGTATGTATAGTCTTGTATGATCTTTTTTCCTTGAGAGGATAACCCTAACTTGTTTCTAACCAATAAAACATGACAAAAGTTACAAGATGCCATTTCCATGGTTGTGTTGCAAAAGATTGTATCATCTGTCTTAGAAGCTGATTACCTCCCTTCCTGGCTTTGATGGAGTAAGCTGCTGTGGTGTGAGATGAACTGTGGAGGGAATTATGTGGTGAAGAGCTTAAGGAAGTCTCTGGCTAACCCTAGGAAGAAACGTAGACTCTTACTCAGTCCTATAACCTGTAAGGAACTGAACTCTGCTCAAACAATGGGAGTTTGTAAGCAGGTTCATCCCCAGCTAACTCTTGAGCAATGAATATATTTCTGGTCCATGCCTTGATTGCAGGCCATGGGAGAGACTCTAATCTCAAGTTAATATTGGCTCTATTTTGTAAAGTTAATCTTTGCCCAGACTTCTGACATGCAGAAGCTCTGCACTAGCAATGTGTGTTAAAGAGTATGCACACGGTAATTTGTTATAAGCAATAGGATACTAATATACAGCTATCATAATTTCAACATTTCTACTATTTCTGTCCTTGAGAATCAGGATATAGAAAGAACAAAAGAATGGATGTGGATATATGAAGGCATTTAATCGATCAAACTGAACATGGTAAAAGTAAGAGATTGGGATGTGGAAAGAATATGAAAAATAGAGAAGAGAGGGTAGGTAACAGACCTTATAGCTTCATTTTATAATATGAGAAGTTTATATTACAGAAAATAAAAATATAAATATATTACTTAATGTATGAAATAAACAAATAGAAAAACTGATCATAACTATATTATCCAGAAGACAGACAGAAGGTGGGAAAATTAAAGTGAACTAGATTATAGGATAAACGAAACAGTATGAAATACACATGTTACTTAAATATCTAAAAGAAACTAGAAGTAGAAAAAACTATGACTTGAAAGAGTTTATCTCTTTCCATGAGAGTCAAGCAATAGGGTGTTAATTTTTATTTCCTTCTGGATTACTTTATTTAAAATCTTGTGTGCAGCCGGGCATGGTGGCGCACGCTTGTAATCCCCACACTTGGGAGCCTGAGACAGGAGGATTGCTGAGGTTCGAAGCCAGCCTCAGCTACTTAGTGAGGCCCTCAACAACTTAGTGAGACCCTGTTTCCAAATAAAATATAAAATGGGTCTGGGAGTGTAGCCCAGAGGTAGAAAGGCTCTGGGTTCCACCCCTAGTACCACCAAAAAAAAAAAAAAAAAAAAAAGAAAAAATCTGTGTGCATGTTTTACATTAAACACTTAAAAATATATGAAATGTGAATGACATTCTTTAATGTCACTTTAAATAAATAATATTTAAATATTCTTAGAAATATTAGAATACTTAGAAATAAAGACAATCTTAGTTTTTATTTTTAAATGTAAATTCTGGCTTATAAAATTGCCAAAACTACCATTGGCAATTCAACTCAAAATGTCTGAACTTCTATCTCTGTGTTATAACTACCATTGACATTTTGGTAAATGATTTTTCATGTTTAACATTTTGCATGTTAAAGTTATGGGGGCAAAATTTTAACAATTCATAATGGGAATATATAATAACAATATTGATTTTGATATTGGTTAGAATATTCCTTCACACTGTATTTTCAATATCTGATTGCAGTCTAAGGACGGAACCCAGGGGTATTCAACCTCCGAGCTACACAGCCTGCCCTACTTTTTTTTTTTTGGTGGTAGTGGGGTTCCTGGAAGCCCTTCTACTTCCCAGCTACACTCCAAAACCCTTTTTATTTGGAAACAGGGTCTCTTAAGCCAGCGTGGCTGGCTTCGAACCTGCGCGATCCTCCTGTTTGGCCTCCCAAGCATGCGCCACCACGCTTGGCGTTTTTATCCTTTATTTTGAAAGAGGGTCTCACTAAGTTGTGGAGAGCCTAAGTAGCTGAGGCTGTCCTCGAACCATGATCCTCCGGTCTCAGTCTCTGGAATGCTGGGATTACAAGCGTGCACCACCAAGCCCAGCTTGCATATTTATTTTAATTTGCTAAAGAGCATTCATATTAAAAATTATATATATGCATTTCTCCATTAAATGTTTGATTTGCAACTTAAATAATGCATGCAGATAAATACTCGATTAGAATTCTATCATGGATATCAAAAGTTATATCAAATAAGGAAATTAAGATAAATATATAACTATATATAAGTATGTATTTACATACAATTACATGCAAGAATAGTTTGTGATTAAGGTGGAGTTATTCTGTGCAGATCAGTGAATTAATACATGGCTGCACTTACAAATACACCATCTGGAAATCTCAATCATTTGAAAGACAGAATCAATCAGAAAGGAAGCAATTAGATTTCTCATCTACCCAATATCATAAAATCTATGCTTTATTTACAGTGCATTACTTTGTATTTTGTCTACATTTTAGTCACAATTAAAGTAAATTTCATTATCTGATCTCAAGCAGGTTAAAAGCAAAATCCTGGGGCAGTCATGATAGAACACTATAACCGGCAGATTTAATTATCAATAAATAGCACTAGAATTTGGCTCTAAGCTGAGCATGGTGGTGCAAACTTGAATCCCTGTATTCATGAGGCTGAAACAGTAGGATCATGGTTCTTGGACAGCCTCGGCTACTTAGTGAGGCCCTTGCAACACAGTGAAACTCTGTTTCAAAAAAGAATAAAAAATAGGGCTGGGGGTGTAGCTCAGAGGTAGAATGCCCCTTGGTTCAATCCCCAGTACTGCAAAAAAAGAGAATTTGGCTCTAATTAACGTTAGGCTTATACTTCTAAATGACCTTTAAAGATACGAGAGCCCATTAAAAAGAACTGCTGTTCGAATGATGATCGTGAGATGTCAAGAAAATGTTAAATTACCTCAGCTTCCTCTGGTTGAAAAGAATCCAAAAATGTCTAAAAACATTTCAGAAAGATTTTAATTCAAGGAACTAACATTGAACCAAAGTTTTTGTTGCTTTAACTAATGTATAACTTTTGTTAGAAGAACTATCACCATCATTACCACCACCACCATCACTACAGCAGCAGAAGCAGCAGCATTTCTACCATTTTAAGCTACAATTTGCATGATGAAAGTGACTTCTCATTTTAATTTAAAGAATCCAACAACAACCACAAGAAGATATTACACCCACCTTTAATTAAGTTCAAAGAAATAAAATGATAAAGAAAAGAAAGGAAGGAAGGGAGAGGGAGGGAGGGAGGGAGAAAGAAAGGGAAAGAGGGAGGGGTGAATTCTCACTATTGGTCTCTGTGATAAACATGAGTGTATATGAACCTTTAAGTCAATGCTAGCTCCTCTTATCCTTTAAGAACATATCTATTAATTTACATAATGTGTATGTGTGTGAGACACACACACACACACACACACACACACACACACACACACAGTGCTGGGGATTGAACCCAGGGGCATTTTACTCAGAGCCACATCTCCAGTTTTATTTTATTTTTTGTTTTGAAATAATCTTTTCTTCCTCTTTTTCTCTTTCTTTTCTTTTGCAGTACTGAGGATGGAACCCAGGGACATTCTACCTCTGACCAAAACTCCCAGCCTTATTTTTTATTCTTTATTTTAAAATAAGGTCTCACTAAGTTGCAGAGAGCCTCACTAAGTAGCTGAGACTGTTTGCAAATGTGTGATCCTCCTATCTCAGCCTCCCAAGTACTGGGATTACAAGCATGCACCACCATGCCTGGCTTGAAATAAATTTTTTGAGCTGAGTTTCAACATGTGATCCTCCTCTCAGCCTGTCAAGTACTGGGATTACACTCATACATTATCATGCCTGTTTAACTTACACATTTTTTTTTTCTCCCTCTTTTAAAAATTTTTTTCTTTGTACCTTTGTGCTTGTTGACCAGAATCGACAAAGTTACATAATAATTTTAGTAATATCTTTTTAAAATACTTTTATTGGTGCATTATAGTCTCACATCATAATGCAGTTCATAATGATACTGACACACTTGAACATTCTTGATGGGCTTTCCCTCTGCTCCATCCCCCCATCCTTCTTCCCCACACAGGATATTGAGACTGACATTGGCATTCTTATATATGTACATAATACCCATGGAAGTAATTCCTTCATTGATTCTCCTCCTGCTCCCAGTTCTTTTTCCCTAGACCACCTTCCTACCTCTATTGGAGTTTCTCCTCTATAATCTAAAGTCCATCTGGTTGTTTGATCACTCCTTAGCATTTATTTGCATATGACCCACCCTACATGTTTCTTTTTTTTAATTAAAGACTGATCCCTATTTTTTTGTGTGTGTGTGTGTGGTACTAGGGTTCCTGGAAACCCTTCTATATCCGGGCTACACTCCCAGACCATATATATATATATATATATATATATATATATATATATATATATATATGGAAACAGGGACTCTTAAGCCAGCGCGGCTGGCTTCGAACCTGTGAGATCCTCCAGTCTCCGCCTCCCAAGCGCGGGGATTACAAGCGTGTGCCACAACGCCTGGCCTGCCTGATCCCTATTGAAATTGTCCCTTGAATGTCTCTTTGAAGCACCTCATATTCAATGTATTCCAAGCTGGACTTATCATCATCATCCCTGGTTATCTTTCAGTGTCCCTTTCCCTAGTGACTGGCATCACCTTCCACCCAATTACAGAAGCCAGTGAGGAGGTGGAGAAAAGTAGGCAGATAGGGCTGAGGGTCACAGTAGAAAAATTTAACTTCCTGAGAGTTGACAGATGCTACCTAACTTCCAAAACTCCTAAAAAGACCAGACCTCTGAAGAGTCAAGTGATAATGAGATCTCTTGAGAGTGGCCAGAGCTTCATAAAGCTCCAGTTGCACCTGCTGATCAACAATCCTAGATTTCTTGAGATTCCAGAAAATAGCATCTGGAACTCTAATGGAGAGAAAGACACTCAAAAAAGGACACTATGCAAAGCCCAGAAAACTGCCTCTGAGACCCCAAATGAAAAAGGACTCAAAAAAGTACATAAACCCTATAGACCAGCCACTCTAAATGGCTACCCACTCTGACAACTCTTGCCCTTCAGGAGCTTTTCTTTCAAAGTTCGTGTTGGCTTTGAGAAAGCGGTATAGTACGAGTGTGTAACTGAAGTCACTATGTGACTTCTTCAAGTAGTGAACTGAAGGCCTCTGGAGGATATCAAGGCGACTGAGGCCCCTAGGGGTGACCTGCACCTCTCTTCTGGTAGATCATGTGGACTTTGGGAGAAAGCAATTTGCAACAGACAGCATGGCTTGGGCTACTCCTAAGTAGTGTCGAGAAGGCAGCTGCCAGACTGCAAGGGTCCCCATTGCCCATAAGGGTGTTCTGTGTCTTTTTTCTTACTTTCTTTGCAATAAACTCTTTTTTCCTCTTTCTGTTGTCTGATAGTATCATTCTTCTTACTTCATAGACAAGAACCCTGGTAAGAAAAATGTCTATTTTACCAGGACCCAGAGGTCAACCTCACCAAGTCCCAGCAGTCTTTCTTTCCTTTAGATTTCTTATTCAGTTCACTACTAAATTATATCAAAGATTGTATTATTGATAGTCTATCTGGTTCCTCACACTACCACTGCCCAAATTTTACACTATATCAGTTTCTTGCTCAATTACAATTACCTCCTAACTAGAATACTGTTTCTATTCTAGACTCTAGATTTGACCAGTACTATATAGAACGTTGCCTAGCGAGCTCACTTATTAATGTTTAGAGTTGATGTAGATAAGTCATGGGGGTTGTAATCTTCTCATTAGATAAATCTATTATAATGGATTTACTGGGAGGTCACCTAGGCAGGTGTGCTGTGGCAGCAAAAGGTGGCTCCCTAGGAACGAGGCCTTGGAGATTGTGCTTGTGTTTCCGAATCCTTTTACTTGCTTGCTCTCACTTGCTTCTGGCCTCTGTGCGGTGAGGAGCAGGGCCCATGCTCTCCCTCTCTCCATTTCCCACCATCATGTCCTGAGATCCAAAGACACCATCCTAATGTGAACGGAACCCTGAATCCATAAAAATATTGTGAGCAAACGAATCTACCTTCCTCTAAGTTATATGATCAGGTTAACTGGAATACAACAGAGGCAGCCAGAGTAACGTTTTCTTCATACATATTTAAATTAAGTTACATCTCTTGGTACAACCTAACTTTCCACATGAAATTTTTCCTCACAGCCTACACAGCCCTGCAGAGCTCTGGCTCTGCTAGATTTCTAGTCTTATCACATAGTATACTCTTTCTCCATTTTTATTTTTCACCCACATAAATCTCTTTCCTCCTCTTTGCTTTATCTTGCTGTTTCTTACCATTGGAGAATTTTTTTCCCTTAGCATAGAAAGCATCTTTTTTCTTTATTAGTTCTTTTTCTTAAATTTCGACATACTACTATTTACTTATTTATTATTTTGTGGTGCTGGGAATGGAGCCCAGGGGCATTCTACCTTCGACCTACACCCCTAACCCGAATTTTTAATTTTTTATTTTAAAACAGGGTCACACTAAGTTACAAAGGGCCTCACTAAGTAGCTGAGGTTGTCCTCAAACTGCGATCCTCCTGTCTCTGCCTCCCAAATGCTGGGATTACAAGCGTGAGACACCATACCTGATTATACTACTATTGATTTTTTTAATGGACACCTTCCCTAATTTCCTGAGTAGATCAAATTCCCTTGTGTAGGTTTTTGTAGCACCACATATAGCTCCTGTATTTTCCTTGCTCTCTGAATTTTTCCATTTACTTGTATGATAATTTTATGTTTGTCTTCCCTTCTATGTTATAAAACACAAGAAAGAGGGATGCCTTTGTCATTTATCATCACTGCTTCACCAAAATTCTGACAGCATATAAAAGATGCACAATAAAAAAAAAATAAAATATAGGGCTGAGAGTATAGCTCAGAGGTAGAATGCCCCCAGTATAAAAAAAAAATCCAATATTGGGGCCTGGGCGGCCATCGGCATAGGTGGGACTCTGTGGGCTTGGCGTCAGCGCACTCAAGCCTTGGAGCATCTTCCTGGCTGCCTTTTCCCCAAGGGAGGAGTGTTTCCGCTTTGCAAGCAGCCATCAGGTAAGCCCGAGGCTGTGGCCCGCACCTCTCCTGCCTTGCACACTTAGTGCTGGGTACAGAAGCACTCAGGAGGAGGCTGTGTTTTGAGATGTTTGCAGCACACTCATTTCCATATTCCATAGCAAGCGTGTGTAGACCACAAGTCATTTTATTTTTTTCCTTTTTGGTACCAGTTAACATCCTTGGCTTTTTTTCTATTTCTTTTTTCTTTTTTCTTTTTATTTTCCTGTAGTACTTGGGGTGGAACCCAGGGGTTTTTTACCTCCAGGCTACACTCCCATACCTATTTTATATTTTGGACACAGGGTCTCACTAAGTTGCTGAAAGCCTCACTAAGTAGCTGAGGCTGGCTTCGAACCTGTGCTATCCTCCTGTCTCAGCCTCCTAAGCATGGAGATTGCAGGCGTGTGCCACCACGCCCGGCTTTTTTTTTTTTTTTTTTTAACAGGCTCTCACTGAATTGTCGAGAGCTAAATTGCTGAGGCTGGTGGTGAACCTATGACTCTTCTGTTTCAGCCTCACAAATACTGGGGTTATAGGCCTGCACCACCACCCACCCAGCCTCCAGGAGTCATTCTTTTGAAGAATGACAAAGGGTTTGCAGTCCCAGTATTCGGGAGGCTCAGGGAGGAAGGTCACATTTGAGGACAGTTTTGGCAACAGTAGTGAGACTCAGCAGCCTAGTGAGACCTTGTTTTAAAACAAACAAACAAACAAACAAACAAACAAACAAACAAACATAGGGCTGGGGTGTAGCTCAGAGGCAGAATGCACCTGGGTTCAGCCATTCTCTTCATCTGAAATTCCTCACAGAGCTTCAATATAGAGGCCTGTAGCAGAGAAGAATGAAGACTATTGCATTATAATATTTCAGTTAATTTTTTTTCTCTCCAGGAAACATAAAATACTTTTTTGGTGATGTCTTTATTAATATGTAGTCTGGATAAAAACGTAAAGTTCCCCACATCATTCTAAAACATACTGCGTTAATTTTTGTCCTTATATCTACTGCTTCTATGTTGCAATTATTTGTCATTTAATTGTTTTTAAACAGAGCAGTGGCTATTGTTTTTTTGCGGTTTTTTGGGGTTTTTTTGGTACTAGGGATGGAACCTATTTTATTTGGAAACAGGGTCTTACTAAGTTACTGAGAAGCTCACTAAGTAGCTGAGGCTGGCTTCCAACCTGCGCAATCCTCCTGTTTCAGCCTCGCCCTGTTTATTTAATTTTTTTCATATTGTCTTTTTTTTTTAAACTACTGAGTATTGAACCCAGGTGTATTCTACTTCTGGGCTACACCCAAAACCTTTTGACACAAAAGTTTTAAATTCAAAATGTTTTGCCACAGGATTACAAAGAAGACTAGAAGCTATTGGAATTATATGTCCTTCACGAGTGGGCCACCTGAATCACCTTGGAGAAGGGCTATTAGTGCAATACATAATTAATTAGCATAATACCTGCATTCCTGCAGGAGTCTTTCACAGGCATCACCAGCAGAGAGCTAATACGTGATTACAAGAATGGGCCATGCGCCTTACCCCAAGGGGACAGCATTTCCACAGGATATATTTTGGTTACAGACGTCACATAAGATACAACCAGCAGGTAGCCAGAGTGGAGAGGAGCTCTATGACTTTAAGCACAGTGGGGGACTCTTCCAAGAACACACATCAAGCCTTCCGACACACCTGAGTACTCAAAGTAGAGAGTGCGCTTGGGATTGTGATCAGCATGGAAGAGACTTTCCTACTCCATCCAGGGAAACTTTTGCAGACTAAGTTCCCGTGGTCAGTCAATATGGCAAAGACTTCAGTCTGACTCCGAATATTGCTTGCCAGGCCCTGAGTACACAGGCCAGATCACTTGGAGTAGTGGCTTTTGGCCAGCCTTTGCTGGTCAGCTGCAGCTTCAGGCACAGGGGAGAACTCACAGTGAAGAAAAACTCTTCCAGTGGGAGCAATACAGTGACGCTTTTAACCCTTCTGTGAGCAGAGCTGCACACATTCAAACATACACTGGAAAAAAGTCCTACGAATGTAAGGAATGCGGGAAAGTTTTAAGTATTCTGCCAATCTTAATATTCATATGCGAACCCATTCAGGGGAGAAATCTTATTGATGTAAAGAATGTGGGGAGGCCTTTTCTAGGTGTTGTCCACTAACTCAGCACTTAAAAACTCACACTGAAGAGAAGCCCTTTGAACGTTAAGTGTGTGGGAAATGCTTTAGAAATTCCTCATGCCTTAAAGATCACTTTCGAGTTCACACTGGACTCCAACCCTATAAACACGAGGACTGTGGCAAGGCCTTCACAGGGTGCTCTGGCCTTAGTAAACCTTTGCTGATTCACACTGGAGAAAAACCATATGAAAGTAAGGAATGGAGCCGGGCGTGGCGGCTCACGCTTGTAATCCCCGCGCTTGGGAGGCTGAGACAGGAGGATCGCACAGGTTCGAAGCCAGCCTCAGCTACTTAGTGAGGCTCTCAGCAACTTAGTGAGACCCTGTTTCCAAATAAAATATAAAAAAGGTCTGGGAGTATAGACCGGAGATAGAAAGCCTCTGGGTTCCACCTCCAGTACCACCAAAAAAAAAAAAAAAAAAAAGTAAGGAATGGGGGAAGGCCTTCACTTTATCCTCTGGCCTTATTAAACATGAAAAGCCACACTCTAGAGAGACTATTTGAATGCGACCATTGCGGGAAAGCGTTTGCTTCTTCCAGAACACACACCAGAGAGAAGCCCTATGACTGTAAGGAGTGTGGGAAAGCCTTCACTACATCCTCGGGCCTCCTTGAACACATAAGAAGCCACAGGGGAGAGAAGCCCTATGAATGTGACCAGTGTGGGATAGCGTGTGGGATAGCCTTTGCTTCCTCCTCATATCTTATTGCACATTTAAGAATTCAGACCGGAGAGAAGGCCTTCGAGGTCACATGTGGGAAAGCATTGACATGTTCCTCTTACCTTCACATTCATGTGCAAACTCATACTGGAGAGAAACCCTACGAATGTAAGGAGTCTGGGAAAGCTTTCACCGTTTACTCACACCTAAGTAAACATAAGAATTCACAGTGGGGAGAAACCTTATAAATGTAATGGGATAGCCATCAGCAGTAGTTCTCATTTTCCTGAACATATCAAAACACTGGAAAGAAAACCTTTGGATATAAGGAATGAGGAAACTGCTTTAGGAAGTCCTCTTGTCTTGATAATACATTCGAAAGCACAGTGGAAAAAAAAAAAAAAAAGGTAAGCCGTGTGTGTAAAGAGTAAAGTGTTTATTTGTTCCAGTTTAGAAACCTGAAAGAACACACATTGTGAAAGTGCCCCATGAACTTGAGTTTGGGGAAGCCACCACAATCTGTTTATAATCCAGCTTCCGAGAACTCACCGTGGAATGAACTCAAATGCATTGTACACTGTTAGAAACTTGGAAAGCCTTGGGATCTCACTAAATATGTAAAATCTTCCATTGGAAAGAAGCCCTGTTAATGGAAAATGAGGGAAAGTTGTAATTTTGCTAAGTACTTTGAGGATTACCCATAATATCGCAGTGAAAAATGTTGGAAAGCTATGTTTTACATCACATTCTTAAACCTGTAATAAGCATGACATGATTCATGCTCAAGAGAAGTTACAGGATGTGAGAATTGTGTCTTGAAGTCTTGTATGCTGACAGAGACATAGCCATCTTGGTGGTTTGATAGCTTTTGAATGTTTGCAGTTCCAAAATCAAACATTTTGAATATTTGTGTATTCTGACTTCTCGGTTTTGAATGTCTAATTTCTATTGTACTTAACCTCTGACCTTTACTGAGAAAATTTTAGAATACAGAGTCAATGAAACTCTCATATAGAGGTTGTAGGAAAGTAAAATTCCTTTGAAGACAAAATACAAAAAAATAGAGAAAAAGGGTGCACGATAACAATTTACATGTTGATGAAAGAAGCAACCTTGGACAATGTGCTCTGCTGTTTGAAATACTTTGTTCCTTGTATTCCAACATGGCAGAGCCAATGAGTGTGCACAGCTTACTATACATTTGTGTGACATCGATGAATTATTAATGAGGATGGCTCATCTCAAAGTGCTTGTGAAAAGTAAGAGCCACAGAAATGAGAATATTATCTCCTGGAATTATAAAGGCCCTTTCTTTCTCTACTCTTTTACATAGTCTCAGTCTAGTCTCAAGATCAGTTCTACTGGAAAGACCATGTGCCTCTTTTGACTGCTGCTTCCTCTAAACAGCAGGTTTCAATTGGGAAGCAGAAGGGAATTAAAGACATCAGAAGCCTCAACTTCTGGCATTGATTTGATATTCCCCATTGTTCTATAAATAGTTGTTCAAAAGCATAACAGACAGGCAAATAAAGAGTAAAACTAAAAAAATATATCTGTAGAGAAATAGTGTTTGTCCAAACCAATTTGCTTAATGAAAAATAAATTTACAAGATTTAACTTAACTCTACAAAATTCTTGTATAAACATAGGAAAACTATTTGAGAACATAAACAAAAGTGCCCACTTTAATTTAGAATAAAGTTTTATGGTAAGTGTGTTTTTCTTACATGTACAAATTATGTATGAGTTCATCAGCTCTTATTTCGATGAATGGTAAAGGAAACCATGTCAAGTGGATTAGGATAAATTTAATACTCTAGCATAAATATACTCATATGAAATTACCTGGCCAGTGATTTAATAATATATATTAATTGTAGTCAAATGAATAAAAATGAGATTTCAGATAAGCTAATCTACTAAAAGACTTCAACAAACTTATCTTTTTTGAAGTAACCTTAATATGTTTTTAAAATGACTTTGGCAAACATGAACAACATTCCAATTCATGTCTCTTATTTTTCCCAAACATTTCAATAATTGAATCCTCAGATCTAAAGTAAGTTTATGTGATGTTTCATAGAATGAGTCTGAAACTATCAGCTAAAATTCTTTCGTACATACTGTCTTCTTTCTTTTTCTGCTTTTTTTTTTTTGTGGAACCGGAGGTTTAATTAATTGGAGTTCTACCCCTGAGCTATATTTCTAATTCTTTTTATTTCATTTTTTAAGATTTTGAGGCAGTCTTCTTAATAATGTTGGCCAGGTAACAATGAAGGCCAGCTTTAGCTTATAATATTGCTGAAGCTGGCCTCAATCCTGTCATCCTCCATATTCAGCCTCCCATGTAGTGGAATTATAAGCATGCACCACGGAAGCTAGTTCTTTTATGTGTCATAGAGGAACACATTGTATTGTAGTGAGTACGCTTGTGGCCATAAACTAGATAAACCTCTTCTACTGGCAAGACCTACTTAACTTCTAACAGTGAACTCAAAGAATGAGTAGAAGAATACATTTGTCATAGCATGAATATGAAGATTAAAGAAGGTAGCTTTTGAGAAAATATCTGGCATGCATTAGGACTCAATAATTGTTAGTTTCTTTCCCTTTTTATTAGCATTATTCTCTGAGATAATTATATTAGAATGTGGGATAGATCACAGCTTCTTTCATGTATGATTATGAGTGAAAATTAGAAGGAACAATTCAGAGAGGTCAACCAAAAACATTCTCCAAATTAAAACTACAAAATAATTTTATCACTATAATCAGTTAATTCCTGTTACACAAAAATGCTGTTTTCATTAAAGCATAATAAAGTGCTATAATTAGAGCAATCATCTTTTAGTCTACATTCATTTTGTGCATCAAAAATAGTGGTTTTTTGAGAATAGCAAAATTTATATTAAAGGGCATAAAGGAAGAAAGGAAGAAATGAATATTAGATGATTTTATTTCTAGTTCACCTACTAAGTGTTTCTCAGTTAGTTCAAAATACTAATTTTCTAATTTGAAGCTAGAGCTATGCTTTTAACACAATGGTATGATATAAAATGTAGAAAATATGGGTAAATAAGAGGAATAAGATTTAAACAACTTACTTTCAAGTGTAGTCCCATTCAAGCAATATATATTTCTAAGTCTGTTTTAAAAATTAAACATCAGACTATAAGAATTTTTCTGTCATCAAAAGCACTTTGTAAATATATTTTCAATTGCTTTGTATTTTAATGGGGCATCAATTTTTAATGATGTCTGCATGCTGGGGACTCTGGAAAGCCAATGGTGTTGTTTTAATCCAAGCCCAAAGGCCTGGGAACCAGAAGAGCATATATTCAATTCTCAATATGGAGGCCCAGGAATTAGAAGACCAGGGCAGGAGAATATAGATGTCCTAGCTCAAGCAAAGAGGGCAAATTAGTTCTTCCTTTACCTTTGTGTCCTAGTAAGAAGTTCGAAGTATTGGATGATGCCTACTCATCAGAGGGCAATCTGCTTTATCCAATCTACTAATCCAAATATTAAATCTCTTCCTGAAATATGTGAAATTGGTGCATACCTGATTTTACAATCTTATAGGCTTTTTCAAAATTTAAATAAGATTCTCTGGGGAGAATGTTTTCTATTAAATAATTTCAGAGATGACAAGAACTAGTTTAAAATTTATGTCTTTAATCTTTACCTCACATTCTCTTGGTGTTTATGTGTTTGATAAATTTAACATTTTTTTAGAATTCCATGTGCTGAGCCTCAGGATCCAAAGTTCATGTATATTTATATTCTTCCATGGATGCACAAAAGACATAACCTAAAATGATATTTTTAACAGCTACCCTGGTCATCCTTCAGCCCAGTTAAGTAGACACATAAAGTTAATGACTTCCTATGCATGTGGGTGTGTGCACACATACACACATTCTGATTGCCAAAATATATTTTTTTCCTTTGGTACTGAGGACTGAATTTAGGAGCATTCTACCTCTAAGATACATCACCAGTCCTCCTCTATTTTTTATTTTGAAATAGGGTCAAGCACACTAAATATTGAGGCAGGTCAGAGGATTTGGGAACAGAAAAAATTAGAGCCATCTTCTGATTCTCCTCTTTTGTGAGATTGGGGAAAATAAACAGGAAGGTGAGAAGGTGGTGGGTGCCAAGAAACAGCGTCCTGACTAACCCTCCAAAACTCATTCAAATTAAGGATCAAAATTTTGCAAAAGTCATTGGTTCTTCAAAATCAGTTCTGACCAAACATAAAAGGACAGATAGAAAACCCCAGGATGGCTTAAAAGCCCATTTTCCAAGGGTTTTAAGGTCATTCTCTTTCTTGAACCCCCCCTCTTTGGAGACTAGCCTCTTTGTCTTCTATTTTTCCCTGACTTAAAATAAGCTTTCATATTTCTATATTCTTCACTAGTCCTTGGACTTCATCCATCAAAATCCACTGGACAAGAGCCCTATAAGACAAGAAATCCCCATTTCAGTATCTTTTCTTGAGGCTTTGGCAGGGAGAAAATCAAGATGTTTATAAACAATAAGAGTTGGTAGGGATCTAGAATAGATAGGGTTATCAAATTTTATGCAAAAGGATCTACATGTATCTTTATTATTATTGTGTTTTCATTAGGAATTTTTAACAGGGTGCTTTCTTTTTTCTTTTTTAATGCTAATTATTCTGCTGAACTCAATCTGCTTTGGTCCTGAGCTAGCGAGGCAGCCCAGTTTTCAGAGAAAAGTCCCAGAACAGGTATTTGGGGATATACATTCATGGCCTGCCTCCATCATCAGTCACCTAAACCTCTCAGATGCTAAGCCTCTTTTATTATCTATAAAATAGTCAATATGCCCAATTTTTGAACCTCACGGACTTTTTGAAAAACTTAAATGAGTTTCTATAGGAAAGAGTATTTTTTATGAAATGCTTTAGCAGACCATTAGAACTAGTATCAAATTTCTGCCATATAGCTAACTGCCACTTCACATTTCTTTTGTTGGTCTGCTTTCCATGTCTATGCCAAAATACCTGACAGAATGTGGAGATGGGGTTTATTTTAGCTTACAGTTTCAGAGGTTTCAGTCTATGGCTAGTAGACTACCTTGTTTTGGGTCTTAGGTGAGGAGGAACATCATGGAAGAAGGACATGGTTAAGGAAAGCTGTTCAACTCTTGGAATCTGAGAGAGGAGAGAAGAGAGAGAGACCCAAAGAGTGGGCCTCACATGACTTTCTTTAGCCACACACCATCTGTATATAGTTACTATATACAGGATTATCTAACAAACAGACTAGTCCATTGATGAATACTCATGATCTAGTCACTTCCCAAAGCCTTGCTTCTGGGCATCGCTATACTGGGGATCAAGCCTTACACAAATCAGCTTTGGGTTGGAACATTTTAGATTCAAACGCTAACAATAATTTTACCTAGTATCCTTTAGAGTTCCGCATGCTAAGCTGGGCTTGGTGATACACTCTTGTAATACCAGTACTTGGAAGGCTGGGACAGGAGGATTGCAGGTTCAGTACCAGCCTCAGCTACTTAGTGAGAGCCTCCACAATTTAGTGAGACTGTTTTAAAATAAAGGGTAAAACAAGTAAATAAATAAAACAGTGCTGAGGGTGTAGCTTGGAGGAAAAATGCCCCTGGATTCAATCCGCAGTTCTGCAAAAGTAAAAATAAAAATAGAATTCCACATGCTAAACTTCAGGAATCAAGATTTATTTATATTCTAGTATAGATGTGCAAAAGTCAAACAGTTAACCATTAGTGATTGTTAACTATGGTCTTGAAAAAAAATTACAGTTAGGTGTTATCCCCAGGGAAGTCTCTGCAGCAGCAAGAGCTCTACCCTCAGTTCTCCCACAGAAAAATATGCCTAAAACCAGAACTCTTCTTATAATATCTGATCAATCAGGAAGTTCAAAGCATGTGGGGGTGGGGGGCTGCATTACCACACCATCTTTGAGCCGGAAATTCCTGCTTCCTCTAGAAGCAGCCATCTGGAATCACTACTACTAAAGCAAAGAGATCCAATTACAAGCATCTATTTGTAAGTGAGACTCCTGACTGCTTTTAAAAGAAACTCTTCTATGGAGCCAAGGGCTGCTCTGATTTACTTGTGGGAAATAAGCCCAAATACAAAAGATGTCCCTTTTTCTACATTAAAAAAAAAAAAAAGGAAAATACAGGAGAAATGGAAAAAAAGATTTCTGATTTTTTTCCTTATTCAAATTGCTTTATACGTGAAATAAGACATCTATTTTTTTTTTTTTAAAGAGATCATGGTATATAGTTTTCTTCCAGAGTAAAGAAGGAGCAACCAAGCTCATGTTACAATGTGAGAAAAAAAGATGAAAGTTTAGAAAGCCTTAGAACTTTGCTGCCTTACAGACAGAAGGCTAGGGAAAGGTTGACAGACAGGAAATCACAATTACTATTCATGCCGTATTTCATAGTTTCCACTTTGGTTAAACTAACTGGAAGGAAACGAGTGATTAGGTTACTTGTGTCATCACTTGCATCAGTAGGTTTTAAAAAACTATTTCTTATTAAAGAGTCATTGTCATATCATACTGTATGCCTCCAGCAAAATGGTTTATTACAATGACAAGGAGATTGAAACCTGCATTGGTGTCAATAGGAGTTTAATCACAGGGTTGGTTGTGAATTTAGCATTAAAGAGGTAACACATCGCAGTAAACAAATACTGTGTGCAGAACTCCATCTTTATGTCCAGCTTTGCTCCACTGTATGAATTCTTTTTTTTTTTTTTTTCGGGTCTGGGGATGAAACCCAGGGGCATTCGACCTCCGAGCTACACTCCCTGCCCTACCCTATTTTTTATTCTTTATTTTGAAACAGAGTCTCACTAAGTTGCGGAGGGTTTCACTAAGTAGCTGAGGCAGTGGGTGAACTGGGATCCTCCGGTCTCAGCCTCCTGAATGCTGGGATTACAAGCATGCGCTACCATGGCCTGGCTCATGTATGAATACCTATAGAACATTTCTACAAAGGCAAAATCTTCAAAAATGGAATTTTTATTTTTACTTTCTTAAACTTAGGTGAATTTTCATTGAATTAAAAAAAAAAAAGTGACCTGATCAGCCAGGCTGTAATCCTAGGACTTGGGATACAGACAGGAGGACCACAGGTTCATGGTCAGGCTCAGCAATTTACCAAAGCCTTCGGCAGCTTAGTGAGACTTTGTTTCAAAATAATATAATAAGGCTGGGGGTGCACTTCAGAAGTAGAGTGCCCCTTGGTTCAATCATACACACACACACCACACCTACATGCACATACACACACAAAGTAACCTTTCCAGATTATTATTATTTTTTTTTATTTTTTTTATTGGTGCACTGTATTCATATATCATAGTGGGATACAAACTTTTGTAGACATACATGCACACATCGCCCAGTCAGCCCCCACCCGATCCCCACCCCATTCTCTCCCCATCCCTCCCTCCCATGCTTGGCTTAGTGGTTGACATCTAGTATTATAGCAATTTATCCAAAATTAAAAATGATAATCTCACATAATAGTTTCATTTGTCTGATACCAAGCTTTTGATGACTTAAAGATAACATTTCAATATTTCTTTTTACTTTCTTTCTTACCAGAGAATATTTTTTTTCTATTTTTTTTAGGTGAAACTATCATATATTTATATATTTATTTTTCAGGAAAAAAAAATCTATCCTAATATGGAATATGGACTCTAGATACCCAAAACGATCTTGAAAAAGAACAAAGCTAGAAGATATATATTTTCTGATTTCAAAACATATAAAGCTACAATAATTGAAACAGTGTAGTACTATTCTAAAGGCAGATATAAAAACCATTGGAGTTAAATAAAAACCTAGAGCTAAATTCTTCCCTATATTGTTAAGTTATTTTTGACAAGGTTTCCATGAACATTTGGTGGTGGAAATAATAATCTTTTAACTAAATATTGTTGAAACAATAATTACATGGAAAAGAATAAAGTTGGACCCTTACCTAATCCCATATACAAATATTAACTCAAAATAGATAAAAGACCTAAATATAAATCTTAAGACTATAAACTTTTAGGAGAAAATCTGGGTCATAAAACCTCACAACATTGAAATTGTCAGTGATTTCTTGGATATGATTTCAATGGCACAGGCAACAGAAGAGTATACAAACTCCCTAAAAAATAAAAAAGATATTGTATATCCAAAGACAATGTAAACAGAGTTAACAGTTACTAATAGAATGGGATAAAATATTTCCAAATGCTATATCTGAAGGTATATTAATATTCCAACTAGAAATCCTAGAAATTAACAACAATAAAGGCAAACAATACCATTTAGAGATAGGTAAAAGACTAACATAAGTAATGAATCTCCACAGATAACCAATCTTAATTGTTTGTTGGATGGAAACTCTTGTTTCTCTGGTTCTGGTGTGTGTTACCTATTTCTTCTTTGTAGTTAATCTCTTTGAGTATTTTCTCTAGTGCTGGTTTTGAAGACATAAATTCCTTCAGTTTCTGTTTGTCATGGAAGCTTCTTATTTCTCCTTCTAATTTGATAGAAAGTTTTGCTGGGTAGGAAATTTTTGGCTGGAAGTTGTTTTCTTTCAGAGTTTGGAATATGTTACTCCAAGCCCTTCTGGCTCTCATGACTTGGTTTGGGAAGTCTGGAGTGATTCTAATTGGTTTGCCTCTGAATGTCACTTGGCCCTTTGCTTTTGTTGCCTTTAAGATTCTCTGCTTGGCTTCCACATTGGTCATTTTGACAATTATGTGGCGTGGGGATCCTCTTCTCCGATCCTGTCTAAAGGGAGTTCTATAAGTTTCCTGGACCTGTGTATCAACCTCTTGCTCTATGTTTGGAAAATTTTCTGCTATTACTTCCTTGAAGAGATTGTTGATCCCTTTGGTTTCACTTTCTTTTCCCTCCTCTATTCCAATTATTCTTAGGTTAGCTCTCTTAAAATGGGCCCATATTTCTTCAATATCAGATTCCTGCTGTCGGATATTTTTTTCTAGATTAGAAACTATGCGTTCATTTTTGGAATGATCATCTTCTAAGAGCGAGATTCTGTTCTCCATGTGGTCTAATCGGTTGTTTGTGCTTTGAATTGAGGCCTTTACTTCATTAATTGCATCTTTTATCTCTTTTTGGCTCTCTCTGAGTTCTTTTCAAAGCACCTCTATTATTTCTACAGTTATTTTCCTGATTTGATCTTCTAGAAATCTCTGATTTTCTGTTTTATCGGGTTCTGATGTTGTGGGGTTGTGGGCATTCATTGCTCCAGTATTATTCCTCTTTCCCATGATTTCGGATGTTTGTGCCTTCTCTGGGTTCTTTCCTTAGGTCACTATGACTTCACTTAAGGTGTTCTGGATCTCGAGTCAGTAGTATCTCAGACCCCACTACTCCTTTACTGGGTTATATCACAGAGTCTCTGATCCAGAGAGTCGATAGAGGCTGCTTTAGACTGTGGGGGGTGCCAGGTTGCATGTTCTCCTATGGTGTGATATCTCTGCCACTGCCCCTCCCCCACTGGGTCAAGTCCCAGGGAGTACAGTACTGGGATTTCTCCTCTGTGGCCTGCAATTTGACTTACTGTTCTTGAGTACGCAGATGTAGCTGTACTGGATTCGGTGAATTCTCTGCTGCTGCCGCCGGTGGCAATATGACGCCGCTGCTATGCCCTCGGCCGTGAGGCTGGTGTATTTCTTCTTGGTTTTGATTTCCACTCTGAATCCCTGCGGCGTGTGCTGAGCTCAGCCAGTGGGTGCTTTAGATTTTACCTGCGGCGAGAAATCCCGCCTGGCTGTTCCGCAGCGGCTCACCTCAGCTTGTTGTAGTCGTTCAGTGAATTTGCCGCTACTGCTGGCAGTATGGTGCTGGCGCTGTGTCCTCAGGCGTTAGGCTCGTGTATCTCCTCTGAGCTCTGAGCTCTGTTATCAGTCCACTTTCTCTCTGGAACCTGGTGATTTTTTTTTTCTCTGGTGATGGTGTTTTCTGGCTATGAAAGGCGTTGATTTTGTGGTAATGGAGATTGGTTGTTAGCGGGGCTCTTAAGCCCCGCTTTTCTCAGTCGCCATCTTCCCGGAAGTCTCCTCCAGATTATTATTAAAATGAAACAAAAACATGTTGCATGTCTATTATGTGTTATCAGATGCGAAATCATATCCATTAACACATGTTCATGTGAAGGTCATGTTCAGTATTGTTAAATGGGTATATATATGAAGGGAGATGATTTGTTTTAATATTATTAGTGCATTGTAGTCATGCAACTTAATGGGGAACAAGATGGCAGAGGCATACATGAACAAATCGCTCATTTAGCCTTTCCCCAATTCACACCCCATATCCTTACCCTCCCTCCTTATGTTTGGCTTAGTGATTGATATGTTTGTGAATGTATATCATGGACATTAGAAAATTTCCCTCTTCTCTCCCATCCCTCTCATTCGGGTCACCTTATTTGCTTATCTATGGTTTCTCCTTTATGAATTCCTCTACTGTGTAAAGTTGGCAGCACAAGAGTCAGCATTGAACTATAGCATTTGTAGTATTTATTGATTATCTCCTGTGATTTATTTTGGTTTAAGATCGGATTTTTAAGTTTTCTGAAGAATGAGACATTGTAGACTATTGATTATAGCTCGTTTATCACATAATTCAATCCACTCTTAATATCAAGAAAGCTTGATTTTCAGTGACCAAGAAATGAAAAAGGCACAGACTGTTACAAAATCTCATTGTCAGCTACATGAAGTCAGTATAAAATATAATCTCACTGCCTTTTTGTCCAGTATCATTGAACCATTGAAAAGCAAACATTATGACTTCTAAAAGAAAGAATTCCTACTTTATAATCCTAAGTATGTAAAGAAGAAAAGTCTGCATTCATTTTGATGCACCATGTGCACAGCAGTGCTTTTAAAATTATCTGCGGGGAAGGGCCAGTTCCTCCCCATCCTATTAAGCCATTCTGGATTCCTATTTTCAAAAGCAATAAACAATATGAGAAAAATGAAATGAGAAAAGGAGAAATTAAACATGTAAGTCCTCATTTTAAACTCAGATTCAACAGACAAAATTATTCTGCCATGAATGCTTGCTCTAAATTTCTAACCAACCTTGTTAGTGATTAGAAGAAACATACAGCTTGTGAACTGACACAGATCGGTAGGCCTCCTCATTAAGAAGTATAATTCTAAATCTGATTCCTCTCTGGGGATCTATTGCTTACTAACTACCAAAGCTAATGAACAAACAAAGGAACAAACAAAAATGGCATTATTTTTATTTGAAGAAATCTTCTGGCCAGAGAAATAGACTTTTGGAGCATGCCACTGTGGACTTGAACAGCTGCTTATCTCTGTGTTCTTGTGTTTCATTTTTTACTTTATTCTGTAATAAAAGAAATTTACTTTTTCTTTTTTATAATTTTCTTTAAATTCTACTTTATTAATATTCAAGCATCATGTATGTAATTCTCACAGGAAATTTTTTCATATTTTCTTGCTTCTGGTAATATTAATAAACAATCTCTAATTAGCACCTTTGTTTTTATTATATGAGATAGTAGGTAAATCTATTTTATGTTAAGCATGTCATAATGCTTCCCACAGTTAATTAGAGAAGGAGCTTTTCTTATCACTAATAATTTTTTTACTAAGTGGATTTTCTTAGAATAATGACTGTTGCTTTCTTTAAAGTCAATGTCAAACATAATTAAACTTACTATGTAACTGAAAATGATATAAATGTGTAAAATCAACAAAGAGAAAAAAAGAATGAAATAAATTTTATTAGAAAATACCTCTTTTCAGTAGCCATTTCTATAATATGTATACATTTCTATAATGGCTTAAACAACATAAATCTTAACATTGCCATCTGGTGAGATAGTACAATGAGACATATTAGGCTTAAAATATAATAAGCTTATAGTAGCTAATATAAAGAATATGTTTTACATAATTGTTTTTAACTATATGCTTCATGATCTGACCAATTGCTATCTAAAATAAATCTGAACTAAAGGAGAAGAAAATATTGCTCATATACATGTTGGTTTTAGGAAGTTTTCTATACATTTACTCAAACTTCATGTCATCCCGTGCAGACTGATAGAAAAATTTTCTTCATGCATTATCTATGAGGAAATTGGTCCAAAAAAGTTACTTCAGGTTCTTAGGGGTTGCAGGAAGATAAACTTTGTAGAAAATGCCAATATTTATCTTTATATGTGTTTTCACTGAACATTTTTATCACTCTTCATATCTATTAAAAATTCACTGTAATAAAGAGCTTTGTATTTACTAGTAAGTATTAACTGCCTACATAGATGAAGGGCATATAATTTGTAATTGTGAATAATTAAAATTGAAGCAGTAGTTTCTTATTTCACTGCTATTAGACCATAAGGAAAAAAAAATCACAGGTTTGATTTTTATTGCATTTATCAACATGAAGTATTTCAGTAGTCATAAAATTAACCAAATATATTTGAATATAAATATAATAAATGAGTTGTATTAGAACAGGATTTGTAGGTCATTAAAGATAAGTACAGGAAAAAAAGAATCAGGGATATGGCAAATCTGATAATATCAATAACATCCTTGAGTTCAAGTAATTCGAAGTCATTTGTAAGCATAGAATTCCTTCTTTATTCTGCCAAACATATGCCATTATCTGTGCCTAGGTACACAGAGATAAAAAAAAAAAACCCACCAAGCAGAAACCAGTTCTTTAAAAACAGTGACTACTTTCAGTTAGGTAGAAATGGCAAGAAGAGTCTGATGTCTGCCTATAATAAAGTATGTGGGAGGCTGGGTCAGAAAGATCACAGGTTTGAGGCCAGTTTTAGCAACTTAGTAAGACCGAAAACACCTTAGCAAGGCCCAGTTTCAAAATAAAAAGAAAAGAACAGAACTCAGGGAGTGGTGTAGTTTGGATGTAGACCTCCCTACTCCGAGTTTAATCCCCAGTACCAAAAGAAAAAAAAAAAAAAGAAAGAAAAGCAACAATAAAAAAAAGAAACAGCAAGAATAATGGTGAACTACCACTTGTTTTTTTTTTTTTTTTCTTATGCTTTGAGCAGAAACACTGAACAAGGCCTTTCAATGACAGTAAAATGTCAATTGCTTAATAGGGGATGAATAGAAAACAAGAACATAAGAGCAAATTATAATAACATGAATCCAGATAAGTCTCTGGTGAGGCATCTCAGCATATTGTAATATGCTGAGAATCTGCAATGTGCTAATATTTTCCCTAGTTTAAACGTTTTCTTTTATGATACTACGTCAATAAGTGTTTCAGTTTTGATTAATGAAATCAAAGGAAGCCAAAATAACATAATTCAGGACTGAGTACAACTGACATTTAATCTTCCCTTGAGAGTTGTGATGAGAAAGCTCTTGTGGTGACACCAAGTCATCTTTGTGTTCTTCTTGAAGATTAAGATCACAGCAGAGAGTAGAAATTAGCTATTTTTCTTTTTACTAAGAGTCTTTGTAGTCTTTTACTGGAAGATTTTTGGAAAAAAAAAAGTGACTGCTACTGGTACAGATCATGTGGTATCCACTTTGGAACTCTCATTCTAGATGACCTTTTAAGGGCTTTTCTAACTTGGTGCTAGAACTATAACTATAAATTCATTTTTCTATTAAAATAAACAAATAAAAATTATTTACAAAACCTTATTCAATCTCCAAGTATGACTCAGTGCAAAGCATCTTATTGTTGGAAGTAAATATGGAAGTTTTTCTTGAAACCCTTATAATCAGATTATTTTGAAAACTAGGGAAGCTACTTCCATAACGGAAAAATAACATGCACATAACCTATATATATAGTTGACGATTGTCTTGCTTTTAGTATTGTATATTATTTGTAAAGATAAGTTTATAGTTTTCAAATAATATATGACAAGTATCATACCCAGATATATTATAAAGTCATATAAGAGCCTAATTCTTGTTTAATTTTTTCTATTAAGATTGAGATTAGGCACTGTTTAACATGCCAGAAACAAAACCAATTTCTTAACATATCACTTCATGTATCACTACATTTTTGGACAGCCAACATTGTCAAGTACAAAGAATGCTAGAAAAAGGTAACAAGAAAATTTGGGTTCAAGTTAGTGAAAAGGCACAAGTGAAGTTGAATGGAGAAGAATTTAAGAATAATAAAGCTTGGGCCAGGTGGGGTGGCACATGCCTCTAATCCCAGGAGTAGGAGGCGGAGACAGGAGGACTACAGGTTCAAATTCAGAGCCCAGTAACTTAGATTCTGTTTCAAAATAAAATATAACTGGGGGTATAGCTCAGAAGTAAAACACTCATGGGTTTAATCCCAAACAACACACACACACACACACACACACACACACGTACACAAACACAGTAAAGCTAGTTTATCAAATTAATCATTAGATGGAAATTAAAGTACTCAGGATGACAGAAATATTAGAAATTGGCTCATGGAATTTTTTTTCCAAGTTACATGATACCATGCAGAAGAAAAGAGGTTGTGAATTATAATTCAATATGAGTGATAGTTCAGGGAATCCACAAATGGTAATACAAAAACAAAAATCAAAAAAACAAGAAAACTGAATGTATTTTTGGGGGGTGCTATAGAGATACTTGGAAGAGAGTGTTTGGGTCACAGCATAAATAGCACTATATTAACATACTATGGTAGGGAGTAGGTGTAGAAATTGAGAATGATTAGAAAAAAACCTGATATGCTTGAAAGTTAATTTCCCATTTCCATAGTAATTGTAACAAAGTTTCTTCACTGCAGGTATCCAGAGCTATTCAGGACTTGAGGATAGCAGAGCCTGGTGACAATAGCTTGGGCTCTTTATAGGGGTTAAGACTTGGTGCAGGTAGAGATCTGGGTGGAATCTGATGTCCAGTGAAAGAAAAAGCCTGTAACTAAATTGACTAAATTGTAGACTGCTGATAACAGTGCAGAATGACCTTGAAAGGCTTTGTTGGTTTCAACTGTTGGTATCTGGTTGTGTTCAGATGAGAACAATGATGGTCTCTAGAGCTTGCTCTGACCCTGTAATACCAACTCCCGTATTCCAAGCACAATGCTCAGTGTTTTTGATATTTGTTAGTTCAATGTCTCACAACAAACCTAATGTTTATATTATTATCTGTGTTTCCTCAGATGGAGAAATTCTGGCCAAAATTTATAAAGTGAGAATTTAAATGTAGGCCTTTCTGATTTCAAGGCTTGGAGTTTAAATGCCCCTCCATGAAGCTATTTCTCTAAAAATCTCATTGTTTTGAGCTTTTATCTTTATATATGTGCATTTTAATTATATTTACACCTAAAACACTCAGGGCCAATGACTGATTTTATTCATTCATTGTCACAGGTATCAAGGTGAGCAGAACATCTGACTTGATTGGAAGAAACACACCATGTACTCTTCAGCAGCAAGGAACTTTTTATGGACCCTCTTTTATAGAAAGGTTCTGCTAAACAAAGGCCACAACGAAAAGGGCAGCTGGCTTTATAAGTCTCTTGAAAATGAAAAGAAAAATTCAATTATCTTTTCCTAGATGAAGAAACTTAAGAGCTAACCAAAACTGGGGTAGAAAAGAAGAAATAGGACTGAATTGCAATTTCCTCACCACTCTCTCCAAGAGAAAGCCTTCTAAAATGCAAAGAAATCTCTCCCATTGTGGAGCCACCACAAGGGATTTTTCCCCAAATTTATAGGTCAATCAACTTTAAGTATACCTAATAGTACTTTGTAAAATCTAAGCAGTTTAAACAGTAGGCCTTGTTCTGATGTGATTGGTTTTCTGAGTCATTGCTTCTTTAAAAGACTAAATTGATCTTTTCTATCTTGACTCTGGTAGAAATATGACAGTTTTTTCATCAAATGACAAGTACTCTGCCTATTAAACTACTTTTCTTGATTTTTGAGGACAGAGTGGGTTTTCCCCTCTGTCTTTGAGATAGAAGCTTGAAAAATAAATTGAATTTTTTTTCAAAAATGACTCACTCTCAAAACTTTAAAGTTAGCCTTTAAATTTTATTGTGCTGGTAGTCCTGCTATAAAATGGATTTGAATTTGATTCTCTTCTACCTTTATATTAATACACAGTGTTAAGATTGAAACACTTAAACAAAAAAAAAAAACCTCCAAAGTGAGAAGTCATTAAATTCCTTGACCAGTTTTTAACATTTAGCTCTTTAGTTTCAGTGGATTTTATTTTTTTAAATAAATAAATCCTAACCATTGAGTAAATTGGATATTGTCCCTGAATGAGAAGTATGCAAGATGGGCATGGTGACGCTTGCTTGTAATCCCAGCATTTGGGAGGCTAAGACAGAAGAATCACAGTTCATGGACAGCCTCAGCTACTTAGTGAGGCCCTTTGCAACTCAGTGAGACCCTGTTTCAAAATAAAGAATAAAAAATGGGGCTGGGGTGTATCTTGGAGGTAGAATGTCCCTGGTTTCCATCCCCAGTACTGAAAACAAAAAGTATGAAATGCTTGGGATTTAAAGAGAAATTAGAGTGGTAGCTTTTATTTCTCTTTCAATATTGAATTATCTCAATAGAATTCTTTGTATGTAGCACAGCTCTCAAACTATATGTATAGAATATTTAGTTTCTGATTTTTTCTTGACCACTGTAGGGAGAAACTTAATACACACACACACACACACACACACACACACACACACACACACACACAACATCACCAACAACAATATAATAGTTACAAAAACTAACAAACCAGGATTTAGTTGGGGGAATTAAATGAGGAGACATAAATGCTTTTGAATTTTAATGTATACACAGAGAATTAGTGCTATTTGCTAATGCTGTTCCTAAAGAGATCTATAGAAGACTATTCTATACAGCTCCCAAATATTGTACTATATAGAGAAACTGAGAAAACATTTCTCTCGTTTATATACCTTCTGTCATTTAATGTCCAAATTTAGCAACTATGATGGGATGGTTGAGAATATTGGTTGTACTTTCATTGCATTTAAAGGTATAGGTGACATAGTAACATTCAGGTGATCTCTAATTAGATAATTAGATATATGATTGCCAGTGTTTGTTTTATCTGTTTTTTTTTCATTCTTTTGAAAGTAGTTGCCTCATAGGCACTGTTTATGAAAGAAGTAGGAAGTTCAAATAGTAAAGTCAGGTGAGGGCATTAAATACCATTATTTCAGAAAGAGGTAGCATGATATTTGTTCAACTTCATCACTGATGAAAAGGGTTTTTTTTATTTTATGAGAGGCAATCAGTTATGGAAAAAATAGAAATTCTGGTTAGGGATATAGCTCAGTGATAGAGTTCATATGAGGCCTTATTTTGAGCCCATCACTGAAATAATAAAAAATGAAAAAGAGAAAGAAAAAAGGAGTTTCATTTTATATGTGCTCTGTGTTAAAGAACATAATCTAGAATGGGATGAGACTTGGTGTTGTAGGGTTCAAGTAAAAAGGTTTGCAATACTCCATGGGGTTTTTTTTGGGGGGGTTAGAGGATGAACCAGGATGAAGCCTGGACACTAAAGTAGGAAAGGGTGAAAGACCAAGAAAGCAAGAAATTCCAGTTTTACATTCAGTTCCATAATGAATGGACAGAAATTTAACCCAATTAATTATACACACATTTTGTATCACTGGATTTAGGGTGTGTCCATGATCAGCCATCACTGCTCCAGAATACTTTTTAGGATCAACATGGTGTAACTGCGATTTTACATTAGTATAGTGTATATCATTCTGCATTATTAAGTTATTAACTGGAAGGCTATTAGGCTATGGTGGATTTGATGCCTTGGGTTCGTTCCTGCTTAAGCAAATTAAGGCCCAACTCAATATAAGGGGTAAAATGAAGCCTCAGATCTGAAATTGAAATTGAAATTCAGTCTGAAATTGAAAACCAACTTGTAACTAGGGACTTTCAGCTTTTACCTCCTCAAATATTTTTACCATCTTGTTTCTTCAAGAACCTCATAATTTTTCTTCCTGTTGCTCCCTTTGTGGAATAGTGATCTGGCGGAGGCAGCACCATTCCTGCAGTATGACAGGGTCGCAGCTGGGAAGAGAATTCCACAGGGCCGGGAAACTCTGGCAAAACTGAAGCCATTATCCCTCTTTATTTTAGTTATAATAATGATAATATTAATGAATTTTGAATATTGCTTTGATTGAGGACTGATGTTTTATAATAATCTGAAGATGGATGTGAATATGACTGGAAAATGCCCCAAGATTTGTGCTGGAAATAGCACTAGGGAGAATATGACTATGGAAGAACTTTCAAGAAGCTACATAGAAAAGAGCTCTTTGCTCCTCTGCTTACAACACCTAACTCACTTAAGGTTTTAGCCATGAAAGGAAAAGGTTAACTTTAGGCAAATTATACCTACTGTGCAAGGCCCTCCATAAGCTTATAAGTTAGGGGGTCGACTGTAGTATCCCCCTCAGGGGCTAGCACTAATTAGAATATTTTTCCGCCTTCAACCATCCTCCACTTTCCTGTACAGGAGTGTATAATGATTGGAAAGCACAGAGTTAATATTACTGGAAAATGGCTTGATGTCAGGACTCTGCCATTCCTACAGAGGGTTGGGCAGCCAAGGGACCTCCCTGGTGCCTGCTTATTAAAGCACAAACGAGTTCTCTTGGTAAACAACTTAATAGGTATTGTAGAAAATTAGATGTAGGCATTGTATGTTAGAGAAATAGAATAAGTTTAGTATAAATTTGGTGGTTGCGCTGGGCGTGGTGGCGCACGCTTGTAACCCCCGCGCTTGGGAGGCGGAGACAGGAGGATCGCGCAGGTTCGAAGCCAGCCATGCTGGCGTAAGAGACCCTGTTTCAAAAATATAAAATAGGTCTGGGAGTGTAGCCCGGAGGAAGAAGGGCTTCCAGGAACCCCAGTACCACAAAAAAAAAAAAAAAAAAAAAAAAAAAAAAAAAAAAAAAAAAAAAATTGGTGGTTGGGTCAAAATAAGTTAATAGAATATCTAGTGGTCAAAATAACATAAAATTAGCAAGTTTAGCATTTAGTAGTTAAGGATAAGTTTAGTTAAAGTTTATTAGGTGTGATGGAAAAATCGGCTAGGCAGAGCCTTCCCTTTTTTTTTAATTTTCTGATCAAAGATCATAAGAATTTTTTTTTTGCAGGTCTGGGGCTGGAACCCAGAGGCATTTGACCTCTGAGCTACACCCCCTGCCCAATTTTTTATTCTTTATTTTGAAACAGGGTCTCACGAGTTGTGGAGGACCTCACTAAGTAGCTGAGGCTGTCCGCGAACCGCGATCCTCCAGTCTCAGCCTCCCGGATGCTGGGATTACAAGCGTGTGCCACCACGCCTGGCTCAGATCATACGAATTTAAGAAATTAAATTGTACATTTAATATTTTTAAAATATAAAATATAAAAGTAAAATGTTTTGTTCCCCTTAAAGATCTCTTAAAATTTTTGTGTTCCTTTTAATGGAAAAGCCCCTTGTTTTCCATACTTTCGGTTTTGCTTTATGTTTGAACATGCTTTGTAGAGCTCCATTGTTAGTTAGGTTAATAATTAGAATAAAATTGATCTTTGTGGCTAGGTAACCAGAATGATTTGTATGACGTTAATTTGGATAATTTTGGGTATCGGGATATGAGCTCATTGAGGCAGGTTGAATTGTTCCAGATTAAGCGCAAAATGTACCTAGGTGTACTGAAAACATGTTTTGCTAAAAGTTGTTTATATCCAGGTGTATTGAGGATGTGTTTTGTCAGAAGTTGTTAATATTAAATATTTCCGTGTAAAAGCAAATAAAAATAAAGCATTGACTCTGTAAGGTAGAGTCACGCCTCCAAAAAAGGCTGTCTCTCATTCCCTCAAGTCGCTGACTCCTCACCACCTTCGAGAAACCCCGAATTCGCCCGGAGCTGATCTTCAGCAGTGATATATTGTGACGTGGTGTAGCCCAACTCATGAAATACTGAATGCTCAGAAAAACTCATTACAATTTCAGTGTACCTAAATGTATCTTTTAACAGTATGAAGGCCCACAACATGATCTGTTGGGAGCTAAATGTGTAATCGATTAAATCAACAGTATTTTGCTTTTATAAGTCTGTACGGGTCTTTGTTGATCTTTGCAATTTTAATTTTTTTCTGTTGGATCCGTGCTGAAGCTCTCTTCTGATTCTTTAATTTTCTATCTGTTCCAGCGTATCTTCAGTCTTGATATTCAGGGACCTCTTTCTTTGATCCCAACATTCTTTGGATTAATTTAGTGGCTTAGGGTTTGTATCCTTCTTGCTGGTAAACTTTTACTATCCCAAACTTTTATTTCTCTTCAGGGATTGTGTCTGTCGATTACTTTTACAAAGAAAATGATCCAGGTCTTACTGTGGCCTTGAGAGAGGATTCTTTGAAGTCTTATTACTAGAAAAGTTATAAATGAGAAAGAAGTGTGAATGGTATTAAATTAGATAAATGAAAAAATATAGGAAAGCAATGAAGGGGAAAGTACTGTGTGAAACCTTCTTATCACTTTAGAAATATTCTTATTGTAAAGAACTTATCACAGGTTGAATTGAAATTTATCTCCCATGTAATTGAATTCAACGGGTTTGGAACACAATTGGCCTGATTCTCCAAAAAGATCACATTCTCCAAACCTCTCATCTAATCAACTGAGTTTGTGATCAAAGGTTTCATGGGAAAATTTCTTCAAACTCTCAAAAGTCCACATTATAGCCTCTATTGTAGACTATATAGGATGAAATAAAGGTGCTAGTTACTTCTAGGATTAAGAGGTTACTCTGAATTTTTAACCTGATAAGGAATCACAGAAACAATGAACTACACAATAAGGATGTTTAAATACTAAATATACTGCTAAATTAATCTTATAGACTGATATAATAAAACCAAACGTTTATTCAGGAATATAGGGATGAATTAATTAAAAATCAAATATACATAGTGCCTCACTAAAAGGAAAATCATAAGATTTTGCAGTAAACACTACCAAGTTCAATAGTGCTTCATATGTTTTTCTGATGCTATCTTATTGAAATAGAGAAAAGACTAATATATATTTTGAAGTGACCAGTGTTATTAGCATTACAGTTTAGAGTTGAATAGGAATAATTCTTATTCAAACAAGGATAAGTGGAATGTCTTATTTAACTATCATCATTTATCATAGCCTTAAAACTTCACGATGGTACAATTGATAAGGGAGGAAAGGCAAGAACATTAAGCAGAAAAAAAAAGCCAAAAGTAGAAATAATTAATTTAGTAGCATACATTAAAAACTTAAATTCTAGAAAAAAGATTTGAAACAGAAAATTTAGGAAAATGACCAATTTATAAAATTACCTTAACATTCTATAAATGTTACTTGGAAAATACAAATTACAAGAATAGGCTCTATTAGAATATTAGCAAAAAATCATAAGATTGTTAGGAAAATGTGTTAAAACCTACAAAAATTTAACATTTTAAAAACTAAGAAAAATTTAAAAATATACACTATGATAATGAAAAAACTATACATTAAAACTTGGACAAACTATAAGGACACAGGTTTGATAAATTTTCACAGGATAAACACATCCCCATAACTTCCAAGACAAACAAAATTCACATTACCATTTAGAATTGCATCTATAATTTGGTATTCATGATTATCTATTGAACAATGTTGGGATCAAGACACTGCATGGAGTTTTTCAGTCATTCCAGTTATAACTATAAATATTTCCATCACTCCAAAGTTTTCGCAATATTTCCTATAGATACTCTTTTCCCTAGCTTCTAGCAACTAGTCGTCTATCATAGTTATATAAATCAGATCATATAGCATTTGTCACTTACAACACAATGTCTTTGCTATTTCTTAATTTGTTTCATATATTAATATCATTTTTGCTGCTTCTTAATACAGCACTGAATATACATATTACTATATTTATTGTATTTTTACCTATAGATGATTATTTGGGGTACTATCAGTCACAAAGCATTTTATATATAGCTGCTAAGAACATTCAGATAGTCTTATGTCAATATATCTCTATTTTTCTTGGATCCAATGCAATTTTGACACAAACTACCAGATCAGCTTACACTTCACAGATTAAGGGCATAGTCCTCCACAGGACTGCCCTTCATACACCGGTAGAAAATTAGAGGTTTCTCAGACCACCTGCACTTTTGAATGTCTACAAATTTAGGGTTCTCACTGCCCTCTTAGGGGATAATTTACCAGAAAAACTCACAGAACTTAGGAAAACACTATACTTTTGATTACAGTTTATTGTACCAAAAAGATAACATGTTGGAGTGAGCCAATAGAAAAATAAGATGAGGTCTGGGAGGATTCGAGATGCATTATTTTTATGGTAACTCAATGTGTTTTCTGACCAATCAGTGGTGATTTCAGGTGGGGTTTCACTAAGCAGGTATGGTTGCTAAATCGTAAGCTACATGGTTTCAATCTTCAGCCTCTTGTTCTCTTGTGATCTTGTTTGGATATAGTCTTTACAGAGATAATCAGGCTAAAGTGAAGTCATTAGGGTGGGCTCTAAAATAATATGACTGATGTTTTGGTATAAAAGTTAATTTGGACACTGAGGTCTGTAGATATGAAAAATGATATAAGGAAACCAAAAGAGAAGCTGGCCCTCTAAAGGCCAAGGGCAGAGTTCTAAAGCAAGTTCTTTTCTCAAAGCCCTGCACATATCTTGATCTCAAGAGTTCTAGCTTCCAAGACTGGGGGACAAAAATTGTCATCCAGTAAATGGTATTTTATTACAGCATCTCTAGCAAACCAATGCATCCACAATCAACTTAATTTTTTGAGGTACTGTGAATTGAACCAAGGGCATTCTACTTCTGAGCTACATGGCCAGTCTTATTATTTTGAAACAGTCTCAGTAAGTTGCTGAGGATAGCCTCAAACCTAAAATCCTCCTGTCTCAGACTCCCAGGTATTGAGGTTACAGGTGTGCACCACCATACCTGGCTCACAATTTTATTTTGTATCTTCCCAAAGCCATATATCCATTGGCAATCATTCCAGACTTTCCTCAAAACCCCCTTAACTAGTAGCATCAGCAACAACTTTCTGTCTACTTTGTACCTCTAGAATTTTGCCTATTCTGAACATTTCTATTATTACTTGAGAAACTGGCTAATCATTTTCAGTAGTGGCTGCAAGCTTTTCACATTCTTACTGGCTGCGGTTGCCTCTGAGCATTCCAATTTCTCCACACTCTTAACCAGTGCTTGCTATTTGTCTTTGATGACAACCATCCTAGTGGGTGTGAAGTGTCTTATTGTTACTTGCCTTTTTCTGACGGTTAATAACATTGAGATCCTTTTCGTATCCATATTTAAAATATACTTATATTGCCTTTCAAGAAATTTCTATTTTGTATCAGATTGTCTTTTATCCCTGTTAACAATCAATTGACCACATTGTCAAGAGTTGTTACGGGGCTAGCTTTTCTGTTACACTAATTTATTTGTGTGTGTCAGTGCAATGACTGTTCTGCCCTTATCTGCTCATTGATTTTGGTTCCACATCATCTTCATCAGGTCCAGAATTAGGGTGAGATGGGGAGTGTATTCAGGGCACAAAATTCAAGCAGGTGTACACTCTCAGGTTAGTGCGGCTGCAGCCGGTGAATGAAATCTTAAATTTTATGCCAAGATCACCTGGCTGGCCTCACCCAATTCCAGCTCTCCCTCGAAAGTTACAGACTCATAATCAACCTGCAAGTGAAGTGGTATTAGCCCAGTTGTTCTTTTTCAGAGTTGTTTTAGCTATTCTAGGTCCTTTGAATTTTTATGTGAATTTTAGAATCAGCTTGTGATCTTCGAAAACAAAACAGTCCAAACCTGTAGGGAGTTTGATTTGAATTGCATTGACTCTGAGATTAATTTGTAAAATACTGACATTGACAATATTCAATCATATGATTAATGAGTTTATGTGTACTTAATTTAGATATGCTGTGTACAGATTCTGATTTTAATATATTGATCTTGTGTCCTACAACCTGAATGAACTCACTATAGTAGTAGTTTTTATCTTTGTTTTTTTGGGTGAAATCAATAGGATTCTACAGTTACAGTGCTATTAAAATGGTTTTTTTTTTTAAGTTGTGCCTCTTTTCAATCTGAATACCTTTGGATATTTTTTAATAATTAAACTGACTAGAATCTCCAGTATCCTGCTGAATAGAATAGAGATGGTGAAAGAATTTCTTATCTGTTATTGATTTTCAGAGAAAAAGGTTTAATTTTCCACCATTAATTATGATCCTAGCTACAAAATTTTTTATAGATACACTTTATTCACTTGAGGACAGAAGTACTGAAGTGCCTTCTGCTGAGAGTTTTGTCAATAATAAATATTGAATAATGTTAATAGATTTTTTCTACATCACGTGAAATGCCATGTGGCTTTTTTTTCCCTAGAAAATTGTAAAAAAAGGGTGAATTATATTTACTTATTTATTTGCAGTACTTGGGATGGAACCAGGGACATTCTATATCAGAACTATACTCCCAGCCCTATTTTCTATTATTTCTTTTGAAACAAAATCTCACTAAATTACAGAAGGTCTAAATAGCTGAGGCTGTCCTCTAACCGCAATCCTCCTGTCTCAGTCTCCCAAATGCTGGGATTACAAATGTGTATCACTGCACCCAGACAGTGATATATTTTTGAATGTTAAAACCCATTTTCATTCCTGGGTTAATTCCTTTAGTCAAAATGTGTTATATTTTAAAATATTTGTACATGATTTGACAAAAATTATAGTCTTTCTCTTCCTCTTTCTCCTTTTTTTAAACTGTTTTTATGAGAAATATTTGCCTGTAGTTATTTTTTATTAATAAAATGCTGACTCAGAATGAGTGGGAATATTTTAAATCTGCCCTATTTTTCTGTAACTAAATAATTTTTATAGTTTATCATTTCTTTCTTAAATATTTGACAGCTTTATAAAAAAAAGGCAACTGATCTAGAACTTTTTCTTTCTTTCCTTTTTTCTTTCTTTTTCTTTTTTTTTTTTTTTTTGCAGTACTGGGGATTGAACCTAAGAGCATTCTATCTCTAAGCTATACCCCCAGCCCTAGTTTTTATTTTTTATTTTGAAGCAGGATCTCACTAAGTTGCAGAGGACCTCACTAAATAGCTGAGGCTGGCCATGAATTTGTGATCTTCCTGTCTCAGTCTCCCAAATATAGAAATTACAAACAAGTGCAACCATGCCTGCCTTAGAGCTTTTTTATTTTTTTGTGCTTTTATTGGTGCATTATAGTCTCACATCATAATGTAAATCATGTTGACAATGACATACATGTATGTGATATAGCTACCTGCCCTCCCCATTTTCCTCCCTCCCAATAGAGTATTCAGAGTACTCAGAGTAATGTTAGTATATATTCACATGTATATGCATAGTCAATGGTAGTATTTCTGTTGGTGAACCTAGGTCTTCCTCTACCCCTACTCTTACATCTCCTCCCTGGCTCCCCTGAGGTTTCTCCTCATATTCCAGTTATTTCCTATCCTACACGTACTAAAGAAGACATATGACCCTTTACTCTCTGTGATTCGCTAATTTCACTTAACATAATGTGCTCCAGGTCCTTCCATTTTCTTGCAAATGATATAATTTTTTATTGCTGAGTAGAATTATATTATGTGTATTTCCCATATGGAGAGCTTTTTTAATTAAAAAGTTTAAACTAAAAATTCAGTAGCATATGCATACCCATGTTCATAGCAGCACAATTCGTAATAGCCCAAATATGGAACCAACCTAGTTTAACATCAATAGATGAATGGATTGCAAAATTATGGGAAATACACACAATGGAATTCTACTTGGCTATAAAGAATATCAAAACCATGTCATTCGTAGCCGGGCATGGTGGCACACGCTTGTAATCCCCGCGCTTGGGAGGCAGAGACAGGAGGATCGCACAGGTTCGAAGCCAGCCACGTGTGCTGGCTTAGGAGACCCTGTTTCCAAATAAAAATGTAAAATTAGTCTGGGAGTGTAGCCTGGAGGTATAAGGGCTTCCAGGAACCCCAGTACCACACACACAAAAAATAATCATGTCATTCGCAAGAAGATAGAAAGACCTGGAGAACATTATGTTAAGTGAGATCAGCCAAGCACAGAAAGAGAAGGGACATATGTTTGCTCTAATATGCCCAAACTAGGGACTATTAGGAATACCAGAGGGAATACAGATAATGGAGGGGAAGCCTCAGAAAAGCTGGAATGGAAGGGTAGGAGACAAAGAAGGCTGAGATTGATTAATGGAGGAGTTACATTCGAATATGTGTAAAAGTATGAATGTAGCATGGTTAACCTGGACACTCATTGTTGGGAGGGGGCACCACAGTCTGAATGTATGCCATTTTTGATATGTTCCACATAAAAAAATAAATTTAAAAATAAATTCAGGTTTATTCAGTTCATGTGTTTTTTTTCTTTTGTTGTAGTAGGCATTGAATTCATGGGAATTCTACCTCTGAGCTGCATCCCTTGTCCTATTTTAATTTGAGAAAGGGTCTAAGTTACTGGGCACTAGCCTAGAACCTGTGATCCTCTGGTCTGGGTTTCTCTTCTCCATACTGTATCTTTCAACTTCATTTCACCAATGAGGTTATCAGTCAATGCCTACAGCAATTATGTCCTATTTTTCATAAATTGTTACTTCTGTCTGATGTTATCACAACAGTTGTTTCACTTTTATTGTCTTTTTAGTTTTTGTTTTGTTTTAAAAAATGAGTTTACTTGGCCCTTATTTATAAACAGAAGTATTCTATAATTAAGTTAAAAAGCAGCATTTAGTGTATATATGAGATGTGATTGTGAATTGTGCAGCTATGAACATAGATACGCATGTATTAGTTTGGTAGTTTGGTTTCCATTTTTTTGGGTAGATACCCAGAAGTGCTATTGCTGGATCATATGGTAAGTTTGTTTCCATTCTTCTGAGAATCCTCCATACAGTTTTCCAAAGTGGTTGCACTAATTTGCAATCCCAACAACAATGTATTAGAGTTTCTACTTCTCCACATCCTCACCAGCATTTGTTGTTTGTGTTTCGAATGATTGCCATTTTACGTGGAGTTAGGTGAAATCTCAGGGTAGTTTTGAATTGCATCTCTTTGATTGCTAAACTGTGGAACCAGCCAAGATGTCTATCAACAGATGAATGGATTACAAAACTATGGGATTTATACACAATGGCATTAACTCAGCTATAAAGAAAAACACAATTATGTCATTTACAGGAAAATGGATGGAACTGGGGAACATTATGCTAAGTGAGATTAGTCAGTCACAAAAAATAAGAAATTGGATGCTCTCCCTAATATGAGAAAACTAGGGAGGAAATGGGCCATAGGAGGAACTCTAGATGAAGAAAGAGAAGGACTATAGATGGCAAATAAGGCAACCTAACTGAGGGGATGGGAGGGAGGAAGAGGGAAATTCTCTCATGTTCATGATGTACATTAAAAAACATATCAAAGTCAATTATTAAGCCAAATATGAGAAGGAGGAAAGGGGAGGGAATGGGGCAGGAATTGAGTAAGGGCTAATTGGGTGATGTGTGCATGTATGCTTCCACCACCTTGTACTCATTAAAATGTATAACTATAATGCATCAATAAAAAATAAGATGCATGTACAATTTGCATAGATATATGTATAGAGAAGGAAATAACTAGAAAGATCAACAGGAAAATGACTACTTGTTTTTGAATATGAAAATTATAGACTTGCTTTTTTCCTATTTTTAAAGTTTTTTATGTAGGCTGTATATTGATTCCAATTGATTCCATAATAAAACAAACCATAAATGTTATAATGATAGAAAAGTTAAATAATGTATTTAGCCGGGCTTGGTGGCACACACTTGTAATCCCAGCATTTGGGAAGCTGAGACAGGAGGATTGCAGTTCAAAGACAGGCTCAGCTACTTAGGACCTCTGCAACTCGGTGAGATCCTGTTTCAAAATAAAGAATAAAGTAGGGCTAGGGGTGTAGGTCAAGGTAGAATTCCCCTGGTTTCTATCCCCAGTACTGCAAAAAATAAAATAAATTATGTATTTAGAAATGAATACAACTTCAAATATGGAATTTTCAGTGAAGTATAATGTAAAACAATTCTTTTTATTGCTTATTCCTATTTTTAAGAATGGAAGCCTGATATTGTATCTGATTATTTTAATAACATGTTATTATTGACTAGTTTGAAGTTTACAGTCAACAAAAACTCCCAGATCTTTTCTCAGCAATTGCTTTCCAGCCCAAATATTCTGTATCCATTCCTTTTATGTTATTTTAGAAGATTTTAAACATTTTATACAATAAGCACAATTATTTGATAAAATAGAATCCAATTAAAACAAATATACATGCTCATTATTTAGTAAGAGGTCAATAATTATGAAGTTAATTATCCTCGTCCAATCTAATGCTCCACAGTGGCAATAACTTCAATATTTTATCTGATCCTTGAGCTTGTCCCTGTATTATAACACCTATACACTTACGTTTCTATTTCTTGAATTTTTTAGAGATTATTTACTATGGTAGATAGAATTATTTCATGGTACTTATGATTAGTTTCTTAGTGTTCATAACCCATCTTTGTGAGTTTGGGAGTGATGTGACCATGCAAAAGCTAAAAATATTACTCGTGATTCTATTACATTATATGGCAAAAGTTAAAGAATTTTGCAATGTAATTAAGGATGCTTGTTAGTTATCTTAGGTTCTTTAGAAGACTTTTTGGGTAGTTCTGGCTTAATCAGAAAAGAATTTTATGTATGTATTTATTTATTTTGGTGGTACTGGGGGTGGAATCCAGAGGCTTTCTACCTCCAGACTATGCTCCCATATTTTATATTTTATTTGGAAACAGGGTATCTAAGTTGCTGAGAGCCTCACTAAGTAGCTGAAGTTGGCTTTGAACCTGCGCGATTCTCCTGTCTCAGCCTCCCAAGTGCCGGGATTACAAGTGTGCAGCACCACGCACGGCCAGAAAAGAATTTTAAATTAAGATTTTAAGATAGAGATTACAGCATCTCCTCTTTCTCCCATCCCTCTTTCTCCTTCCCTTCCCCCATCTTGCTGGATTTAAAGAATCAGGCTGTATTAAACTCTAGCTGCAGGGAAATGAATTCCTTTACCTACTTGCGGGAGTTTAAGAGTGGATTCTTCAACATTCTAGCCTCCAGAGGAGAATGAAGCACAGTTAACCTGATTTCATTTCTTGAAGAGAGGACCCAACTAGAGTCTGCCCTGACTTCTGAACCATTAAAGACTGCAGAAATGTCATGTTCTGTTTGTATGCAGAAGTTAGACAATTCTGTAAGACATAGGAATAATCAATTTTTAGTAATTCCATATACAGCAATAGAAAATCATACATCTTACATCTTGTTAGGAAATATCTTTTATCTTTCATCTTTTCATCCTTATTGCCATCGCTCCCACCACACATAGCACATTTGAGCGATAATTTAGGAATAGATCAGTATTAGTGTTTAGATCATATTGATTATAAAATACTATTCACAATTGAGCCACAGAACATATGTTTCTTTTCATACTTGTTAGGTTTTAATGTAGTAGTCATTAATTGAGCCTCAAGCTCTCCCGCATATCATTTAAATATTCTCTCAAAGCATTAATCTACAGTAGGTCTTATCAGTTTCTTCTGCTTGGAAATAAAAGTCTTCTGGATCTCTCCAGCTGCTCCCGTCTGGATCAAATGGCTTTTTGCTATTTTCTATAGATCACTTCACCTCATTTCCCGAGTTAGATGTCTCTTTGTTTATGCCCTATTTGTTTTGTTTTGATTTTATTATGGGGTACCGAGGACTGAATTCAGAGGTATTCTACCTCTGAACTGCAAGCCCTTTTTAAAATTTTATTTTTTGAAACAGAATCTTGCGAGGTTGCTGAAGAGTCTTGCTAAGTTGGTAAGGCTGGTCTCGATCCTGCTATCCTGTCTTAGCATTCCACGTACTAAGATTACAAGTGTGCACTGCCATGTCTTATTTTGATAAAGCACATCCAGAAACTGAGGGAAAATGCATTGAAACTCTTGTTTTTAATAATCTTATACAACAGAAAACATTTTAGCCTTATAATTACTAGTTTGGCCAAGATTAAAATTCACATGGAAAATAATGTTCCCCTCAAAATTTTGAAGGAAACAGTAATATTTCCTAGCTTCTGGTATTATTGTTGTAAAATTACATTTCTCCAAATTCTTAAAACTTTATATAAATTCTGTTTTGTTTCTGGCTATAAAAGTTTTTCTGTCATTTGTATTCTGATGTTTTTAAATAATATATTTTGTATTTTATTCATTTATAGTAATTTGTGTTTTTAATAAAAGCACGTCAATTTCTGGAAATTTTTTTATTATTTTGGTTTTTTGGCATTTTTTCTTCAGTTTTTGGAATACTTATTTAGTTGTCGATATTTGCTGGATGATTTTTTAAAATTTTACCTTTTTCATTCTTATTTCTTTTATTCTTAAACTTTTATGCTTGTCTGATAGTTCATTGTTGTTAGGTCCTAAGCCCCCACGTGGCAGGGGCGGGGCTGGAGGCCAGGAGGCAGGAAGACCCGCCTCCTTACCTTGCGGAACTCCGGGATTCCCATGGAAAACCACTCCCCTTTGATAAAAAGGGGACGCTGCGATCTGAAGAGACAGAGACGTCTACACTCCTGGAAGGCTCTCTTCCACACACCAACCTCCCCCCACCCCGCACCCGCGACACGGGGGTGGGGGAGGGAGCTCTTCGGGAATAGTGGGCTGAACTAATACTTATGGCACATGTACCGACGGTTTTCATGTGTCTGTGGGTGCAGAGGGACTACTGGCCAATCTTATAATTGTTACTTTCAAACTTTGAGCTTTGTAATTTTTCTCTCATAATTTAATCAGTAGAATGTCTTTGTGTTCTCCAAATATTTCTTTTTATAACAACCCGTTCTTGTGTTGTGGTCATCACTACTTTCAATTGATTTTGAAAAATTATGTTCAGCTGGGCGTGGTGGCGCATACTTGTAATCCCCATGCTTGCGAGGCGCAGACAGGAGGATTAGGTAGGTTCAAAGCCAGCCTTCCTGGCTTAAGAGACCCTATTTCCAAATAAAAATATAAAATAGGTCTGGGAGTGTAGACCAGAGGTAGAAGGGTTCCATCCCCAGTACCACCAAAAAAAAAATAATAATAATAAAATAAATAAATATTATGCTTAGACTGATTTTTTCTTAAATTCTAGAATTCTAACCACTTATCTGAAAAAAATAATATTTATAGACTCCATCCATTATTTCCCTTTAAGAGTAAAATGACCATGCATCACATCATAGACATTCTCTTGGAATGGTCATTAGAGATCTGGCTACATTTATGGTTACTGCGTCTTTATTCTTTTTTATAACTCGCTCACAAGATAGATGACCCAGCACAAATTGTTTTTAAGGTAGGCAAAAGATGCTCTCCAAGGAACAATCTCAATCTTTTCCTCAGAGCCTTACTCCTCCCAAGCTACTGAAATTCTAGGTGGTTTAATCCTCATTACTTGATTAATGCTGCCAGCAGTAACCACATGTACTTGCCTTCATCTGGCCTCCTTAGGAAGGTTGAATCTCTTTATAAAGACCATGGTCATTTCTTCAAACAGTGTTTTGGATGTTTTTTTTTTTTTTTTTTTTTTTTTGTGGTACTGGGGTTCCTGGAAGCCCTTCTAACTCCGGGCTACACTCCCAGACCTATTTTTACATTTTTTAAATTTTGGAAACAGGGTCTCCTAAGCCAGCACGCGCGGCTGGCTTCGAACCTGCACGATCCTCCTGTCTCTGCCTCCCAAGCGCAGGGATTACAAGCGGGTGCCACCATGCCCGGCTATGACTTTTTTATTTAAATATTATAAAGAATCTTACATTTAAAATAAAATAGCACTGACCTGAACTCAGAAAGGAACAGATAACTTCCAAGTGATATATCCTCTTCCATTCTCTGGGAAAAGACTTCCTTAAGCGTTTATCCTTTTCCTTCTAGCTAGTTGACTTAGAATGCCAACTGAACACACATACACATACACACACATGCACACACACAACACACACACAAAAAAAACATGCCATTCCCAGGTCCATTTTGTAAGCAAAATATAAAGGTAACACAAAGTTCAGAAAAATAACTGTAAACTTAAATATTTGAGATTTAGAATGTAGCACCATGTCAAAATATATATTCATCTATGTTTGCTGTTAAATGTTAATGATCATAACATTGGGCTAAGCTCAGGGTTCATATATATCTGATAGGTAGTTTTGAAGGTTATGCGATTACATTATGAAGCAAATGGAACTGGTAGGAAGAGATTTGCAGGTGTTTGCTGCACTTCTGGATAATCTTTGCAAAAGCCACTTTCAGGATCAGGACTGGGCTGAGCCATTGCCATTGAGTAAGTCTTTGTCCTAAAGGGTGCGTTTATTATTCCAGAATTCACAAATTTATAGTATTGTTGGAATCAGTTTATGGATAATAGTGAACAGCAGTAAATTTTAAGCACCTTAATTCTAAATTACTAAAGCAAGTAATAGTAATTTAACATGAGTATATGATGGAGTTGAGATTTTGGCCCGGTTTTTTTTTTTTTTTTTTTTTTTTTTTGTGTGTGTGTGTGTGTGTGTGTGTGTGTGTGTGTGTGTGTGTGTGTGTGTATGTTTTCCATACCAGGTATGGAACCTAGAAGCATTGTACCTCCAAGCTATACCCCCAACTCTTTATTTTTATTTTTTTTGCTGTAAGCTTAAGCAATTTTACTATTAAACAGAAAGATAAGACACAGTTAAAGCACTGTATTAAAGGAATAAATGTAGTGGAGCAACTTGAAAATAAGTTACTGAAGTTTTGGATACAGAACGTACAGAACAGTTTTTATAAAGATACATTATCCTTTATCTTGCTCAACCAATAATCTTCTGACCTGACTAGATCCACCCCTTCTCTTGGGAAGGTCTTTTGATGTGGGGATTCCTTCCTGTAGGCCTGCCCTGTCTCCTGTACAGACCCCAAGCTTTTTGTCATGCCCCCAAATGTGTTAAGTGATTATCAGAGTCAGATCTCTTAAAGGCTTGTGAACAGGATCTCACTGAGTTGCAAAGAGCCTGGTTAAGTACCTGAGGCTATCTGTGAATGGCAATCTTCTGGGCATTCACCTCTGGAATGCTGGGATTACAAGTGTGTGCCACCACAGCTGGCTAGGCCCAGTTTTGATTATAATACTTTTTACTTTCTATATCAGAAAAAAAAATAGGCTATATCTAGCTTCCATTCCTAACGGTCTGGATTGCTGGATGAATACATGGAAAAGCAAAATCTTTTCCAGGCTGGCAAAGATTGAGAGCTCAGGTGTAGAAGGATTGTATGCTACAGCACTAAGTCCTGTGGGATGATTCCCAATGACAGGGGAGACAGATGCGAAAGGAGCAGGGCCTCTGCACGCCCATGTGCATACATCACTGTGAATAAATATGGTAACAAGGCTAATGTATGCAGCAAGGGAAAGACATTAGCAAATTAATGAAATAGAGCTTGGTTTTCATTTTATCCTGAAGGACAATCATTTATTGTCTAGTCTTATGGAACAAGGTCACCGCTTTGGTCCCCTCCATTTCTTTCACCACCTGAGAGATCCTACTTCCTATGAACTGTACCTAGTCTTCTGCACTAAAATGTCACCAAGTGTCCCTGTCTTAAAATTTCTTCAACCTGTTCTTTACATTGTCATCAGAATTATCTTTTTATGACTTAGATTTGGTAGCTATCTCCTGCTTGGAAACAGTTGATATTGCTATTTTTCAATAGACTAATCTTATTCTTTTAGAAGGGCAGACAGATTCCTGTATAAATCTCTTGACTTTCTTTTCATCTTATCATTACAAGTTCTTTCCTCCAATTCTATGCCTATGTTTCTATGTTTTTAGGGCTCAGGAGCAGAATGGGGGTGTACTGTTGTGATTATTAGCTCTTTCATTTAAGTGGCTTGTCTATAGTCTTAGGAATCATCTTCTTACAAAGTTTTGAATTTGCTCATTTCATGGGCTATGACTTCAACAACACTAACAGAAGGAAGAAGGAATTTTATTAATGAACAGATAAAAAGCAATAAAAGACCTAATTATATACAGGATCCTTTTAGATTGTGGAAGGGAAACATTCAAGAACCTTATTGTAAATGCAAAGATTAAGAAAGTAAGTTTAAATACTTAGAGTTAAAGCATGTTACTTGGAAATCATTCTTGCTCAGAAAATCCGCGAAAGAATGACTTTTAAAAAATATACCATTTAGTGTTACTTTTAAAACAGACAAAAGGGAAATAAAAGCAGAAAGAGAGCCAGTGATTTAGCTCTATAAAGAAATACTAGAATGTTTAACAGTTTAGAAAATAACTTTAGCTGGGTGTGGTGGCGCACACTTGTAATCCCTGCGCTTGGGAGGCAGAGACAGGAGGATCGCGATGGTTCGAAGCCCGAAGCCGGCCGCAGTGGCTTAAGAGACCCTGTTTCCAAATAAAAATATAAAATACTTTTTGGAGTGTAGCCCGGAGAAGGGTTTCCAGGAATCCCAGTACCACACACACACACACACACACACACACACAAAAAAAAAAAAAAAAAAAAAAAAAACAACTTTTAATATTTTACTTTTCAAATACTTTTCAAATAATTCAGACTTATGGAGAAATTGAACAAATAGGAACCATTTCAGAATACTCAAATATTAGTAGTTTACCACAATAACTCAATTTATCTTTCTTTCTCTGAGCCACTTGAAAGAAATATGCCTCTACTCTCTTGTACTCCACTAAGACGTATGACTACAATGCACCAATAAAAAAGTTAAAAATAAACACTTTATCAAGTATTTCCTAAAACCCAATACTATTTTGTCCATACTACAGTACAATTACCAAAATCTAAAAGCTGATGTTGATAAAATTATGAGCAAATCTGGAGACATTATTCAAATTTCACCAGTTGCTTTTCCAATTTAGAAAAAAGAATATTTTTCTGCTCTGATATGACCTTTTTTATTTACTTCATCTATGCCTTTAAGTCTATCCTTCATGATCTCGAAACCTCTATATTTCTGATATATTAACCTTGAAATGCTTCGACTTAACTTTCAGACCCATTTCCTTGGATTTCAATATGTCTATATTTTATAATCATTTCTTACCTTCACCTTGGATCTTGCATCTGAACCCCATAACTATGTGTCCAACAACTTAACATCCCATCTCTGCTGTCCAACTGGCACTTCAGACTGAACATGAAAAAAGAATATGATGACAGTATTCAGGTCTTCATCCTTACCACTAAGCCGCTCTCTTCTTCCAGTCTCAGTAAATGTCACCTCTATTTTCCAAAAGTAGATTACAAACCTGACTCAATTTTGTTCAACTCAACAAACTAAGTTATAAGTGACTTCTTCCTCTTTCATTCTATAGGAGAGATGACAGCATTCAGTGTTTGATCAAAACATATAATCTCATGACTATCATTACCTGGGTTCCCAGTATCATCACTTGTCCTTTATGTAACTTCTTCTGCATGGTATCTAGGTTGCATGTTTTGCTCTATCATCCTTTTTCAGAAAATTAGAGTGCGCCCTTTGCAGTGTGAAGCAAATCTTATCACACCTGCTCTGATCTAGTATCATTCTTATTCCTTCAGAGGAAAAGCCAAAAACAATTTATAGGTGCTTTATTAAATATACGATGATCTCAGCCCACTTCCTCTCACTTTTCATCTCTGTCCTCATTTCCTATTTTTTCTTTTCCATTGTGCTCTATGAACAATGGCTTTTCTGTGACTCCTCAGTATACCAGTCACTTTCTCATCAATAGCATGAGCAACTGCTCTCCGTTTTCCTGGCACACTTCTCCCCAGACGGCTGCATGATTTACCATCTCATCTCTGTTCAAAAGCCAGGTTAGCAGTGAGGCTGTCCCTGACTCATGCTTTAAAATAGCCACTGTCCACAGTGCTTTCTGTATTTTATCCCACAGCTTTTTATCTCCATTTTGTATTTTTATACTTTTATTGGTGTATTATAGTCTCCTATCCTAATGTTGCTCATAGTATTAACATGCGTGCACACAGCACTTGGTGGGCTTTCCCCCGGCTCCCTCCCCACTCCTTCCTCTTTTCCATACAGGATAGTGAGATTATCATTGGCATTCTCACATATGTACCTATGTCAATGGAAGTTTTCTTCCATTGGCCCTCCCTTTCCCTCCCTCCTCCTTCCCCTAGACCACCTCCCTGGCTCCACTACAGTTTCTACTGCATTATCTGAAGTCCCTTTGGTATTTTGATTACTCCCTAACTTAAGCATATGAGAAAAAAAATGACTCTTCATTTTCTGTAACTTGATAATCTCAATATTCTCCAGTTCTATTTTCCTAAAAATGACATAATTTTGTCCTTTATTGCTGAGTAAAATTCCCTTGTGTGGCCGGGCGTGGTGGCGCACGCTTGTAATCCTCGTGCTTGGGAGGCAGAGACAGAAGGATTGTGCAGGTTCGAAGCCAGCTGCGCTAGCTTAAGAGACCTTGTTTCCAAATAAAAATATAAAATAGGTCTGGGAGTGTAGCCTGGAGGTAGAAAGTTTCCAGGAACCCCAGTACCACCACCACCACCAACAACAAAAAAATTCCATTTTACAATTCATTATCTGTTGAGGGACTCATAAAATATACTATGATCTCAGCCCACTTCCTCTCACTTTTCATCTCTGTCCTCATTTCCATAATTTGATTCCATAATTGATTCCATAATTTGGCTATTGTAAATTGTGCTATACCATCGAATGTGCTATTCTTTGTTTATTGTTGGTCTCTTTGCTCTAAGATGCAAGCTCCAATTTAAAAAAATGCTTTGTTTATTGCTACAAACCAAGTGCCTGGGAAAAATTAGATGTTCAAAAAAATATCTAAAGAAAGAATGGGTGGATAAAACATGAGTTATACATAGTTCTGGATAATATAGAGATACATATTTGAATAAAGCATAGATTTGTGGTCAAGAATTTTATAACCAAATGAACATAGCTAACAGTGACGTGATAGAGGATAGTATCAAAAAGAACTATGAAGAAAAACTAGCAGCTATGATAATGATGAAAATAGCAGTGAGTTCTTATAGGAGGTTTAAGCATCCCAGTGGGATATGAGGTCTGGCATTATTTTTAAAATAACTTTCCTTATGCTTCAATAATATTTATCGCAGAAAAAAGTAAATGTATAAAAATATTAAACTCATACTGTTGTACCACTTAGAAACAATCTTAAAAATTTTGAACCACTTTAGTCTGAATTTGTTTATATACTCAATATGTTTTTCTATAACCATTTCCATAGTTTTATTGTACCTCAGTTTTATACCATTATATTAATTTCAAGTTACATAATGAACATTTTAATCTCTTTTAAATTCTCTTTACCTAAAGTTTTACTGATGTTATAATTTATGAAAACAACTTAAAACACATCAGTAAAGAGAATATTTAAGAATTCAACATTTGCTAACAGTTTAACATTACTCATTTTTGTTTAAGCATCCCTAATCCAAAAGTCCAAAATTCAAAGTGCTCTAAAATCTAAAACTTTTAAAATGCCACATGATGGTAGAAAATTCTGTATCATAAAGTTTTGTTGTTTAATGCAAAAATTAGTAAGAAAAGTGTATGAAATTTCCTCCAGGCTATGTATATAAGGTTTGTAAAATATAAACAGACTTCATATTTAGACTTGGGTCTCATCCCCAAGATAATTCATTATGTATATGCAAATATTACAAAATATGTACACAGAAAAAATTAAAATCAGAAACAATTCCGGTTTCAAGCACTTTATATGATACTCAGCTTGTTCATGTAAAAAGTATGGCCTTTATTAAATATGTTAAAATTTCCCATTGGATTTGTTTCCATAATATATCTGTATAGATATAAATATACATAATTTTAAAAAATAACAGAATATGTATTCCATCCCTATCAATTTATTAAGTGCATATTTTCATTATTTCTTCAGTGCCAAAACCTTAGAAACTATGAATCCTTTATTTTCATTGTATCTGAATACATTGATACTTGTGGAATCTTGTACATGCTCATTTAAAAATATAACCAGAATAATATCACTTCTCATCCCTCTTTCGATATCACCTTGGGTTAAGCCACTCTCATCTGTTGAGGACACACTTAAAAGAACTTTCTGTTCTTTGTTTTTTCCTCTTAGACTTCAGGCCTCCTTCAAAGACATTTAGTATGATTTTTACTATATAGCCATTATGGTGATTTATATTTGTTTTAAATTGAAAGGCCGGGCGTGGTGGCGCACGCTTGTAATCCCTGCGCTTGGGAGGTGGAGACAGGAGGATCGCGCAGGTTCAAAGCCAGCCGTGCTGGCGTAAGAGACCCTGTTTCCAAATAAAAATATAAAATAGGTCTGGGAGTGTAGCCCGAAGGTAGAAGGGTTTTCAGGAACCCCAGTACAACCACCACCAAAGAAAAGAAAAGAAATTGAAGATCAAGTCATCTTAAAAGCATATGTGGTAATTTTACCTTTTTTCTTGAATCACAATTTCCCATTGGCTTCTCAGAATCAAATCAGAAGTTGCTAAGCAGACCCATGTTATCTTTCTTCTACAATATAAACTCTAAAAATAGAAAATGTATTTGCTCTTCTTTTTCTTACTGGTATATCTCCAACAGTTAGGACACTACCAAAAACATACTAAATAACTATTAAATAACCATTTAAAGTAAATATTATTTTATTTAAAACATTTTCATTTAATAATATTTTAAGACACTTAAATATTTTTCAACTTAAAATTTGCATCTGTACTTTGGATACATCATTAATTAAATCAAGCTGCTATTCTTGGACATTAGGATTTCTCCCTTCTCAATTTTTTGATTTAACAACTCTGGGATAGAGAAGTAAATAGACAGAACTGTGTTTTCCTTTTTTTTTTTTTAAGTTATCACAGTATCAAAATTGTCAGGTCAATGCCAACGTTTAAATGCTCTTTAAATTCTTTTGTATTACACGAGGAACTGACTTCAAAAGCTTCATTTCTACCAGTAGGTTGGTATATGCTCCTATGTATTATCCTCACCAACTTGGTATGAAGGCATGTTAAAATAAACCCTTTTAATTTTATCCACTAAATATGTCTTTATAGTATTAGTGATTAAGCTTTCCTTAAGGTTTTTGATAATATACATGTATGAGCCTATTTTTGTGAATGATTTATTCCTATTCTTTACAAATTTTTTAAGCAGAGCATATGATTTTTCTTATTGATTAATCACAGCTTTTCATATTTTAAAAGATTTCATATACATTTACTTTTTCATCAATTAGTTATATAACTTTAAATTTTACTGTTTTTGATGTTTAAGTATTTCCTTTTATATTCTTAAAAATCTTAGACAGAAATTATTTGCCCAATACAAACATTCAGAAACAGTTTTATGTGTTATTTTCTTACATATAACATTCTTATACTTTTATTGGTACATTATAGTTTCACATCATAATCAAGTTCATGGTGATAGTGACATACATGCACACAGCACTTGGTAGGCTTTCTCCTGGATCCCTTCCCTTTCATCCCTTCCCCATACAGGGTATTGAAATGGATATTGGTATTCTCACATACAGTAGATATTATCAATGGAAGTGTTTCCTTCATTGATTCTCTCCTCTCCCCACCACTCTCCTCCAGACCACATCCATCCATTCCTCCACTGGAAGGAGAAGCATTCCATACTGATAATTAGCATATAAAAGATGTCAAGATATGATAATTCAAGAATATTAAGCTAAAGGCAAGCTATTTGCTATATGGAAGGAATTTTACCCGGTGATCGATCTGGATTCACACAAAATCAATAGCTATTTTGCTGTCACTATTTCCCATAACTAGTTTGGTTACTTATTACAATCTGAAAACTTTTCATATTATATTGTAAAGTTGCAGAGACAAATTTAGCTTGTTAATTATTAAAGAAAGTTCCATTTTGCAAAGACTTATCTAAAAACTACCTTTTATGTGCCTGACAAATAGTAGGTATTCAAAAATATTTAAATGAATGTGTTAAATTTCCATAAAGATAGAAGAATATTAAGTGTTAATCTAGATTTTTGGCTTCTGAATATGAATTCTTTCAATGTTAATTGCCACTAAGATTAATTTAATAATTAATGATAAGCTCAATGTTATTTTGATATTTTTAAATGTTGTTTTGAATTATTAGTCTTATAACATGATTCAAGTAGTTATACCTCCAAATTTTAGCTATATATTTTGAAATAAAGAATGTCTAATTTCATTTGGTATCACTGCTTTTGATTACAAATTGCTCAGTTGATAAATAGGTCCCTAAAATTTCCAAGGGGAATATGCAAGTAGAAGACAAGATGTCACATGGAAGTTTGCATGAATATACAAACCCCCAACCCATCTTCACTTATTTTCTCTGAGCTTATATTTAAAAGAAATGAAAAGGTCATAAAGATCTAGGCATTCCACTGGCTCTGGCCACAATTGGCTCTATGACTTTAGGCCAGTTACTTTGTCACTATTGCTATACATGGAAATAGGAAAACTAATAGCTTCCTCGTTTATGGCTATTGCAAAAGCTAAATGAAACATTATGTTATATTGCATGTGGTGATATCTAAAATGTATTAGAACATTAAAATAAAATGTGGAAAATAAATAAGATGAAATTCTCAGCTTTCCACTCCTCCCCCCATCTTTATCCCCTAGGACTCCTAGAATTGGGGGAAGAACATACTCTTATAACTCTTTGGATTCCAAGTTTCTCCATTCCATAAATTGAGTATGCCAATAACTCCTAAGCCTATGAAGCATTTAGCTTAAGCATAGCCATTGCATAAATCTTAGTGGAATGAGGTAAGTAGAAATGTGAGGGCTTGAACTTCACAGGAGAGTTAATATGTAGGTTATTTTTTAAAGAAAAATGAAGATGAATTTTTTCTATGGGCTGTGGGTAGATAAAGTGGATGAAAAGGTGCCTTCTATGCTTTTCTCTATTGATTCTAATCAAACCCTAAGTAAATATCTCCGGAAATAAGTATTGATTCTTATTTACTGGCTAAGGCCAAAGATATTCATCAAAGAGACCCATGGAAGATTAATTTTTATTGTTACATAAACACAGAATATTAGGAGTTAGAAGGCTGTTCCCCATTCTTGGTATTTGACAATGAATTTAGGACTAAAGACAGAAAAAATACCATTTTTCCTTTCATGTAAAATAAACTTCCACATGAAGAGCCAATTTTTTTTATTATGGATTTTTATACATTAACACCATGTATACACACAAGATTACCTAGAGACATGATTAGATGTGAGTAAATATGTGGATATAAGTAGGTATATAAAAAAATGTTTATGTACATGTATTTACTAATAGAGAATTACAGTATAGAATGACATTTTTAGCTGTGTCTGTAAGTCATACATTTCTCTGTCCTTTTCTATTAGTACTTTATTTTCAATGATTTGGCTCAGATTGCTATAGTTTAATAAATTATTTCTTCACATCTTTTTCCAATAGGCCAGCAATCTTGTGAAATTTTCTCCAAGTTACCATTATCTTAGAGATGGAGATTTTCTCTGTACTTTAGTATTATTTCTAGTACCAAACCAATGCTCCTTCAAAAGGTTTGGGAGTACATGAGTGAGGAGTATGGGGGAACATGTCAGTAAAATGCAGATTGCTAGGCACAAAGTTATATAGCCAAATATCCCCAAATGATTTAAGAGTTTGCAATAATTATAAACACATTAAATACTCATAAAATGCTTTTCATTTAGCCATTTATTCTTGAAAGGTGTCACACAGGGTTCCAAGACTCCCTCATTAAATAAGCAAAGAAATGTACAAGTCACAGAAGGACATCACTTGAGATTTTTATTTTTATTTTTATTTTTGGTGGTACTGGGGTTCCTGGAAGTTCTTTTACCTCTGGGCTACACTCCCAGGCCCATTTTATACTTTATTTGGAAACAGGGTCTCTTAAGCCAGCACAGCTGGCTTTGAACATGCGCAATCCTCCTGTCTCTGCCTTCCAAGCACGGGGATTACAAGCATGCGCCACCACACTCAGCCATCACTTAAGATTTAACAGAAGAAAAACTTGCATTTCGTGATAACTGAACCCCACATTCAAGTCGCACTTAAATTCTCATTTTCCAATTTTAGCATAATTTCTATTTCTTACCTTTTGTTTAAGCTACTTGGAGTACTGAAAGCTTTTTCTTGTTAGGATTTTAAGGAATCATCATCCATCTTCTACCTTTCAGAGTTTCTGTGCCCTTTACCCTTCTGGCCCCTTGCCTCTTTAAAACAAAGTAGCTTGTAGTCATAATAAAAAAGTTAAAATAGTGGTCCTGCATAAAAAAATGTAATAAAAGTTGTAATAAAAATTTGGGAAGAGGGTATTCCTTGATCTTCATAGATTTCAATTATTATGGTAGCATGACTCTTAGGCAAAATTTTCCTCAAAAGAAAAACCTAAGACATAATCACAATCCTATATGGTTTCTTCCAAATATGTGAGAAAAAAAAGAATTGGTAAAGGTAAATATTTTTCTATGAAAAAGATTTTTATTCTGTAATGAAGTTATTATAAGTCCAGTATAGTAAGTACTGATTTTATTGATGCATTATGATTACACTTAGTAGTAGGACTTGTTGCCACATATCTGTACATGAATATATAACATAACTTGGTCAATATCATCCCCCAGTATCTTCCCTTTCCCTCTCCTGGTACTCCACCTCTACTCTACTGATCTCACTTCTGCTTTCAAGAGATCTATTCTACTTTTTACTTTCTAGCTTGCATATCTGAGAGAAAACATAACCCTGAACTTTCTGAGTTAAGCTTAACATAATCTCAAGTTCCATCGATATTTTTAAATAATTTCATACTTTATGGTTGGATAAAAGTTCATTGTTCAGATATCCCACATTTTCCCTTATCCATTCATCTGTTGACACTTAGACTTATTTTTTGGTGGTACCGAGTTTCCTGGAAACCCTTTTACCTCCGGGCTACCCTCCCAAACCTATTTTATGTTTTTATTCGGAAACAGGGTCTCTTAAGCCAGCGTGGCTGGCTTCGAATCTGCGCGATCCTCCTGTCTCCGCCTCCCGAGTGCGGGGATTACAAGAGTGCTCCACCACGCCCAGCTAGTCTTTATTTTTAAAACAGGGTCTAAGTTGCGGAGGTTCTTACTAAGTAGCTGAGGATGGTGGCAAACCTGGATCCTCCTGTCTCAGCCTCCCATGTACTGGGATTACGAGTGTGCGCCACGTCACCTGGTTTATTCTTTGTATTTTGATGACTGTCATTCTAACTGGAGTTAGAGTATTAATTATGATTTATGTTTCTATGATTGCTAAAGATGGTGAACTTTATATTTTTGTTGACCATTTGTATTTTATTTTACATGTGTCTGTTAGGTTCATTTGTCCATTTATTGATTGGATTATTTGTGTTTTTAGTGGTAAGTTGAGTTCTTTATATATTTTGGATTTTTTGCTGTGTATAAGCTTTTTAATTTGATGCCATTTTATTCATTATTGATATTTCCTAAACTCTAAGAGACCTATTAAGGAATGCTGTGCCCATGCCTATATGCTGTTGATGGCTTAATTTCTAGGTTGGATGCTCCCTTCACAAATAGGAAGTGATCTTTTTCTTATTGACATGAGATCTGCTTTGTCTGGTTAAGAGAATAGCTACTCCTGCTTGTTTTTCAGGTTCCATTTTATAGAATGATATTTTCTGTTCTCTCATTTTTAGTCAGTGGCTGTGTTTGCTTATATGAGACTCTTACAGACGACAAATAGTTGTGTCTTGACTTAATTCTGCATGTCTAAGTCTTTTAATTGGCAAATTGAGACCAATTACATTGTGTTATTATGGAGCAATGTTTATTAATCCCTGCCATTTTGATTTATTTCTAACAATTTGCTCTGATTTCTCATTTACTTGGGCTACTCTTGTAATAAGATTCATCCATTTTGAGTTCCAGAATTTGCTTTTAATTTCTTTTGTTTATAGTATTTCTTAGTGATCATTCAAATAGTATAAACTTTTCAGATATAACTTTGTATTGATGTTTCTTGTGAAGTTTCTATGGGCTATAATGTAACACTACTACATGTTGTCTAGGTTTTTGTTTTGTATTTAGGGTTGAACCCAGAGGTATTGTACTTCTGAACTACATCCCCAGACTTTTTTTTTTTTTTTTTTGAAGAATAGTCTCCCATGTCAGGGAGACTGTTTAATAAAAAAATAAAATAGATCTGGGGGGAGTGGCTCAGAGGTACAACACCCCTGTGTTCAAACTCTACTGACACAACACACACACACACACACACACACACACACACACACAGAGCTTAATTGCTGAATTTGGTCTCAAGATTTCAAATTTTTCCCTCTGCTTCATCACCTGAAACTGGCCTACTTGAGACTAAGGTTAAAAACATAAAACATAAAAGTTCTGTAAAAAAAAGCCTAATTCTAAGTTCAGTAGTTTTGCCATCTCCAATAGTTTTTTCAACTCCTATTTTTGTTCTTGTTTTACAGATAATATATTTGTGGTACTGGGAATTGAAACCAGAAACATTCTACTACTGAATTACACATACCACTCGTCTTTTCCGTGTTGCTTTTGTTTCGAAACAAGGTCGTGCTAAGGTACATGAAGACATGTGCTGTCTTCAATCCTGTGATCCTCCTGTCTCAGCCTCCAAAATTTGGGGGTTACAGGTATATACCACTGTACCTGGCAAATTTTAATAACTTCAGTGGAGCAAGAGAGGTGGTAAAAGAGAGAGGAAGGGAAGATCTTGAAGGAACCACTTTCAGTCTCAGTATGTTGTATGGGAATAGGAGAAAGTAGGGAGGAGCAGGGGGAAAACTCCCCAAGTGCTGTGTGCACGTATGTTACAATCACTATGAACCCCACTGTGTGAGACTACAATGCACCAATAAAAGTACAAAATACATAATCATTTGATTATGATTTCCAGGGCATTCACATTCCTTTTCTTCTCTTTTGCTTTTTTTTTTTTTTTACCCTTACTATTTTTTGTAATCATCACACTTTGGAGTTTTATATAGATGACTTCTTATGGATGAGTACCTATGCACTTGATTTCCTAAGGCCAGCACTCAAGAAGCAGTTTTCATGAGAGCATCAGTTTCACTATCACTAGAACTTAAATTTCATGAATTTTAAAGAAACCTGAGGAATACCACTGCACCTCTGCCATTCTTGGTGTCTTCTCATGACCACTGCACAAGGTCAATCCCTGGGTGATTACAGCCTAAGTGATCTGAGCTCTGTTAGCTTCCTGCCTCAAAACTACTGCTGCTGAGAGAGAATCAGCATTTTAACCTGCGTCAAACCAAGTGGAAATTAAATCTTGCTATGCCAAGTCATAATTTCAAGTGGGGGTAATAATAGCTTACATTACATTGCAGTTACATTTTACAAAATAGTCTCATCCTCATTTTATTTTCCAAATTTTCTCAGAAATAGGCATATTAATGTTTTAGAGACATAGAAGCAAATATTCATAGATGTTATATTCTCACATTTCACTATAAATAAGTATATGCTCTCAAATTTGAACTCCAGCCTTCTTATTTTTCTGATAGCACAGATCATTAAAAGTACCAAGTAATAGTGCAAGAGAATTTGGGAAGGTAATAAGGTGAAAGTAATGTTTTAAAATCAGGTCATCTTTGACTAGAACTGGGCATTAATTTTTAAGGTTATATGTGAAACGATGACAGAATGTACACTGGAAGTAACTTTAAAACATTTTTAAGCAAAGCGTTATTTCTTCAGGAAAATAAGTACTATTTTCACAAATTACTCAACAGGATAAACTAAAGCTCAACAAAGGTAAATGAAAAAAGAAAAACAAAAACAAAGGTAAATGAAATAAACAGTAGTAAATAATAGAGATAAGAACCTCATGTAGTTTACATTAAAGTGTACAACATAAAATATGTTTTGACCAAACTTCAAAAATAGATTTTATGTTTGCATAGTTTAGCCTTTTAGCTTTTTAGTTTAATACTTTAGAATTTGAGGAAGACTTGGTAAATAAGGTGAAAAAAATTTTAAGTATAATTTAAATACACATACTGGAAAATTTAAAGTCAGTTAATTATTTTTGTGGTACTGGGGATGGAACCCATGGGCATTCTACCTCCGAGCTACACCTCCAGCCCTATTTTTTTATTCTTTATTTTAAAACAGGGTTTCACTGAGTTGCAAAGGGCCTAAATAGCTGAGGCTGGCCATGAACCGTGATCCTCCTGTCTCGCCTCCCAAATGCTGGGATTACAAGCATGCACCACCACACCCTGCTCTAAAATCAGTTTTAAGATAAAACAAAGCAAAATATTTTCTCTAAAATAAAGCAGAAATATAACAAATATGTCTATATTATTTAAAAAGGTCTATAAAAGAAGAAATATTAGAAAACCACTCTTGAGCTTCAAGTCAAGAAAGAAGAATGGGTCTAAAATTAAAGAAGTCTGTGTAGAAACTTTTATTACTTCTTTCTCAATTTTCTTTTCTCCAAAAAGCAGACAGTACTCCTACCCTCAATATTATTGCAAACTTTAAGTGAGCCAATTTAAGTAAAGCACTTAGTACAATTTCAGGCACATAAGCATTTGACAAATGTTAATTGTTATTGCTCATTTTTGTTTAAATAACATATTGAGCCTTATAAAAAGGATAGCCCCTGGGGAAAATTATGGCATTTCTGTAATACATAGTAAACATGTGAAACAAGTTGCTCCCTAGGCAATTCAGTCTTCATTCAATGCCTCATGCTACACAGATGTCCCATGCTTGCAGATCTTCTTGGGAATTTTTCTCTCTCCACACTGAGTATTCAGCAAAACTTTTTCCCCTTATGCTCCATTTCTAAATGTCTCTCAGTATAGATATCACATCTGTAAATGTATAGATATCACATCTGTAAATGTATAATAAAGGTAAGGCTTGGTTTGGACTAGTACTTTTGATATCAAATGCAGATATGACAGTCCTTTTTAGAAACAATGGCTAAATGAAGTTTCAAAAAATCCTGTATCTTAGCAGAGTTGTTCCTTGGGCAGTTGGAGTATAGAGGTTGCATTATACCATCTACAAATAGAAGGAAAAATAGGCATTTGCCCTACTATCCTGAATTTAAAATTTTTATATTAATGTTTACATCTTATAAATTGCCCTAAGTTAAAGTGTTAAATCATATGTCAGAATTTAAGCTCAGATAGAATGATAAAAGAGCTACTTCTTGAGATGGAAAAGTATTATGGACCCTTAAAGCAAAATATAACAGATACCATATGCTGTACTTATTTTTAGTGTCATTTAAATAGTTACTGGTACTTATATAATAGTGATTCAAGTTTATTCAAACCACATTTATCTTCTAGGTCTTTCATCTTTGAGACCTTCTAGTATTTAAAAACTTTAAGCAATCATTACTCGGCTGAGTCTTTTACATTGAAAAGTTTGGCTCTAGGGCATCCCAAAGACTATCAATATGCTGCCAGACTATTTTTAGTGTACTACCTCCCAACTTCTTCTCACGGATGGGTACACATAATAGATACACATAGACTATGGACTTATCTAATGGTCCAATGTCATGGTTAGGATAAAATTTGTTTCTTTTAGGGGACAAACATATCCTTAACTGCAAGTAGAGATATTGTCATCCTAAATTTTAAAACAAAAGGCAGCTAAACTTGAAACTAGAAAAAAAATGACTGAGTAAAATGTCATATGACTGGTGCTCATATGGCCTCAGACTATTTTTAATAACAAGTCTGTTATGGATATATGATGACATGAAGTTGAATAGTAAAGCTCTGTGGAGGGAAGTGGCATTTCCATAAAGCTGTTTTAAATGACATCGTCTTTGGGGCAGATGTCAGACAGTTGTGAAACACTTCAAGCAGTGAGTACAATCCCTTGTCATTAGTTTCCCCTCTAATCATTTGCATCTAACTTACTTCAATTCCAGATCAATAGTTGGTGTGCCCATGATATTTAAGTGTTCTGGCATAATTTCTAACTTCACAACCAACAAGGCAGTATGTAAAAATGAAGTGTGAATTCTTATGTAAAATATCCCAATATTAAGCATGTGTTGGCATATCAAATAAAAATAGAAAAACTAAGATGACGACCTTTGAATTTTTAATATATGTGGATTCTTTACACAGGAAAATCTGGTGAGTATCTTTAGGTACCTGAATGGTATTATCAGACTTGTATGTCTAAGTTTCATTCCTCTGCCTAAACAGATTCTGAGAAAAACTAAACCATATTTGGGAGGACAGAAGGAAAAATGACAAATCGAAAAATATTTTCAAATTTAAGAGGACTATAATTATGTATTTTCATAATTTTCTATAAATTTGATACATTTTATTCTAATGCATAAAAGATAGATCACAAATTATAAAATAATATGTATAGCATATGTGTATTGAAGGTACAGACACATGCAGTGAACTCAGCTTGTCTATAGATTGAACTAATTACCATAATTGAAGCTTTGAGGAAGCTGGAGTCTGTGATTTCCATCAATAGACATGGATATAATTAACCAATAACTAGGAGGATGTGGTTCTATAAAGTTACAGAATATTTAGCATCTGCTAGAAGCACATCTGTTGTGTTGGCAGACTATTGAGTAACAATTCAATATATTTTAAAACATTTGCACAAGATTTGACTTCTATATATTTACATACTTATAAAACCACCATGATTTTTTCTTACTTTTAAAAGTATTTTCTTTGCTCTAATTACACACACACACACACACACACACACACATTTTATTGTAATATAAACTAACCAAGTGCAATAAAGTTTTTAAAAGGCTAACATGTACATGTAGACCATTCTATTTCACTGAATACCATTCATTCATTAAAACTAAACATAAGGTTAGGTTTTATAGATTTTGGAATCCCTTCTACTTGCAAGAGATTACAAAGACATACAAAACTCATTCATGAACATGATAGTTATTCAGTTAAGTATATCTGTATCTGTCCTCTACATTATTCATAAACAAAAAAAAATTTATGGGTCTAATATCTTGTATTCTTAACATATAGAAGTCTGAAGTGGTTATCAGGCTTCTCTTTCTTCCTTCCCAGGCTTTGGACATGCTACTGCTTCTGTTGTTTATGCTTCTATTACTGTAACTAATGTTCCTGCTGATACAAGGGTTAGACAGTACATTCTGCCTTTTGGGCTACTTCATTCATTCCTTCAATACATATTTACTCAAAAGCTTTGTGCTTAGTACTAGAAAGAAAAGAGGTATATGTTCATATACCTGCCTTACAGAAATTGCTAAGATCAAAAGAAATAATATATCACACAACATGTTCTAAACCAGAAAAAATAAATTGAATAGATAGTTGACTGTTATGTTGGAAACTGATGCACTTGACTTTGCTTCCCTGTTTAATTTAGAGCTGTAGATACACTTGAAAAAATACAATGACTTCTAATAAGTAACTGAATGTTTTCTTATTGAGACATATTAGGTTTAATATAATCAACTTTTCACCTTTTTCAGAGGGCTTCCTTAATTCTAGTTAAGTTAGAAACCATTGTGCATCTTTGATAGTAAAAATTATATATGAATATGTTAACATATGATTTGCACAGAATTTACAGACTGATAACTATCAAAAGTAAAGAGATAATTAAACAGAGATACTAAAAAATGTTCTTGGAAAAATACCAGTTTCTCAGTAACTTAAAGCTTTTTCTGTCTTGGTTGTATTCTGCCTGGGAGTTTTTTTTATAAAAACTCTCCATATTTCTAGATTTAAGAACAGAAAAAATAACACATAAATAACCCAATGATACACTTCCAAGCCCTTGAAAAACAAACAGTCTAACCCCAAAGCCAGTAGAAGACAGAAAATTATTAAAATCAAATCAGCAAGCAATGGAGTAGAGAATTAAAAAAATCAACAAAACCAAAACAAAACCAAAAGCTGGTTTCTTTAAAAAATAAACAAGATAGATAAACCACTAGCCAATCTAACCAAAAGAATCAACAGAAATAACTAAAAGATGAAAAAGTGATTTTATCACTGACAGTGTAGATATCCAGAGGACTATCAGAAATTACTTTGAAAAACTATACTCTAACAAAATTGAAAATCTAGAAGAAAATGACAAATTCCTAGAAACATACAACCTTCCTAAATTGAGTCAGGAAGGTATAGAAAATTTAAACTGGCTAATAGCAATCAAAGAGATTGAAGCAGCAATAAAAAGCCTACCATCAAACAAGAGCCCAGGACCAGATGGTTTCCCAAGTGAATTTTACAAAACATTTATAGAAGAGCTAATCACAATACTTCTAAATCTATTACAAGAATAAAGCATAACAAACAAAAAAGGGGACTGTCCCAAATTCATTCTATGAAGCCAACATCGCATTAATAACAAAACCAAATAAAAACAGCTCCAGAAAAGAAAAATATAGACCTTTATCATTGATCAACTTAGACATAAACCTTTTAAACAAAATACTAGCAGTGTGCATTCAAAACCACATCAAGAAAATGATATAACAAAGTTTGGTTCATCTCAATGGCTATTTCAACATACAAAAACAATCCACAAAAGCAGAAATAAAGAGAAAATAATATGATCGTTGCAATAGACACAGAAGAAGCATTTGATGAAATCCAATAGCCATTTATGCTAAAAGCACTTCAGAGAATCAGAATAGAAGGAACATAGGGAGTATTAGGGATACGAGAGGGACTCCAGATAATGGAAGATAAACCTCAGCAAAGCTAGAAAGGAAGGGTAGGAGAGAAAGAAGGCTGAGGTTGATTAATGGAGGAGCTACATTTGAATATGTAGCTAAGTGGGAATGGGGGAAGGACACCAAGTACTGTGTGAATGTATGCCATTTTCAATATGAGCCACATTATGATACGAAACTATAGTGTACCAATAAAAATAATAAATAAAAAAACATAGTATTGGCACAAAAACAGACACAGAGACCAATGGAGCACAAAAGAAGTTCCAGAAACAAATTCACACACAGTCATTTGGTTTTTGACAAAGGGGCCAAAAATATACACTGGAAAAACAAAGCCTATTTTAGCAAATGGTATTGGCAAAACTTTTTAATGACCATATGCAAAAGAACGGACATAAACCCAACTTTTTACTCTGCACAAGAGTTAACTCGAGATGGATAAATGACACGGAAATTAGACCAAAGACAATGCAGTTACTTGAAGAGAGCATAGGTCCAACACTTGAACACAGACACTGGTAAAAGCTTTCTCAATAAGACATCAAAGGCACAAGACATTAAAAGGAGAATCAATACATGGGATTGCATTAAGCTGAAGAGCTTCTGTGCAACAAAGAAAACTATCACAAACTTCAACACTGAGCCAACAGAATGGGAAAATATTTTGCCAACTAGTCCTTTGACAGAGGACTATTATCTAAAATAAATGGAGAACTCAAGAAACTCACCACTGAGAAAATAACCAAACCAAAAATTGGGCAAATAAGTTAGATAATTCACAAAAGAAAAAATACACATGGACAATAAATATGAAAAATTTTCAAAATTACCAAATAGAGAGATGAAAATCAAAACTATCCTGAGATTTCACCTAACCCCAATCAGAATGACAATCATTAAAAACTCAAAACAATTTCACAAATGCTGGTGAGTGTATGGCGAAGTGAAAACTAATACATTGTTGGTAAGACTGCAAATTAGTGCAGCCACTTTGGAAAACTGTATGGAGGATCCTCAGGGGAATGGGAACGAACCATATGATCTAGCAATATCACTTCTGTGTATGGAATCCAAACTACCAGACTAATGCATGTGTGTCTATGTTTATAGATATATAATTCACAATTGCAAAACTATGTAACCAGCCAAGATATCCATCCATCAACAGATGAATGGATTATAAAACAGATATGTGCTCAATGTAGTTTTAATCAGTCATAAAGAACAAGATTATGTCATTTGCAGAAAAATGGATAGAACTGGAGAACATTATTCTAAGTAAGATTCAGTCACAAAAAATAAAAAATGGGATATTCTACTTAATATGGGGAAGCTAGAGAGAAAACGGGTCATAGGAGGGACCCTAGACAAAGAAGGAAAAACGTTGAGTACAGAAGGTGACCTAATTGAGGAAGATTGAAGAGGAGGGAGAAGGAAACTCCTGAATGTACATGATGTACATCTACATATCAAAGTCAGTCACTAAGCTGAACATGAGATGGAGAGGAGGGAGAGAATGGGGTGGGAATTGAAGAGTTAAATGATGGTAAAGGCAAACATGCACATATCTTGTACCCCATTAAGATGTGTGACTATAGTACACCAATAAAAAATAACATGTAAAATTGCTTAACTAAAATATATTTAAAGCATACTTTTGGAATTAACATGATTATAGTTATTTATAATTTCAGTATGTTGTGTTTGTTACTAGAGATTTAACTCAGGGGCATTTTATCTGATATAATCCCAGCCCTTTTAATTTTTTGCTTTTAAAAAATGATATTCTCACTAGGTTTCTGTGAGTATCATGACTTGCTTATGCTATCCTCAAACCTACTCAGCCTTCCAAAAGAGAGGGTTATAGGCATGTGCCACCATGGGTAGCTTGTTTAAGTTCTTAAACTACTTGTATATGTTAAAATTCTATGTAGCTGAAATACTAACTAAAATGGTATGCTTTTGGTTTTCTTGGAACAACATTGTTGGTTTGTTCTTGTTTGTAAAAAAGACTAAATTCCAAAATATTTCTCAATTTTAAGATACATTGTTTTAGTTAATATGTAAGCTTTAATGAATTGTATTCCTTAAATTTCACATCACTTCGATCACTAGAATACTTCCAATAAGCCAAATCCATTGAAACAAGTTTATTTCTTTTCCAAAATGAAGTCAAAAGTGGACTAGAAAGAAGCAAGGGGAATCATTTTATGTTAATATGGTTAAATTTTTCACCACACAGATGTAGTTGTGACTACATTCATACATTTTTGATTGCATGGAAGGCTATGCTCAAATAACCATCATCAGGGTAAGTTATACTTCATTACAGTTAGCAATAAAACTCACAGCATGTATGAGTTGATCAAAAGAGTATTTGTATTGAATTAGTAGTAAAGCCATGTTGAACAGGACGTTTTGGTCCTGAAAAGTTTATTTATGAAGGAAGTGACAGATTATTTTGCAACTGGAAAACTCAATTTATTGAAATAAATAAGCCTATAAATAGACTAATATTGCTAGATTCTATTAATTTGCAAACTTAAGCAGGGTAGATGAGCCTATTTTTGAGGAATCATTTTAACAAAGCAGTAAAATATATAGATAGAAGATATTTTGTGTACTGGGAATGGAAGCCAGAGGTTTTCTACCTGTGAGCTATATTCCCAGCCCTTTTTATTTTGAAACATGATCTCATTAAGTTGCAGATGGCCTAAGTTACTAAGACTGGCCACAAGCCTGTGATCCTGTCTCAGCCTCCCAAGTACTGGAATTACAATCATGGGTCACCATGTCCGGCTGGTAAAATATTTAATATAGGATAATTCTAATAAACTGCCTCTTATGCCAGGATGGGGGTGCAGTCCATGTTTCTAAGAAGAGTGAATTTCTAGTTCTAATTCAGTATAAATGTTAATTTTTTTGGAGAAAAAATATTTCATCGCAGATATTTTTAAGAGTCATTTCATGCTAATCTTTTTCTGCCTTATCTCATTTAAAACTAATATCTATTTGGCTCTACATGGGGTTGTAGATAAGCAGAAAGTTTTGGAATAAACAAATGAGCTATCACCATATTTTATAAAAATATAAGACTAAATGAACTGAGGAAGTGAAAAGAAAGAATAAATTGACTAAGAAAGTAATCACTATAAAATGAGATTCCTGCATGCTGGAAAAACAGTTGTCTTGGGCCGTTTGGCTGATGGTACTCTGTGGCAATGTCTCAGGAAAGTAACAAACCATCAGAAAAAGTTATTACATAAAAACATCCTACCTCCTTTTGATGACTACTTTAATGCATTATCTTGACCAGCTTAAGAAATATCCAGATAGCTGGCAACATATTTCTGGGTGTGTCACTGAAGGTATTTCTGGAATACATTAGTATTTGAACGGGTAAACTGACTTAGAAGATTGTCACCCATACCTCTAAAAGCCAAACTAGAACAGAAGGGCAGAAGCAGGGTGAATAGACTACCTGAGTCAGGACATTCACTGTATGCCTTGGAAACTATTTCTTCTGGTTCTCCGGCCTGGATCATACCACTCGTTTTTCTCTGTATCTAACTTGCAGATCATAGATTGCGGGACTTTTCAGTTTCTATAAGAGCATGTGCCAATCCTTCGTAGCAAGTCTCTTTGTTTATCCCTCTATATATGTGCTATTGGCTCTCTTTCTCTGGGGAACTAATACTCTCATAGGGAAGGATTTTCCATCAGCAAAGATTCTTGTGCAAAGAGAAGTTGGACTGGAAGAAATTCTTGTGGGATACTACAAATAGCATAACAATGTCTAAATTAGATGAAAAAAGTGAGCCCATGTATTTTTTTTCCAGAAAGAGTTGGGAAGAAATAGAGTTGGAAGGGCGTAGCATATCATGTAAGTTCCAGAGATGGAAGTGTTTTTTAATACTTCAATAGGATGGGAGCCTCCAGTTGAGTTTGAGGAGATAAAATGTAGATTAATACAGTATTTTTATAGTTTTTTCTAACCAAATTTGAGGACTGAAATTCACATTAATTTTATATTAACTTATTGGACTAGGTACAGTGGGGCAAATCAAATACTGCAGAAAAGAGTAGAGAGCCAGGCAAGGACATCCCAGAAACTTTTGGCTACAAAAATAGACATAATTTTTATAGATCTTACTTACTCTCTGCTCAGAGTAAGATTAATCAGGTGAGGATTAATAGCATAAAATGAAGAATTTCTGTGACAATATAATAGTTTCAGAAAAATATGTCTCTTCTGTAAAAAGTATGATGAGTAACAGCATGAACACACAGATCAGCTAGACTTTATATTTCAGGAGTAAAGAAGTTAGATTACACTATGCACAGAATTTCTCTTACCATTTCTCTTAAAGAAAATCTTTATTGGTTTCTTAGTAAAATCAACTTGGAAATAAATTTCACTTTATTATATATAAATCAATATAAACATCATTAAATTTTGACCTATGTTCTAGATTTATTAATTCTAACTATTATCAATGCCATTAGAAACAAATTAAAACATGAAAAATATGGTATAGCTGAGTAGATATGCTGTTTATGCAAGAATATTAAAAATAGTGCCTTTCTCTCTCATCGGCCAGTTTTTCTAGGTTTTCTTTGCTTGTTTTTAACACATCAGACACTCTTCCGTATCAGGGCTTTTGCAGCATCTTAACACATAAGTGGAGTTGTTTTCTGTTACACAGTACTCATTACCATCTGACTATGCAATGTACCTACTGCTTATATTTTCTCACATTTGCCTTCCTTCCTTATAAGGTAAGTTCCACAAAGGCAAAATCTGGTGCCTGGATCCTACTGGTATACATAGATTAGATCCTGCAGCTCCTTTGGGATTATATTTCCTTTCTTTCCTTTTTCTACTGCCAGAGGTTTCTAGAGAAATACAACCAATAGAGACGTATAAAGGAATTGGCTTATACAGTTATAGGAGAGTGAAAAATCCCACAACCTTCTATCTACAAGCTGGAGATCCATGAAGGACAGTCCAAATCTGAAAGCCCGAGAACCAGAAAGCCCATGATATAATCCCAGTCTGAGTCTGAAACCTCAGAGCCAGTAGTGCTGAAGGTATCATTGTAGATGGTTTAAGTTTCTATCTGAAGGCAGGCATAGATACTGATTTTCAAATAGAGTTTAAACCAGTGTCACAACTCAAGAAAGCAGACATGAGGAGAGTGAATTATCATTTTCTTTTTTCACCTTTTTGTTCTATTCAGGCCTCCAGTATATTTTATGGTGCTCATTCATATTGGGAACAACTTGCCTTACTCAGTCCACCAACTCAAGTACTAATCTCATCTGGAATACCATCATAGACATGTTAAAAAATTTTTTTTGGTGGTACTGAGGTTCCTGGAAACAAGGGAGTAGTGATTTTGTTCTTTGAGGTTGTTCTTTCAAGTTGTTTTAACCCAGATACATCCATCCTATATCAAGTTCTCCTATTTCCTAGGACGGGAGATTATGTAGACAAGTTTCGAACTAGACTGAAGCACAGTTCAAAGAAAATCTTATTCAGAAAAGAAGGTCCTGGAGCAAAGCTACCCATCAGAGGAGTCCTGCATCAGGAGGCAATAGCATGGCTCTAGTATGTATGCCATGTTCAGAAGGCCTGGAGGAAGAGTTTCTTTGGTGCCATACTGTGATGGATCTGAAAGTAGAAGCTGGAGGCTTTCCGTCTACTGTCTATGCTGCCATAGTTTCTCTGAAGGCAGATATGATTAGCCACACTTCTCTGACCACCACATATGGCAATATAATATTGTGTTCTGAATTTAAAAGAGGGATATAGAAAGCTATTTCCAGCATTATTTTTGGCAGTGTAACCCTCATAAACCCAGTGTTCTGTGACTCAGGCATCTGGTGTGGAGAAGAGAAAATTGTTTTATTTCTTTTTACAATAACATAAGAAAATTTACTAGTCAGAGGAATGGAACCACCATATGACTCAGATATACCACTCTTCAGAATATTTCCAAAAGAATTAAAGTCAGAATTCGATAGTGATGCATACATAGCCATGTTTATAGCAGCATAATTTACAATAGCAAAGCTATGGAATCAACCTAGATGTCTGTCAATGAGTGAATGGATAAAGAAAATACACACCTGATGGTGTTTTACTCAGTGTAATAAAATTATGTAAAAATGCAGAAAAATGGATGGAACTAGAGAATATCATGCTAAATCAAATCAGCCAGACTGAGAAAATCAAGGACCACATGTTTCCCATATGTGGAAGCTATAGAAAATAGGGTGAAAGGGGGACCCCATGAAAATGAGGAGAGCATTAGGGTAGTGGGTGGTATTGTGGGAAAGAGGGGAGGAAGGGAAGGAGAGTTCTGGTAAGGAACCAGTCAAAAATTATTTGCATATATGAATATATCCCCCCAAAAAACTTACTAGTCTGTTCTTCTGTTGGCAACAAAAATGTCAAAGAAGTTATAGGTTAAGAATATCATTGGATATATGGTTAAATTGTAAAAAAGATTAATCAAATATATTTTGAGGTTTCAAGAACTGCATTAAATGACTATTATCTTTCTACCTAAAGCCTTTTTCTTTCCCAATTTTTAAGTGAATGACTTGGTTATGCTCCCATGTTTCTGACTTTTTAATTTTTTACCCAGAATCTCTGATCCCCTGATGTGTCATAGTGGTAGCCACAATGATGCCCTGCTTGTTTCTTCTGCTCGTTGGTGTAGGTTGACTGACAGCCCCAGTTCTGTGGCTCTGCACATTCTCCTCCACCCTCATCTACACTGAGTACAACCCCTTCTCTTAGAAATATGCTATGTGTCAGGGATTCCTTATCAGCTTGGCCCAAACTTTCTTTAAACAGAACTCTATTGTGAGACTTACTCAGCCTTGCTTTTTACTTTTACCCTCCAATGGTATTTATACTCATAAATTTGTTACATGTCCAAACCCTTATTGATGTCCTAGGGGATCCAATGTAATACACAATCACATAATACACATAATAATATGTTCATATTCTATAGCACCATAATGAGTTATTTTCCATTCTCATGTGATTCTTTTATTATTTTATGATAAAGAATCCCAAATCAACTAAGAGTTTTCATAATTCTCTACCTATTAAACTATGTTTAAAAAAGTCTGAGGTAGTTTTTTAGTGGCTCTGAGGAACTCTGACTTGTGCTTTCCTTCTGAATCCTGTTACTTTGGCAAAATATACAAGGATTCAGCTTCTTTATTGGTGCTCTTGGAAATAAAGTGTTGGTGGGATTCTGTGCTATATTTTGATTTTTCTTATGTTATTGATAGGTACAGTCTATTCAATAGCACTTAGCTCTGTAATCTAGAATCAGTGATCCTGACTTGTTTCACCCCTTTTTTTTTTTTTTTGCAGAACTGCAGATGGAACTCATGGGCATTATACCTCCAAGCTATATCCCCAGCCCTATTTTTTAGTCTTTATTTTTGAATCAGGGTCTCACTGAGTTGCAAAAGGCCTAGCTAAGCAGCTGAGGCTGTCCATGAACCCCGATTCTCTGGTCTCAGCCTCCCGAATGCTGGGGTTACAAGTGTGCACCACCATGCCCAGTTGTTTCTCATTTCTCACCATCAATCCTGTCAACTACCTTTTTATTCATTTCCCAGTCTATTCCCACAACCATGGCTTCAGGTGCAGACTTTAAAATTATTCACATCATAGCAAAGTTTCACTGTTTGAATGGCCTGCAATTACTTCCTTTTATCAATTTCTCATATTCCTGAAAAATTGACTTTTTCCTAAAAGTACAAATTTAGTCATTTAATGTCTTTCCTTTACCTAATGACATGATACAAACTCTTTATTATGGGTTCTAAGCTCATGATCACATCTTTCTAAATTTTTCCTGCTCTATTGTTTACCTCTCTTCCACTCACTTTGTATTTTAGTATAACCAAACAATGTTCACCTCATAGAACATGGCATTCTCTACCACTCCATTGTATTTTATGTGTGTGTGTGTAATGTTTCTTAGTGTTATGGTTTGGATTTAAACGTTCCCCATACCCCATTGTGGTAGATCAGGCAGAAAGAACTTGTTTGCTAAGGAGGGGTCCCTGGGAGTGTGGCCTTGAAGATGACATATGTCCCTCACCCACTTCCCTAGCTCTTTCACTAAGGTTCCCTAAAGAAATGTAGTTGTGGCCAAAGCCCGCCCTGTAAGTGGACTAGGACCTCTGAACTTATGATCTGTGAGCAAATAAAGCCGTTCTTTAAATTTTGTGTATCTGGTACTTAGTTTTGGTGGTACTGGGGTTTCTGGAAGCCCTTCTACCTCCGGGCTATACTCCCAGACCTATTTTATATAATTTTTTGGAAACAGGGTCTTTTAAACCCGCACGGCTGGGTTTGAACCTGCGCGATCCTCTTGTCTCCGCCTCCCAAGTGTGGGGATTACAAGCGTGTGCCACCACACGCGGCTGTATCTGGTACTTAGATTACAGTGGTTAGAATGCTGACTGAAATAGTTAGGAATGCCTTTTTCTTATATTTCTAAAAATCTACTCAGAATTCAAGCTCAGTTAAGCATCATCACTTCTGAGACACTTTTCTCTCTCCTATTGATGAATTTTCGAAACACCTTCTTTGTTTAATTCATAGACATTTCCAAACAACCTGTTCTATATACAGGGACTCTATTCAAGACTCTAGATAGAGCTTATACTAATGCATATTGATTTACTTCTATTCAAGCTTGTGTATAAAGCCCCCCAAAATGTACATACATTTTCTTGCCTGCTGCCTTTAAAAAGTTGTAAATTCCTTGAGGATAAAATCAAGACTTATTCATTTTGGTACCCAAGATACCCAAAACTGTGTGCATCTAACACTTGGAAAATTCTTAAGTGTTTGCTAAATAAACCATGCCTTTTATCATATGGTCAAATCAAAGAAGAAATGTTTTTATTCAGAAAGGTGAGGCTCTAACATGAGAAAAATCACAATACTTATGAGTTTTAATAAAAAAATATTTTTAAAAAACAGGATAGTACAACTATCAAGGTCCCTGGGAAATAATGTATAAAAGGTTTCAAACCTCATTTTTATAAAGCAAAGGATTTTTATTCTTTAGTTAGAAACTTAAAGCAAATGGCTTGTTTTGAAATATTAACATTTGTATGCTTTTGCTGAATGGTTTAGTTTTGGGCAGGCTAACTTGTCTACAAAATTTCCCATAAACAGGTATAGATCTGCTCTTAGCAACCCAAAAAGACTATTTATAGTGGATTTTCAAAGGAAATAAGCATATTTGTCCTACCCAGAATATTCATTCAATATAGTTAGAAACAATAAATATTATAAAGTTTAAGTAGGAATGCTTAAGAATGTGCAAGTCAAAATTATGATTCCTTAGTAAAAATAATGAATGTGCCGGGTGTGGTGGTGCACATTTGTAATCCCAGCACAGGAGGCTGAAACAGGAAGTTCGTGGTTCGCTGACAGCCTCAACTACTTAGTGAGGCCCTTTGCAACTCAGTGAGATCCTGTTTCAAAAAATAATAAATAGGGCTAGGGATGTGGCTTGGAGGTAGAGTGACCCTGGGTTCCATCCCTAGTAATGCACACACATACACAGAATGTAGGTGAGTAGCTGTATAACACAAGTAGTAGCATTAAATTATAATACAAGTGTGACCTTTCCCATCCACAGGGAAGCCATAGGTGATAGTTTGGGTTGATAACTTTTTTCATGGGGAGGAAGAGATTTCATACTATATACATAATGGATATTGTTTTTCCTAGATTTTTCATAAGTGAAATGTAACATTTGAAGTGAATTTAGTGATGTTACCTAGTTTTAAAACATTTAGTTTTTTTTTTTTTTTTTTTTTTTTCAAAATGGCGACTGAGGGACACAGCACCTCTCAGTAGCTGAAGTAAATAAAGTTTAAATACTGAGAAAGCAGTGTCTAAATCAACAAAACAAATACATACCAGGAACCAAAACACATCCTGTACCTCGGCGGAACCCTGAACTTGAACAAGAAGAACAAAGATCGGACACGGGACCTGCTGCAGATACAATCTGACCGCGGACCAGAACGCTGAGCCGCGGGCTGCTTTGGCAGCTGTCCAAGGAGCTGCCTGCCCGATATTTCCACGGCAAGATAATCCGGGAATAAAAACGGACTTAGGACCGCATCCTAAGCAGCGAGCAGCACCCTCCAGAACTCTGTCTGCCCACCAGCGACCGGATCACATCGGCACAGAGACTCACACGGATTCCTGCACCAAGACAGGTACCTGAGGGCGCCCTAGTAACTGGGGTCCTAGCGTGTGCGGAGTCGCAGTCTCAAACCCCCACCACGGGCTCAAGCCTCAGAGCACTCTCCTCGCGCTTCCTGCCTGTCCCCTACTAGTAATCAGCGCCTGTACACTGCCCTCCTAAATTGGAGCCTGCTTCTGTGGCTAACCCCTGCCACCTTGCCAGAGCCTACCCTCCAGGCTGCAAAAGCACTGGGAGACCCGGAAATCTCCTTGGGGCACCCCCAGCCTCTACGTCCCGCGGGACGCAGAGACCATTGCTGGACACCGCACACTGGACCCTTGAGCACCTACCCTGCACCCCTGGCCCACCGCGGGGTATTCCCAACCTCCTGGTAGCCAGATGCTTAGTTCTAAGTGAGAACACAGCTCAATACACCTTGGAAGAACATACCAGCAGCAATAGACAGCTGCACCCACTCTCACTAGGGTCCAGTATTAACAGGGCATCCAGCCTGCACTCTTGGAATAGGCAGAGCTCTGGCAGTAAGTGTGGCCACCCAGGAACCAGCATTCATTTGCCCAGGGCACATCTTGGGACCACACCTGGCTAGCCCAGCTGGAATTTCCAGAGACACAAGAAAATCCATCGGGCCACAAAATCTGCTCAGGACCTCAGGGGGAAGTGCCAATTACACTTTAGTCACTCTCCACCCCTGCTGTAGGGAAGCACAGGCTGGAGGCGAGGGTGGTGAGTGCAGATGTGCTGACCACAGGTTAGAATTTCGCAGAATCTGTGAACTGTACAGAATCAAATAACAGTGAAACCAGACACCCGGACACATAAACCTAAAGCAGCTAAAGGAGAAAAAGGTGTCCAAACACCCAGAGTGACTTAAGAAGATAAAAATAGAGTACAAAGAAAACTAAGAGACATTGGACGGTATCCTGAAAGCTACCAAGCAATCAGATACACACATATTATATGGACCTGACCCCATATGCGTAAATAAGTAGGACTGTTTGTTTTACTTTTAATGTGGATGTTATGTTTTCTTTTGCTTTTAAAGTGCTTTTGTTTTAGTATGGTTATTGCTGTTTTCTTTTTTTTTCTTTTTCTTTCTTCTTTTAATCCAAACTTCTCTTACTTTAACTTGTTGTTTTATATATATATACATTGGATAGTTTGCCTTATTTCTTTATTTCACACGGCTGCTAGTTCCTTTTATTTTATTCCTCTTCCTTTTTCCTCTTTCTTCCCTTTTCCTTCCTTTTCTTTCATTCTCCTCCTTTGATTGGTTTACCTTCCTTTTTCTTGGATTACATAATAGTCTTGGTATCTTGAGCGGATTCTTTTTTTTTTTTTTTTTTTTTTTTTTTATGTCTGCCTGCTCCTACCAGCATCCCTATTTACAAACCTTCCCACACTAACCTACATACATTTCTCCCCCAAAACTTTTCCCCATAATATACCTCATGGTTTAAAACTCAAAGTATTTTTTATATCCATAACTACTCTACTAACAACAAGAGTCCTAGTAGTTAACTCTCTCTCATTCATAGCAAGTTATTACTTTATCATACTTAAAGTCCTTCTCAACCTAACATATCCTCCACCTAATCTGACTCCTTTACCCATCACCCCAGCTCCTCCCACATCACCCACTTTCAACACTGGAAAGGCTCTGCTGACTGGCCGATACTCCTAAACTCCTAATATTAAGATTTGACTAAACACATTACTCACGAACGATGGGTAGAAATCAGAAAAACAGGACAGAGAACACTATAAATATGAGAACCAGGAGTTATGAAGAGACAGCAGAAATCACGAATACTGACCTACTAGAAATGCAAGAAGGGGAGTTCAGAATCTTGTTGTTCAATATGATGAAAGGTTTTAAAACAAGTATAGAGGAGGTTAAAGGTGAAATAGAAACACTAAAAAAGAATCAGAAAGAGGTCTGGAATGAAATGAAAGAGGCAATAAGTGAAATGAAGACAGCAATAGAAAGAAACTCTGGAAGATTAGATGAAATGGAAAACAGAATATCAATATTAGAAGACAGTACATCCCAAACCGAAAACACAGTCAGCGATATACAGAAATCTTTACAGCAACAAAACCTAAACATCCAGCAATTATGGGATAATATGAAGCGCCCTAATTTACGGATAATAGGCATTGAGGAAGGGATAGAGGTACAGACCAAGGGCATATGTAATATCTTCAAGGAAATAATCTCAGAGAATTTTCCAAATATGGAAAGAGACTTGAATCTTCAAGTACAGGAGGCATACAGAACTCCACTGAGACAGGACCAAAGAAAAACCACTCCACGCCACATAATAACCAAATTGACCAGCATAGAGGCCAAGGAAGGAATCTTAAAAGCAGTAAGAACAAAAGGACAGGTGACATATAGAGGCAAAACAATAAGAATCACCCCAGACTATACAACCCAGGTCAGGAATGCTAGGAGAGACTGGTATGACGTGATTCAGACCCTGGAAGAACATAACTTCCAGCCCAAATTAATCTACCCAGCAAAACTACTATTCAAGATCAATGGGGAAGTCAAAGTCTTTCAGGATAAACAGAATCTCAAAAAATTCATGAATTCAAAGCCAACACTAGAGAAAATTCTTAAAGAAATAAATCATAAGGAAGAAAAAAGAAGCAGACTCCAGAATCAGAGAAGCGAGGAAGTTAATAAGTGGGCCATTTAAGTAAAGAAGAAAGATCACAACACCCAAGAGTAGACAGAACACAAAATGGCAGAAAACAAAAATCATATTTCAATAATATCACTTAATGTCAAAGGACTTAACTCACCAATCAAAAGACATAGACTGGCAATGTGGATTAGGAAACATAATCCAAACATATGCTGTCTGCAAGAAACTCACCTCACAGCCAAAGACATTCACAGGTTGAAGGTGAAAGGATGGAAAAAGATATACCATGCCACCAGTGACCGAAAAAGAGCAGGGGTAGCAACCCTGATATCCAACAAAACAGACTTTAAAATAAAACACATCAAAAGAGACAAATTAGGGCACTTCCTTTTATTAAAAGGAACAATACACCAAGAAGATATAATGATAGTAAATATTTATGCCCCAAATGTGGGTGCAACCACATTCGTAAAACAAACCCTTCTGGACATAAGATCCCAAGTAGACCCAAATACAATAATTCTGGGAGACTTTAATACGCCTCTCACACCACTGGATCGATCTTCGAGGCAAAAGATGAGTAAAGATACTCTAGAACTAAAGGAAACCATAAACCAAATGGACCTAATAGACGTTTTCAGAGTATTTCAACCAGGAACTACAGAATACACTTTCTTCTCAGCAGCCCATGGAACCTTCTCCAAAATAGATCACATCCTGGGACACAAAGAAAATACCAGCAAATTCAAAAAATGTAATATAATCCCATGCATCTTTTCAGACCACAATGGAATAAAAGTAGAAATCAACAACAGGAAACTCGAAAGAAAGTATTCAAATTCATGGAGAATGAATGATACACTACTAAATGACGAATGGGTAAGAGCAGAAATTAGGGAAGAAATAAAGAAATTTATGGAAACAAACGAAAACAGAGACACAACCCACCAAAACCTATGGGACACCATGAAGGCAGTACTAAGAGGAAAGTTTATCGCATTGAGTGCCCACATAAAAAGGATGGAGAACCACCAAGTAAAGAACCTAATGAAACAACTCAAGGATCTAGAAATTCTGCAACAATCCATTCCCAAAGCCAGCAGAAGACGAGAAATCATCAAAATTAGAGCAGAAATAAATGAAATAGAGAACAAAAAAACAATTCAGAGAATCAATAAAACAAAAAGTTGGTTCTTTGAAAAGATTAATAGAATTGATAAACCCCTGGCCAACCTAACCAAAAGAAAAAGAGAATCAACTCAAATTACCAAAATTAGAAATGAAAAAGGAGATATCACCACTGATAGTGAAGAAATTCAAAACATTATCAGAAACTACTTTAAAAATTTATACTCCAATAGATTTGAAAACCTGGATGAAATTGACAGATTTCTAAACACAGTTAACCTTCCTACACTCAACCAAGAGGACATAGCAAGCCTAAACCAACCAATAACAACCAAAGAAATAGAAACGGCAATAAAAATTCTTCCACCAAAGAAAAGCCCAGCCCCAGATGGGTTCCCAGCTGAATTCTACAAAACCTTCAGTGAACAACTAATACCAATACTTCATAACACGTTCCGGGAAATTGAAAGAGATGGAACTCTTCCAAATTCCTTCTATGAGGCCAGTATCACATTAATCCCCAAACCAAATAAAGATACCTCAAGAAAGGAAAACTACAGACCAATATCCTTAATGAACATAGATGCAAAAATTCTAAACAAAATACTAGCTATACGCATTCAAAACTATATCAAGAGAATAATTCATCACGACCAAGTCGGTTTCATCCCAGAAAAACAAGGCTGGTTCAACATACGCAAATCAATACATGTTATTCACCACATAAATAGAACCAAGAACAAAAACCACATCATCATAGCAATAGATGCTGAAAAAGCATTCGACAAAATCCAACACCCATTTATGTTAAAAACACTGCAAAAAATTGGGATAGAAGGAAAGTACTTCAACATCATCAAGGCAATATACTGCAAACCCAAAGCCAACATTATATTGAATGGGGAAAAACTGCAAGAATTTCCGCTACAGTCAGGAACAAGACAAGGATGCCCACTTTCACCTCTCCTTTTCAATATAGTCCTTGAGACTCTTGCTGCAGCAATCAGACAAGAGAAGGAAATCAAAGGAATCCACATAGGAAGAGAGGAAGTGAAATTATCCTTATTCGCAGATGACATGATCCTTTACCTGGAAGACCCAAAGAACTCAACCAAAAGACTTCTGGAGCTGATCGACAAATTCGGCAAAGTCGCAGGTTACAAAATCAACCTAAAGAAATCAGTGGCCTTTCTTTATGCCAACAACGAATCCACAATGAAGGAAACAAAAACAACAATTCCATTCACTATAACCTCAAAACCAATAAAATACCTAGGAATAAACCTAACCCAAGATGTAAAAGACCTCTACAACAAAAACTATAAAACATTAAAAAAAGAAATAGAAGAAGACCTTGGAAGATGGAAAGATCTCCCGTGCTCATGGATAGGCAGAATAAATATCATCAAAATGGCCATTCTGCCAAAACTGATCTATAGGTTCAATGCAATTCCCATTAAAATACCAGTGACATTCTTCAGAGACCTAGAAAAATCAATCATGAACTTCATATGGAGAAAGAAAAGACCTAGAATAGCCAAAGCAATTCTCAATAACAAGAAACACGCAGGAGGCATTACAATCCCAGACTTCAAACTATACTATAGAGCAATAGTAGTAAAAACAGCATGGTACTGGCACAAAAACAGATATACTGACCAGTGGATTAGAATAGAAGATACAGAAACAAACCCACACATCTTTAGTCAATTAATCTTTGACAAAGGGGCCAAACACATACGCTGGAGAAAAGACAGCCTTTTCAACAAGTGGTGCTGGGAGAACTGGCTAGCCATTTGTAAAAAGATGAAGCTAAACCCCTATATCTCACCTAACACAGGAATCAACTCAAGATGGATCAAAGACTTAGAAATTAGACCTGAGACGGTGAAGTTAGTAGAGGAGAACATAGGTTCAACACTACAACATATTGGCACAGGCAGTAACTTTCTCAACAAAACCTCCAAAGCTCAGGAAATTAAAGCAAGAATAAACAAGTGGGATAACATTAAACTAAAAAGTTTCTTCTCATCAAAGGAAACTATCAATAACCTAAAGAGGAAGCCTACAGAATGGGAAAGGATCTTTACCAGCCACCATTCTGATAGGGGGCTAATATCCAGAGTATACAAAGAGCTCAAAAGGCTCTACACCAACAAAACAAACAACCCAATCAAGAAATGGGCAAATGAACTAAATAGACACTTCACAAAAGAAGAGATACAAAGGGCTAATAGATACATGAAAAGATGTTCTTCATCACTGGCCATCAGGGAGATGCAAATCAAAACTACACTGAGATTCCATCTAACCCCAGTGAGAGTAGCAAGCATAAAGAAATCAAACAACAAATGCTGGCGAGGATGTGGGGAAAGAGGAACTCTTTTACACTGTTGGTGGGAGTGCAAACTAGTTCAGCCACTATGGAGATCTGTGTGGAGATTCCTAAGAAAGGTGGGAATAGATCCACCATATGATCCAGCTATACCACTCCTGGGTATCTTTCCAAAAGGGTTGAATTCAGAGAAATACAGCAACATATGCATACCTATGTTCATAGCAGCACAATTTGTAATAGCCAAAATATGGATCCAACCCAGATCACCATCAACAGATGAATGGATAGCAAAACTGTGGGAAATACACACAATGGAATTCTATTCAGCCATAAAGAAGAACAAAATTTTATCATTTGCAAGAAGATGGAAAGCCCTGGAAAGCATCATGTTAAGTGAGATCAGCCAAGCACAGAAGGAGAAGATACACATGTTTCCTCTAATATGCCCAAACTAGAAAACACAAAGGATACCAGTAGGACCCCAGATATTAGAGGGGAAATACTAGCTAAGTTTTAATGGAAAGATAGGAGAGGAGAAAGGCCGATCTTGATTAAGGAGCATCTTCACCTGAACATGTGTAAAATTATGAATAAGACATGGTTAACCTGGCCAACCATTGGTGGGGGGGGGGAGAAAATGGGGGCGGGGGGAGAGGGCACCAAATATAGTGTAAATGTATACTATTTATGTTCAATAAAAAATTGTTAAAAAAAAAAAAAAAAAAAAAAAAAAAAAAAAAAAAAAAAACATTTAAATTCCTACAAAAAGAAGCTCCATATTCATGAAGCAGTTTATTTTCCCCCCAGAATCCCAGGCAACCACTCATGTTCTAGCTCTATAAAATATATGACAAATAGAAATTGAAATTCAGGTAGCTATGTTTTCTTTTTCCTGGAATAATGCGTGCGTGCGCGCGCGCACACACACACACACACACACACACACACACACACATTAAAATAGTCCTTGCTCTCATCTTAACTCTAGCACAGACTTAACAGCACACCAATCATATCAGGCTCTCCAATAGTGGGAGCCCCATCGTACAAAATGTCTATCCTACCTCCACTCTTCCTAGAGAATGTAAACAGGGAGCTTTCTGTAAGCTTCTAGTTAGGTTAAAGGACATTAACTTCTTCAGCAGAAGATCTCTTTAGCCTGTTAATTAATTTGATGATGTCCCAATTATGTGTCAGCATTCTTCTAGATTTGACCATTCAGTGCTCCCGAAATCTATAGTAAAGTGTCTCTGAATTTCATGAAAAGCAGGTTGTGATGTACATGCTCCCAGCCTAAGTACATTGTATTGTATGAGTGAATGAATGAGAAATGGTGATTAAATATCTAAGCCTAAGTCAGCCTAAGTCAGTGGGTCTTCCCATCCCCCACAGCTGCTCCACCATTACCTGAATTTCCTGCCACTGTTATCTGCTATTTACATGTTTATGCCTTCTTATCTTTCAGGTCTAACTTTATTCCCTTTTCTTTTGGGAATTTGGCTAATCTCCCATTTATAGTTTTATGTCCTTATTTGAGCCCCTAAGTAGATGGCTTGACTGCTAATAGCACTAGTTCACACCATTTCTTGACAGAGTGCTTAGCTGATCCACCTATTTTATCTGTCTCCATCATACTGGTGCTCTTCAAATTACCCAAGTTCTCCTGACTTTTGGAATCTGATTTGAGATGACCAGTGGGAAGCACTAACAAGACTGGTAAAACTCTTTAGAAGTTCAGAAATGAGATGAATTGAGACATTGAGGGATGCCTGTCTTTGATTCCTTTGCCTCAGCTTTTTTGGAGTCCTGGCTAAGTGCAGTCCTTATGACCCCTCTTAGGATATTGCCCTCCCTTGGCTCTGACTCAACAGGTCCTGGTAATTTCTTTCTCTCTGCCCTTTATTAGTTCCTAGGCACTTTATATCTGTTATTTGATTCCTTTTAATCCAGCCCACACTCTGTAGAGTCTATTATCTTTGACTGTACTTCTGGTTTCTGTTGACATTTTTGCTGAAATGGCTCTACAGAGTCCTACTCACACAATCCTTTTGATAATCCAGGCAAAGGAATATTTTCTGGCAGAGATCAAATGCTAATGTATTGATAACATACTGTAGAAAAATGAAACATAATCATCTATATTTTAGAGAAAAGAAAACTCTAATGGAAGATATGTCAAAGTGGTTACAAAAAACAAGGAAGTATCAAAATAGGGAGTACAAAGACAGTAAAATGAAAACAAACCTTTTGTTATCTTATGGGTCCCTGAAAGATATTACTCATTTTCTTATTACAAATGTTATTGAGGTGTTTGTTTTACTGAACATCCCTACCACTAGATAGTGAGTTACTGAATGACTGGAACTCTCTTCCTTAGCAACCTGTTCTTAGGGTCCAACCTAGATCTCAGCATATAATCAGAGTCTTTTCATAGTGTATTGTATGAGTGAATGAATGAGAAATGGTGATTAAATATCTAAGAAATGCATGTGCATAGTTCTTTGGTTCACCAAAGGTGGAAATAGACCAAATTCTTATTAATAGATGAACAAATTGTGGTATAAACATATAAAAAGTCTTCTGCCAAAGAAAATATTATATACTACAACATGGATAAGCCTCAAAAACCTACTAATGAAAAGGTTGGCATAGTGTAGGATTCCATTTGTAGAAATATCCACTGAAATCTTTGACTACTCATTTACTCTTTAGCCTAAGATGTAAGATAGACAAAGTTATGAAGTTTGGTCCCATAAGATTTTTTGCTCAGGTCTTCCATATTTTCTGTTTCATAGTAAGTATCTTAAGCTCTAAAAATTTAAAATTCCTTCATCAGGAACAAAAACTTTTAAATAGTAATGAAGAGACTTCATGGTGTTTTCCTTTCACATCAGTTATCATAGGTAGTAATTATATATTTTATGATTAATTTCTCTATTCCAATGTTCTGTGAAACTCATGTGGATAAAACATATCTTATTTGTTACTTACTATGGTACATAAAATAATGCCTGGTGCACAGCAGGTATCCCAAAAGTATTTATACCAAATGCATGAATCAACAAATGAAAGATTAAAATACTTCCTTCAACTTGTGGAAAGAAAGACTTTGGACTTAGAACAAGCAACCTGCGTCTCAAACACCCTTATCCCATTCTCAGTACAGGTAGGTCTCAAACTCTGTCACATTGATCCAGATCTTGGAGCCTCATGCTGGGTCCTAAAAGGATCTCCAGGGGGTTGCCTACCAGATTTATGGTTTCTTGTAACACAGCAATGAAGTGTGTAACTATTCACAGAACAGATCCATGTATTAATAGTTGCATATCAGTAACCAGGGTTGTGCTGAATGCCTTTTAAAATGGCTCTTCCCAATCTTTTGAACAGCTTTCCCCACAAGCTTTGTTTATGATAGTGTCTCTGAGGTTGCCTGCCTGGTGGTCTGCTTTTTTGATTGGAGTTCCCCAATTCATCTACTGGCCTCCGGGAGGAAGATTTTTACCATACTGGCAATCGTCACAAATAATTCTAGTCTTAATCCTCTTAAATTTCCTTCTTATCTATGGCTGTAAGCTAAGATCTTTTATAAAGGCTTTGCTGAAAATAACCCACCCTGTTTATCTCTTGGACATTGACTCTCTGGATACCTAAATTTTCTGTAACTCTTGTAAGTAACTTCAGTAATAGTTTGGCCCTTACTGTGGACTCCATATGGGTAGGAAGCTTATTCCCTGTATAATTCGGTACTTGATATATATTTCACTACTATTTTTATCTGCCATGCAATTTTTCTTGATTAATGGACATACTATTTAATATTCTAAGATCAATCTACAGAAAAACACAGTGGTTTTGAATTAGATTCTTTTATTTAAAGGAAAGATAAAAAACTCAGATATAACCTCTTTTGTATTAGGTACCTTGCTGGGCATTTTATATGGCTTTGTAGCAAGAAAATTCTACTATTTAGGAAACAGCATTTTTAATCCTATGAATTCAGATGGACTGCTTCTCTCGGCTATAGCCCATAAGTCTAAATATTAAAAATAATTGGTAATGTTATTACTGATGGCTTTTTACTTTTTGGTAAAAAACACAACTAATGACCTTGTATTATATATTATCAGCCCTCATATGAGACTACTGATCTACTCCCTAAGGGCTAGCCCACTTACATCTTTTTATCCAATATATATATTTTTTTGTATTGGTTTTTAGTGATTCCTTGTTTGGCTCACATTTTCTTAATATCTGGGGTGTATGTTTAACACAAATATATTTAGGCCATATTACCTCTTTCTGAGATTAAGTTTAATAGTCTTCTAAATGTAGTAATTACCAAAGCCTTGATCATGATATTGATTCTAAAGGCAAGTATGAGCTTATCATGAAAAATAATTTTGGATCAATTACCAGCATCTGTCATTTGTGTGGAATGGGGAAGTAGTGCCATGTATACTAGATAGCAGTGATCCAGGTGAGACATGGATGTAAAAAGTCAATCCATTTCAAATTATCTTAAAATTTATTTTTCAATAAACAGCATATATTCACTGGGTAAGGAGGTGCACACCTGTAATCCTAGTACTTTATAGGCCAAGGCAGGAATATCATAGGTTCAAGGCCAGAGCATGATAATTTAGCAAGACCCATTTGAAAATAAAATCATAAAATAGGGCTTGAGTATAGCTGAGAGTCAGAGTTCAATCCCAAGACTCCCCCCCATTATTTCTTTTTTTCACTATTTCCAGGATAAAAGTTGTTTTTCTAAGCCTGGCGTGGTGGCACACACTTGTAATCCCCACGCTTGGGAGGCAGAGATAGGAGGATCGCGCAGGTTTGAAGCCAGCCTCGCTGGTTTAAGAGACCCTGTTTCCAAACAAAAATATAAAATAGGTCTGGGGCTACAGAAAGACCAGTACCACACAAAAAAGTTGTTTTCCTTTTTGTGGTAAAGGGGATGGAACCCAGGGGTATTATACCTCTGAGCTACACTCCCAGGTCTATTTTTTCATTATTTTTGGAATAGAGTCTCACTGAGTTGGAAGGGGCCTCACTAAGTAGCTGAGTCTGGCTGTGAACTACAATCCTCCTGTCTCAGCCTCCCAAATGCTGGGATTACAAGCTTATGCCACCCTACCTGGCTTTTATTTTTAATAAGAAATATATTAGATATGATTTTTGCATACTACACACTCTTAAAACTTTTGTAGATTGCTATTTGTGGTATTGAGGTTTTTAATTCAATGTTTCTATAGAAAGATGTACTGTTCACCTTAAACTATTAAAGATGGTTAATTGAACACATTATCTTATTGCTTGTGCTTTTAAAAAATGGTCAATTAGGGGCTGCACATATAGCTCAATGGTTGAGTACATGTGTGTGACTTCAGCATCAACTCCTGCACAACACACACACACCCTGTATTTTGATCCACCAAAAATTCTGCTGTAATGTGAGAACTGTAGATACTGAATTGGGTGTCAGTATAAGCTTTTACTATTTACCAATGAACCTGTTTCTCTGCCTATGTTGAAAGCGATAGAGAGGTAAAAGAACTAAAGTAGAATAATATCCCACTCTCACTGAAATCCTAAAAGCATCACTTCTCAAAATGTACTGTTAAATATGAGTTATAAACATAGCCTATGTTCTCAGCATCTAGAAATAATCATTAGTTGTTATAGATGCCTTATACATCTCCTGATTCAGGACCCAAATCTGAGCCTCAGAATCCACTATGTGTAAAGTGCTGGAAGTTTGAATTCTTTCCCCTAAGAGCAATCATATGTGTGGTTTATAGAACATCAAAGCTAAGAGAGCAGCACCATATAATAAGCTTTCTGTCAGTGCTCTGTAAGTATCTAACTCAGGTCAAACATGAAGGGTGTCCATTAGTGGTAATGAAAAAAGAACAAAATAAAACTTGCTGCCACTTAAAGTTGTACTAGTGTATATAGCCTCACTGGGAAGTGACAACATCAAAAGGATCTAGCTAACCTTCCACATTGATGGCTATTTTTCCCCACTTAAAACTATGGTAAGACATACTTTTTATTGTTTCTTTCAGTTACCATTAGGTTTCCTGGAGAGTGAGAAAAAGTGAAAGGAAAAAAATTCAGCTAAGTGTGAGGATGGTGATGTATCCTTGTAATCCTACTTGCAAGGCCAATACAGGAGGATCACCAGTTCAAGGCCAGCCTTATCAATTTACTGAGACCCTCAGCAACTTTGTGAGACCTACGTTTCAAAATAAAGAGGGCTGGGTATATAACTCAAAGGTAGGATACCCGAGTTTCAATACCAAGTATCAAAAAAAAAAGCAACAGTGTACAGTGAGGAAATAAAGAATACATAATTGTTAGAACATCTTACCACATAGATGTTGAAGATGAGGGTCTCTTTCTTTAAAATATAACGTTTTAGAGAATGACTAAGTTGCTAAACATAATATTTTCATGGAACTTTATTGTTTGATACCTGAAAAAGATGGAGTATAGAGTATAAATAAGTGAGAAGTTCAGAGAAATAAATTCCTAACACAAAATGGCCTTTCCAAGAAGATAAAGTGATATGTTAATGATCCCTGTTAATTATGTTTTGAAAGTTTTAATCTTCAACATAGGTAAGTCCAAAGATTAAGTTATAAAATATTTAATAAGTGTTATAGGGTGGGGTGTTGTGAAGGATTCAGTAGTTGAAGGTATAGTTTTCCTCAAGGAACTAGTTCATTTGTTGTAGAGAAAAGGTATATATGCATAGGAGTAGTTTTGAAAAACAGCTAAAGTACAAAGCACAATACCACATCAATGATATGAATCTTTAAAATAATTCAACATAGACTACTAAAAGAAAATTTTTAGAGATGACCATAAATTTGATTAAAGTAAATGAAATATTTAGCAAAGTTTTTTTCTTTTAAAATTAATCTATGAAAGCTTTTATGTTCATACTGAAAGAGTATAAACAGTAGTAGTTATTAAAGTCTAGATAAGAATGATTACAACTCATTACTCTATGATATATTCTTCAGTTGAATATTCTGGTCACCATGATGATTACTGTTGTAAAGCTAAAATTACATTTATTCTCAGCTATAAATATAAAATTTAAATGTATAATAACTTTGAAATTAAAGACAAATTAAAAGAAACACTATACTAAAAGTGAGTGAATCTTTTTTTTCTTTTTTGGTGGTACTGGGGTTCCTGGAAGCCCTTCTACCTCCAGGCTACTCTCCCAGACCTATTTCTATACTTTTTTGGAAACAGGGTCTCTTAAGCCAGCACAACTGGCTTCGAACCTGCGCGATCCTCCTGTCTCTGCCTCCCAAGAGCAGGGATTACAAGCTTGCACCACCATGCCCAGCTAAAGTGAGTGAATCTTAATTGACAAGTAAATGCTAGTGAGCAAAATTCATCATATTCTCCATTTTTTGTTTGCATAGTTAAACTGATTCCATGATTTAATCTTTCTGCATTAGTGGGAAATATAACCTTATCGATGAATACAGAGGTCCCAAGTTTTATATAAATCATGAATGATGAGACCTCTCTAGTTTCTTAATTAGCTCCTCTACAGTGCTTATCTTCTGAGCTTCCTGATCAGCCAACTGGTTTCTACCAGCTTTGCTTCCATTGCTGAATGGGGCCACTTAGCATAATGAGAACAAACTAGTTGAGGAATTAGTATAAAACGGACTCAGCATGTTATTAAATTCTGCATTTCAGCTGGGGTTTGAAAAAAAAAAAACATTCCACAAGTCAAATAGTTAAATTATACTTTATATATCATGTAATTTAAAAAATACATTTGGAATCATTTATATATTCATCCCTGTTAAGAAATATTTGTATAAATGATGTGAATACTAGTGATGTTCAGAGAACTTTGAGTAAGCACAAATACACAGACATGAATGCATATACATACATACATGTATGTTTGTTGTTTGGTTTGGTTTTCCTTTCTTTTATTTATCCTTTATATCCTGGAGACTTCAGTTTGTGTTATATCAAATATAAATATAAGTCAACCTTACCATTTAAGTTCAGAAGAACAGTTAATTCTTTAGGGATTTTAATCTTTCTCCAATTATAAGCAGTCCTTTTTGTAGATAACAATGAAAATTAGAATCTGCTCACTCACCATGTCCAAGTCATTTCTCATTAAGGATCAAGACTCATAGTAGAAATGTAATGTTTGAGTCAGTTCAGAGAACGTACATGGCTTTAGACAACCCATTGAGGCTTACCTGATTTTGCAATCCACTTGGTAAATCCTGTCTTTAAAACCCTGTTATGCATAATCTCACTTGGAGCAAGTATGACATCATGCTATCACAAGTGTGGTTTGGAGGAACACTGAGATAGAGATGTCTATATCAAAGGTGCCTATCACAAAAACAGATTACAAAAAAATCCTAGGTGAATTGCTTTGAATGCCAAGCTGAGAAACTTGTTATGCAGTAAGATGTTACATTTCTATGAGATGATCAACCAAATGAAGGGCAGTATGTTTGGTATTTTAATAGCAGAAACTCGAAAAGAGTTATAAGATTTCAATATCATGCCTCAGATAAGCTGTCTTTCAGAAATATTTACATATGAGATGCCAGCTCATAAAATGTAGCCTATTTTTCAAGGCTCAAAAGAAAAAAGGAAAATAATGTTTGACACACAGAGAAGGTATACAGCAGTATTCCCTGCCTGGTGCATAAGAATTATGAAAGGTTAGTTAAAGATCGAACTATGCAAAGCCCACTGCTATAATTAAATGAGATTATTTGGAGGTAGAACCCAGAACTGCAAATATAACGAGGTGTTTCTCAGAAAAATTACATGTAAAGACCACTACAGAAATCAAATGAGTGTACTGATTCTAACATGCATTATTTTCTAAGTCAATTAGCTTTGCATTAAACTTACTCTATAAATACATATAAAATTTTATCTACTATACTGCTATAACTACTTTATATTTTGAAGGATGGCCAAATGAGCTATGTGAAAATACTTCCAAACTTTCAACATGTGTTTCAAACAAATACAGTCTGGTGATTGTGGGTACCTTTATTACTATTGAACCTCATTTTTCCTTCTCAAACTGTATTCTTTCTTCCCTATCCCAGGTAATGCATACTCTAGGGAAACTCAGATTCAATATCCATTAATCTTCAGAAGACTTAGAAGAATTTGTGCTCTAGTCAATGAAAAAATGTTAAATCTGAAAGGGATTTTAGTGTATGTCTTTTGAACATGTGTAAGCATTTTATCAATGAAGATACTGAAATCTAGAGACTCTTAAGTTACTTTGTCAAGTATTCTTGTTAGAATGAAAGATGATCGTTTTGATATTTTAAAAAGCATATTACATATCACACATTCGTAAGTATATAAGTTCTAAAATTTGTTTGCTATTTATCTGTAAACAAACATGTCGAGGAAAGTTTCACAGAGTACTCTGTTCAGAGTTCCAGATGGATATGATTTGTAGCAAAGGGTGTGCTCTGCTATCTGGGGTAGGTTTTTGGAGACCTTAAAGGCCAAGACAGCCTGAATTGTTTGAGATACTCCTGATCTTTGGACATTCTACAAGCATCCTAGGCATTGGTAAAAAAGCCAAGTAAAAACACTCAAGAATTTGGCTAAACATTAATAGAATACTTTGAATATAATCACAGGTGGTATATATTGCTGAATCAAATGGATTTACCATACATTCAAATGAGAGGATCTAAGAAGATAGAGTAATACAGATTGCATCTTTCATTTTATAGGAAATCAAGCTAAGATCAAGAAATATTATTAAAACAAATACAACCTAAAGTTGAAGTGGTTTTACTACTGGGGATATAGAAAGGTTCTACGGGAAGGGGGAGGCTAAGGGTAAAGTAAGAATTCATGGACATGAACAAGGCATGTTGTATACATAAATGAAAATCAGTGAATCCCAATAGTTTTTGTCATTATAATAAATATATTGTCCCCCCAAATATATTGAAGTCATGATAGAATAGCACTCTGATCTACTATAGCATAATGCAGATCATATTTCTCCTAACGAGATGCAAATCAACTTTCCCTGCAGAGTATAGGCTTATATCCAATACCAGCTCTGCAAAGGAAATAGTTACCAGGCTAATATATACACCCATAATGCATATTAACAAGCTGATAGAGCATTTGCATGTATTGGGATCAAGTATTTTCTGTAGTATAATTTTTCATTTTTTATGGTTAGTATTGAAACTTTACTTTGCAGAAAACTAGTCAAATTACTTTCAAGTTTACATTCCCAGGCATACGCAATTTAGTTATCTATTTTATGTATAATGAATGTATTAATATAAAGTTTATATAATCTATTTCAGAATAACATTATATATAAGATGATATAAACTCCATGGGTGAATAGTTTTTACAGTATTATTTTATATTACTTTCTGTGGAACTTTCTGTATCATAATGCACTATGAGGACCTGCCCTGAATATGGTCACAACAAAATATATAGTGATTATTAAACAGTCAAAGGAATAGTGCCCAAAACTACTGCAAGTGGAAAATCAGCCAACAAAAATGTCAGCTCTGCCAGAAAACAGCATATGGATAAAGGCAAGTGTTCACCAGCAGGAAAAGTAGTTTTGAATGATAACAATTGTGTAAAAAGGCAATAATGCAAGAGCCTTTTCTCAATATGAAATAGATGTGATTTGTCATGCTTGTTAGCTTTAGAGCTATTTTCAGCACATGGTGGAAAAATAAATATTTTAAAAGTGAGGTAGACCATTCATCAAATGTATTTTTCTGATATAAATGTATATATAAGAGCTTTTTCATAGTGGAGGAAAAACATTATGATCTGGATTTTCCTTTATGCCTAAGGAGCAAATGATGCTACTTTTGTTGTTTCTTGTATGTTTCTGGAGTGTATTTCCTTTAATGTATAACTTAGTGGTGCATTGTAGTTGTACATTTGTGAGATTCAGAATGATACATTCATGGATGCACATAGCATCTCTTCCTCTTTTCTTCCAAAACATAGAATTGGTAATGATACATTAATTTATAAATATAACAGTATTTGCTGTTTCTTTCCTCAAGACTGCTTTTTCCTTCCTCTTCTCTTAATATAGTAAAGTTAAATAATATTTATATTAAGTCCTTCAGAACCTTTGCAATAGTAGAGCTTATTTTATTTGTTATGAAAAAAGTCATATACATGGTACACATACATAGCTCAAGGTGTTAATAACTATCAAAGTATCATGTATCATATTGTTTTTTCTTCCTTTTGTGCATATAATCCTTTTCATCCATATAACTATGATACAATTCATGCATTTTTTCAAAAGCTATATCCATTAAAGCCCAACTAACAGGATAAATATGTAAGATCCTTTATTAACCAAAACTTAGTTTCCATAATTTTACTATGATTACTAATATAAAAATTTACAAAAACACATGATGATATGTATTATTTAGAAGGATAACTAAATTACAGAAATTACAGAATAGAGGATATTTAATCTGCTGGCCATACCAATTTGAAGAAACTAAGTTTAGTGGTCAGATATGCAACTGGCAAAAATTATTAGCAATCAGGGAGATAAAAAAAAAACACTACACAGGTTCCATTTAGCCCTAAGCAGAATGGCAATCATCAAGAAGTCAAAAACAAATAAGCTGAGGATGTGAGAAAATAGGAACTCTTCTGCACTGATGATAGGATTGCAGACTAGTGCAGTCACTGTGGAGAACAGTGTGGAGATTCCTTAGAAAACTGGAGATGGATGATCCAGCTATGCCACGCCTGAGTATATTTTCAAAGGGACTGAAATAAGATTACAGTAATACATGCATATCCAAGTTTATTTATTATATGTTTACTGTGGTACTGGGATAGAACCCAGGGGCTTTCTACCTCCGGGCTATACTCCCAGACCTATTTTATATTTTATTTGGAAACAGGGTCTCATTAAGTTGAGAAGCCTAAGTAGCTGAGGTTGGCTTCAGACCTGCACAATCCCCCTGTCTCAACCTCTCAAGTACTGGGATTACGAGCATGAGCCGCCACACCCAGCTGCATATCCAAGTTCATAGCAGCACAATTCACAATAGCCAAATTATGGAATCAATGGAGGTGTCCATTAGTAGATGAATTGATTAAAGTATTATGGGATATACACACAATGAAATTCTACCCAGCAGAAAAGAATCAAATTATGCCATTTGCAGAAAAATGGATGGACCTGGAGGATATTATGTTAACTGAGATTAGCAGAAATCACTTCCATTGACATTATATACACGAGTGAGAATACCAATGTCAATCTCAATATCCTATATGAGGTGGTGGGTGGATTGGGAAGGGAGCCTGGGGGAGAGCCCAGCACGTGCTGTGTACCACTGTGAACTGCATTAGGATCCACTAGGAACTGCATTACCATGTGAGATTATAGGGCTCCAATACAAGTCTAAGGAAGAGTAATCAACTGATGTCAATTTTGGTTTTTGTCCTCTTTCCTTGCTTTCACCTTCTAAAAGCCACTGTTTTGCCATTGCTGGGTGAGAGCTCTCATTCTATTCTGTAGAATGGAGGCTGCTGTGAAGCACAAGTACAATTAGACCTGTAACTTGTCATTTGTGAACAGCACTAATTTTATAGAAATTAAAGATACAAGTATTATGACAAGTGCAGGAACAACTACTAAATACTATTTATAGAATCCAAATGGGGAGCCACTCTTTCGGCAGATACCTTTTGGGGACTCTGGAGATGGCGGCCCTTAGCCCCCTTAGCATTCGAAAGATAGCAAGGCTGGAATAGGAAGAATGGTTAGGTGAGCGCGAAGAGAATGACATGGCAAATTGTGGAGTATTAAGTGGCTTTGATGTCAGCCATAAGCCTGTAGTAGTTAGAGCGTAGGAACACAATGAGAGTAGTGTCTGGCCACTCCATTTTTGTGTGTGTGTGTGGGGGGGTGGGGGTGGGGGGATACTGGGGATGGAACCCAGAGGCATTCTACCTCTGAGCTACACTCCCAGCCTTTTTTTGTCTTTTATTTTTTGAAACAGTGTCTCACTGAGTTGCAAAGGGCCTCACTATGTAGCTGAGGTTATCATGAACCACAATCCTCTGGTCTCAGCCTCCTGAATTCTGCGATTACAAGCATGCACCACTATGCACAGCCCTGGCTACTCCATTCTTGATGAGTTAATTGATGTTCAGTTTCACCCTAAACTTTAATTTTATAACCAAGTAGTACATCGAGCTAGATATGCTAAAGACTTTTGATATTTTTCTTTCTTGCTAGGGCTAAATTATTCAATGGCAACAGGACAGGGTGATGGTACCCAACACTGTGGCCCTCACTTTTCTCCACAAGTCAAGAGGTTACAAATCTCAGTAACATCTGCCTGCTTTAACCAGAGATTATATTTTCTTTTGTACCGAGTGACCTACCAAGCCTTGACATTGCAATTTGTCATGTGTTTTTCCTTTCAATACTTGATCCCTGTTGCCCTCAAGTTTCAGCTCCCTGAGCACAAGACCTGTCTTTAAAGTGAAACAGAAATGACATGTTAATGACTTGTAAAAACACAAAGCAGGGGGTTAATGACCACTGTTGAAATTAAGGACTTCATTTCCATCAGCTCAGCAGGGTTTGAAACATCTGAAGGAAGCTGAGGAAAGAGGCCCTACTAATGCAGCTATTCCCAAGCACAAGGGCAACTTAGCATTAACTTTCAGGAAATGAGCCATGGCTCTGGCAAGGAAACTCACATTCCCCTGCCATTGGGATATGCTGCTCCCTATGGAATGAGATGGCTCCCTGTCACTCAGATACTAGCTGAGAGCCTATGACCCATTGTTGTTTTTATAAAATATTTGGAAGATGGAGGATGTAGCCAAGTAAGAATTTTTATTTATATCGGGGAGGTTATTATAGCCTGCTTTTGAAAGAAATGAGTATCTGTTCCCTCCTCTAAATCTACGTAGATTTTATTTTGAATAAAAGCTTGATTGTACTCCCGTTTGTCTTTTTGTGTGTGTCATGGTGCTGGGAATTGAACATAGGGGCATTCTAACTCCGAGCTACACCCCCAACCCTTTTTTTTTTTAAATTTTGAAACAGGTTCTAAGTTGCAAAGGGCCTCGTTAAGTAGCAAAAGCTGGCCTTGAACCCGGATCCTCATGTCTCAGCCTCCCAAGTACTGGGACTAAATGTACATGTGCCACCATGTCTGGCTCTTTAGTTTCAAAGGTAGATAGGCCAGCAATACTGAAATAGTTTCAAGGTTATGATCAAAGTCTTGGTCCTTTTCTTCCCCGTGAATGACCCATGACAATTGTATGCTAACAGAGCAGATAGATGCCACATCTCAGCATCTCAAACAGTTCTGCTTAGAGTTCTTCCTACTTGTCAAGGACAAATTTAATTTGTAGGTCCTGCCCTCTTCACCATTAAGCTGACAAGAAAAGTCAGTTTCAAAAGGATCCTAAGCTTTCAAAAAATAAAAGCATATAAGATATACTCCAGAAATTTTTACTTCAGAACATTGCCGTATAGTTATACTACATAAGACTTCTAATTACCTTTTCTCATTTAACATACAGTTAACAAAATAAGAAAATCACCAAAATGAGTGTTCTTTATTATTCTATTTTCATATGTTATATACATGTGGGTAAAAATTTATATAAACATTGAGAAATGGAAAGACTGCTTTGTTCAGCATTAAATTGACCGCATTTACCAAGTAAAAGGTATTTTTATTTGTAAAAATTTTTAAAATTTTGGGGATGTATCTAGTTATGATTGATATGTATAATCAGTTTTTACAATAAAATATAAAGAGGCTACATAAGTATAAATAAAAACAAATGTAAAAAGGTTTATGGCATTTAAAATTTTGAGATTATTCAGGTTACTATAGTGATAAAATGGAAATTTAAAACATGAAGCCTTAATATATATACATATATGTATATACATACAATATATACACATTTTAAAGAGTCTACCTAGAGCCGGGCATGGTGACGCACGCTTGTAATCCCCGCACTTGGGAGTCAGAGACAAGAGGATTGCGCATGTTCGAAGCCAGCTGCACTGGTTTAAGAGACCCTGTTTCCACATAAAAAAGTAAAAAAATAGGTCTGGGAGTGTAGCCCGTGGGAATGTAGCCTGGAGGTAGAAGGGCTTTCAGGAACCCCAGGACCACACACACACACACACACACACACACACACAAAAAGTCTACCTAGACTCTTAACCCCTCAAATATAACTATTTTCCTGTCACATCTCTGAACAAAATAATCCGTCCTAGCAGCTGTAATGAATAGCTGATGCCAAAATATCAGGGTTTAAAAAATTTTCTTGCTCACAAAAAAATAGAATACAGATGTTGCTGTGTTGGCAGATGCTTAAATGACATTGCAGGGTGTGTCTCCTCCAAATAGTGACTCAAGATCCAGTTCTTGAAACCATCACCTTTAGCAAGAGACCTTCAAGATTGCTGCAAAAATAAGTAATCAACATGTGAACTTGGGAGATTTTAATGATCCATATCTGGAAGTGGTTATATAAATTCCATTGGGTAGAATGTGGTCATGAGCCTCACTTAAATGCAAGTAACTTGGAAAATGTAATTTAGTCCTGTGCCCATTCTGTAATGGAAGAGAGAATGAGAAAAAAAATGTGAAAAATACCCAACATAGGGTAATAGCAATGTAATTGCTTGGCTTATATATACATAGCCAAGATGTGGAAAATACAGACAAGAGTTTCAACTCTTTCAATAAAATTTACAATATAATTAGGGGACAGACAAAACAATTTGTAAACAAAATGTATCTGCTGGAGAGAATGATGAATTGACAGATATAAATATAATTCTTATTGTATAATCCACTTGAGGTTAGAATAATATCTAATTATGTATTATTTTTGTAACACAGCTATTAGGTGAAATGGAGATTTAAGCTAGTGAGATTCTGTGAATGAATGTTCCTATGGAAGCAAGAACTTAAGTTATGCTTTGAATAAAAGCTAAATCTTGGGTTATTTAATGGTGAAAGTGGTTGAATGTGGAGAACAGAAGAGATGGTGGAGAATAACTGATACAAGACTTGATATTAAATACAGCAGCTTGGGTTGATCGGTTATGACTATGGCACTATAAGTAGTAGAAAATAAGGCTAAATGAGCCAAAATGGATCAAGTAGAACATCAGAAACTGAAAGCCTTTAAATCAGAAGGAAGTGTTTGAATCGATATAGGAAGGTGCAGTGAACTAGGGGTCTTCATAAACAGGAGATTGGCCGGAGCAAAGACGACCATAGCAGTTGAGCTCTGGACAGTGTACCAGGAATACAAATTCGAATGGCAGGCTGGGGTGAGAGGACAACTGTAGAAGTCATTTCACACATGCATTTAGTGTGTGGCACCAGGGCAGTGTTCTTTTCAATGTTTTTTAGATAAAACTGAATGTGAGTTATTCTTCTTCTGAAGGATATACTTAGAAAACCAGAAGGAATCTGAATCTATTCTTCACAGGTGAATTACTCATCTATCACTACGTTACAAAACAACTCCCAACTTAAAAATGAGAGAAACGATAATTATCTCACATAATTAAGGGTTAAGGATTTGGAGGAAGCTCATCTGGGAGGCTGGTGCTGCAATCATGAGGTTGGTTGTGACTGGAATCATCCAAGAACTGGATTGGGAGTAGATCTGTTGAAAGGTGGGTGGCCAACATGGCTGCTGGACAGAGCCTCACCTCACCACAGCACTTCTCCATGGGCTTTCTCCATATTCTTTAGGACATGACTGCAATCTGCTTCTGTCAGGCATTTTTTAGGAGAGTCATTTTGTTAGGAGTAATCATTTTATTGATACTCAAGTGGAGGGAACTTGAGTTCTTGGCTTTTCAATAAGTTTCAACTTAGGGAAACATTTTTAAAAGTATCAAGAAAAGGTTTCTATTCGTCTGTATTGAAAGAGACCTAATGCAGAATGGTACTTTGCTGATTTCAAACTGAAATCTCTCCCTTTCTCCTTATTTCTTTTTTCTTTGGAAATGAAATGAGAAGTTTATATAATTTATTTACAGGAAGGAAAATGTGAATTCCACTTCATTTTTCTCACTTCCATCCTCCTGAAACTCTTTCAAACAAACTTACCTACGTCTTATGTGCTTAAGAGCATATGCTTCTTCATCTGTTGAGAAGTTACTAGTTACTACTCTTTTTTGGTGAAACTAGCATTGAATTTAGTAAGGGTATTATGCCTCTGAACTACACTCCCAGCCCTATTTTCCTTTATTGTGAAATAGTATGGCTCTCAGCAACTTAGTGAAAAACTAAGTATCTGAGGCTGGTTGTGAACCTGTGATCCTCCTGTCTCAGCCTCCTTTTTATCACCCTCCAAGAGCCCAGAATTAGAAGCACCACCTTTTACAATTGTTGTGCCACATATAAACTGACTCCTCCATTTCTGCGGTTATTAATTCTAAACTCTGGCTACTAGGCTACTCTACCTTCTTTCCTGAAGTTGACCATGATATTATTCTATATAGAACATCTCCTGAAGAGGCCGTGTATTAATGTTCAGAGCCGATGCAATTAAAAATAGGGGACTTAATCTCAATAGATAAATCCATTTACCTAGGCTGGTAGGTGGCTGGAGAAGGTGGATCCCTGGGGGTGTGGCCTTAGGGATTATGTTTTTGTCTTTGAATCCTGTTGCTTGCTCTCTTGATGTTGGCCTCTATAATATAAGAGCAGAGATCTTGCTCTCTCCCCTCTCCTTTCTACCACCATACTCTGAGATCCCCAAACCCTAGCCTCACATGAACCAAACCCCAAATTTCCAAAATTTGTAAGCAAATAAACCTTCCTTTAAGTTGTGTGGTCAGTTGCCTTGGATTATAGTAGTTAGGATGTTGACCAAGGCAGCTTGTTTAACCATTTCACCACTTTGCTGCCTTCCTTCCAAATCACCAGGACATTCTTGGATTGTACCACACAACTCATGAGCCTCTGATGTTCTCACCTCCATGAGTCTTGGATCCTTCCCTCTTCTTGGCACCAGGTTCTTATATCTGGAGCCACATTCAACATTTTATCTGATCTTCAAGGGTAATTTACACCTCACTCTTTTCTGCAGTGCTCTCACCCTAGCCCACACTGACCATGCATTGACTGCAGGAGCTCTTCCTTTAAAATATAATTTCCTTTTATATTCACCTACTTTTAACTCATTATTTAGCTAGCCCCAACCCCAACTCCATCTTAATGTTTTGACTTTATCTTTTTACCTACTCCACATCCCAAACTGAGTCGATCTAGCTCTTTGCTGTTTCTCATTTGTGTTCCAGTGATCTTGAGTAAACCATTCGTGTGAAATTAGTATAGATCCATGGTCCTCACCTTCTGCTAAGGAACACTAACATGGCTGTATTGGTTATCTACTGCTTTGTACTGAGTTACTACAAACAATAGCTAAAAACACTCACTACCTCACGAAGTGTGTATCAGAAGCTCAGGAGGTTTAGTCGGGTTTTTTGCTTATAGTCTCACAAAACTGAAATCAAGGTGCTGTCCAGCCTGGGCTCTAAATCAAAGGTCCTGAAGGAAGAACCTGATTCCCATTCTGTTCAGTTATTAGGAGAGGCTTTCTACTTGGAGTTGGCAAGGCTGAGTCCCAGCTTCTTTGCTAGCTATTTTCACAGAGTTGCTCTCAACTTTGACAGGTCACTCATATTTCTCATGTGGCTTCACTCCCTGCAATGCTAGTAATAGCATACTGAAACCTTCTCCTGCTCATATCTCTGACTTCATTTTCTGCCACCAGCTAAGAAAATGTTGTAGTTTTGAAAGGTTCATATGATGGGACTAAGCCTATCCAGATAATCTCCATAATTTAAAGACAACTGACTTGGAGTTTAATAACATCTGAAAAATCCCTTCATGTCAGCACCAGGATTAGTATTTGAATAACTGAGACAAATCTAAAGGGAGCCATACTTAGAAGTCTGCTTAGCATAATGCCCCTGTTTAGTCCCATTGTGCATGCACCCAGAGAGCCATCTCCACTTTCTCAAGACTTGTACTAACTCTGCACTGAAGAAAATGCAAAAACTTAGGTGAGAAGCGGCACATTAAAAATTCTCTAGATGAAAAAGGAAATCCTATAGAGGAGCAAACAATACAACCTAAAGGAGGAGAAAGGAGGGGGAAAGGAAAGTCTCTAAAACACACAATGTACTTAAAACATATCGAAGTCAATCACTAAGCAAAGCAAGGGAAGGAGGGATGGGGAGGGAATGGGGTAGGAGTTAAATCAGTGATGTGTACATATATGTGTACACAAGTTTCTTACCCCAATATGATGTATGATTATAATGCACCAATAAAAAGTTTAAAAAATTCTGGCTTTATATCTATATATGATTCTTGGAAGATACAAAAGTTTTACTACAGCTTTCACAATATCCTAACCTTCTACTAAGAAGTCTTGCTCCTTACCAAGTTCTTATTCTCCATATTTGAGGCTATCTTCTGTTAAATACCCTGTCATTTACCTGCATGCACCACTTTTTTTTCTCCCATTTTTTTCTCATATTTTTTTGCATCCCATTTTTTTCTTATATTTTTCTTGATTTTCATTTAGTGTATAAGCATGCATAGTTCTCCATCAGATAACAAAATAAAGATAAAAGCCCTCCTTATTCCTTCATCCATCAAGCTACTGCTTCTTTGCTCTTCCTCACTTTAGATGAGAGATTTTTTTTGGGGGGAGATCTGTATGCACTGCTTAAACATTTACAGCATTTCATATCTAAATTACCGAATCTACTTTAATTTCCCTGCTGTCTAGAGCACTCTCCCCCATCCAACACTTATTTGAAACAGCTCTTTTAAAGATGCTAATGCCTTAGCCAGGCATGGTGGTGCACATTTGTAATCCCTGTGCTTGGGAGGCTGAGACAGAAGGATCATGCAGGTTTGAAGCCAGCCTTGCTGGCTTAAGAGACGCTGTTTAAAAAAAAAAAAAAAAAAAATATATATATATATATATATATATATATATATATATATTTTTTTTTTTTTTTTTTAATAGGCCTGGGAGTGTAGCCTGGAGGTAAAAGGGTTTCCAGGAACCCCAGTACCACACACATGTACACACACAAAGATACTAATGCCTTTCTAGTACCTCTTCTAATGACTGCCTTTCAATGCTTTTCACATAAACTTCTTTATGGCTTTGAAAAATTGACTATTTCTCCAGTTTCAAGGATAGAGTTCACTGCTGACTTTCAGCCGAAGAATCAAGCAAAACAAATACTGAGGGTTAGGAAGCAATCTAACAAGTTATGTACCCAAGTGAATATACTCCTGATGTATCTCTCATTTCTGTTTGCTCTGATGTAAAACTTGGAATGTTTATAATACCAAAGATCAAATATAACACCTCTTACAGTTAATAAAGCTAGTTTCCTAGATAGTCACGTTTTCTGCCTGATCCCATTTTAGACTTTGTGGCTTTCAGTTATTATATTTGTTGAATAAATTAATTGCTATACTTAGGTATCGGCTGCACTTTGGCACTCAATTGTAAAATGGGTGTAATAATTGTACTTCATAGAGTTGTTACAAGCCCCATAAGAATTGATTTATCATATATAGAGTGTACATATGAGCCCAATAAGAGCGATTATGACCTTTGCAATGCTTTTCATGACTCAAAGGCCTCAACCCTGCTTTTTTCTTCTTCTTTTGGTTCTCAAGATTGAACCCAGGGGCCTTCTACCCCTGAGCATTTACCAGTCCTTCCTTTATTTTACTTTAAAACAGGGTCTCACTAAGTTGCTGAGGCTAACCTTGAATCTGCAACTTCCTGTCTCCCAAGTCAAATCATAATGTAAAATATGTGATTTCAGGAGTGTGCACCACCACTCCTAGCTTTCCTCCTTTATTTCATTAAAAATATAAAGCACACAGATAGGAGTGTCAGGAAGCAGGAGTGAACTGGATGGACCCTTTTCTGGAGGTCAACTCACACTGTTTCATTGAGAAATCAGAAGAGCTCAAGAACCCTTTAGACACCCAACAGCATCTAGGTATTCATAAATCTTAAAGCTTATTCAGAAACAGGAGTGATTGTGTCCTCTCTGCTGCGAATATCCCTCCTCTCCAGTGCTTGGTTTCTGGGTCAGCTCTACATTCCCCGGTGCTCTTGGCATCTGAGCTGGTCCTTGTGGAATGGTAAAGTGGCTCTTTCCAGTGTTTGGCACTCACCTCTTCTGCCTGTTCTCTGCCTTGTCTTTGTCTCTGCCAGGACAGCTGCCTAAAGAAGCATTTGCTAGAAATTATTTTTAGCCAGCTGTCATGATGAAAAAATATCTGCTAAAATGTGTGTTGATGATTTCAGTCTTTTCCGCTCTTATGGGCATTTGTATTTGAAAGTTTTAAAGATCAGAGCTTTCAAGTATCAAAGGACTTGAAATGGAATACTATGCAATCTTTAAAATCATATTGTAGAATATGTAATGAGAAAAAAAAATCCATAGGATATTTCTAAAAAAAAATGCAAGTTTCAAAAGAATCAGTTATGATCCCCTCCATATTTTCTTTAAACAGCATGTGTGTTTACCTAAAATACCTAGAAATTAACTAGGTCTGATAATATCATTAAAGTATCTTAATTCCAAATATCTCATTTGAACAAAGATGTAACACTGAAGGATATATGTGTGTGTTGTATAAAAACTTTAAAATATAAATTTGAGAATAAACTGAACAATGTATTAAGTATCTGTCATCAGGTTGTATTAGTCAAAATATCTAAAATTGAGTACTTAGTGATAAACACAAAACACCTATATTGTAAAAAAGAAAAATTTATAAGCTTAAAAAGACATTGAAAATAACCTTATTTGAACAAGTGAATGGGAAGATAAGGAAAATAATGTCAATACTCTCAAAATTAATCTATAAGGTCAATGTGCTTAGAGTCAATATCACAACTAAAGTTTTCATGGACTATGATAAATTCTGAAATTCATACTAAAGAATAAGTGTCTCCAAATAATTCTGAATAAAGAAAAGTTTTATAAAACTAAAAGTATTCTGATGCAGAATTTTAGCAGAATTCCAAAATAGTTTACACATGGTAGAATATCTCATTTTATTACATATTATGACCAATCAAAATATTTAATTCCATTTCAGATGGCTGAAATGTCAACTAATATTTTCTCAGTTTTATATACCTGGCTTGAAGCCTGCCCCTATGCTTATCTATCTTCTAGTAAGTTTTGGGTGATTTGGGAATATGATATGTACCTGTTTTGCTGTACTTTCATTTCCCAGTTACGATGTAATTTTTGAGTATAGCCCAACTGATTTTGGGTCTAAGATATTCTGTTAATGCAACCATTCTCTTAAGGTAATCTGCCGATACCCTGGATAGGATTTTCTCTTACTAACTTCTTTCAAAACTGGCTGCATTTTTGCCACTCTTACCTGAACCCTACATATATAGGGGTGAGGTTGTAAGAAGGAAAGGAGGGAAGATCTCCATATTACTGTCCCTCCAGCATTCAGTTTGCTATCTGTCTGTACTCTGCTCCAGGGACACAGAACTGCCGGGAAGTACCTCAGCTCACATATTTCCTTATCAAATTCCTTCACCACCTTCCCTCTGACTTGCGTCTTGAAGGACATGCCCCAAGGGACTCATTATGGATTTTTCTGCATAGATGGGCTGTAGTTGGTTATCTGTGTACCTATAGGCATTCAATCTAAATGAAAAATACAGAGAAGAGTTATGAGTCACACTGGAGGACTATTCTTTGTGTGTTTTGCATGCTGTCCTAGCAATAAAATACACAAAATAAAACAGCAAAGCTAAGGAAATAACAAAAATGTATTATTTTCTTTCTCTCATTTAAATATTCTCTTCATTAGTGACAGAAAAGTTGGGAAAAGGCTCATGAAACTGTTCTGTCCACAGGGGTTCAGGAAGGAAAAAAAAAAACTTTGGAAGAAAGTAGAGTCAGGGACTCATTATCTTAATAGTTTTGAGAAGTGGAAAATGAGTCAAAGGAAACATTTAGAGTAGGTATACCATAATCAATAATATGAACATAGTCTTTTTTGAGTTTAATTTTCTTGGAAATGTAACCCAGAAGTTTAAAATGCATTATTTGGTCAAAAATTCTAGTTTTGTTTGAATATTAAGTTTTTTCATAGATTACCTATGAAAACAAGGAGTTCTAGGAAATGTTCTTATTGATAAAATTGTATTTGGGGATATGGGGTGGATAGTATCAGGAAAATAGAAAGCAGATTCCTTTGTTTCCAGTTTTATTATCTGTGATCCTTTCTGAACTATTAGATTTTTATGCAAGTACAGTTCTTATCACACTATGTTATACATTTTTCTCTCAGTATTTTCAGGGGATTGGTTTCAGACTTCCTCTGAGAGATACAAAGTCTGCAGATCTTTAGGTCCCTTATTTAAATTGGCATAGTTTTGCATATAACCCAATGCACATTCTCCCATATACCTAAAATTCTAAGAACTTAGAGTACTTAATAAGATGTAGAGGTTATATAAATAACTGGTACACTCTTGTTTAGGGAAAATGACAGGGAAAGAAGCCTGTACACATTCAGAATAGACACAATTTTTCTTCAAATATTTTCAATATGTGATCAAATTTGTGGATGTAGAATCTGTAGATACAAATGTTTGACTATACCTCTGATTGTTACTAATGGGTATCTACCCCATAGTCTACTTTTATTTCTGTTGTGATTTACAGTACCATATCTCCTATACCAAAGGGCAAGAAAACCCATGCATGTACTGGACCCTACCCCATCTTTATCTAAGGATTATCAATCTTTTTTCATTGTCTATTTCTCACACTGGGGATTACACCCCTGAGTATACATATGTGTACGTTTATTCTATGACAACATGCATGCACACACAACTTTGTTCCATATTTCCACCTATTTATCACCCCCATATTTCTGTATACTGTTAGAACAGAAGTTTTAACGTCTATTTTACATCTTTCTCCAATTTACTTCATTACAAATTTAACTTCCACTACTTGAGAAAATCTCCACTGACTTCTGTTGCTAAATCCAGTAGTCACATTTCTGCCTTTGTTTTAATTTCACATCAAAATTTCAGAGTTCACATTAATACTTCTAAGTCTTTGGCTTCAATGACATACTATTCCTACTCTCTAACCTCTCCAGGGTCCCCTACTGAAGTTTCCATCTTACATATTTGACCTCTTTCTGTGGCATGCCCATGAGTTGGAACACACATGCACATAGTAGTTGAGCCTCCCCTCAAATTTCTCCCCATTCTTTCCCCTTCCCCATACATGGTTTTGGGTTTGGCATTAGTAATTTTACATATAACTTTGGTGACAGTGTATTCCTCATTGATTCTTCCTCCCTACAATGTTGACCCTCTTACTTCCCCCCCTGCATCACTCCACTGAGGTTTCTCCTCCATTAACTAAAGTCCCTCTTGTATCCTGATTACTTCTTAGCTTCCGCATGTGAGAGAAAACAGAACCCTTTGATTTCTGTTATTGGCCAATCTCACTTGACAATGTTCTCCATGTCTATTCCTGCAAATGTAAATTTGTTCTTTATCATAAGCTTCTTCTTAATCTAGCCTGTTAGATCAATACAATTCTAATTCAGAAGATGATACATCAACTATTTATATTCCTTGTTTTAACAACTTTAGAAAACTCCATTTTACAGAAGTAAGCTTCTTTAATGGAAGATACTCAAAAGAGTTTTTTGAAGCTGGGTGTTGGTGCTCACACTCGTAATCCCAGCATTCGGGAGGCTGAGATTAGAGGATCGCTCATGGTTTGCAGATAGTCTCAGATACTTAATGAGGCCTTCAACAACTTAGTCAGACCCTCTTTCAAATTAAAAAATAAATAGGGCAAGGTGTGTAGCTTGGAGGTCAAATGCCCTTGGGTTCCATCCTCAGATCTGCAAAAAATAAAAGCATTTTGGTTTTTTTGTGTTTTGTGTGTTTAACTACAAAGGTGAATATAAAATGGTACATTCAGTTTGGGAGACAGTTTATGACTCAGCAATCACGAACCTTGTTATTCAGAAAAGAATACTTATGTTTATACAAAAAACCACACATCACAGCTTTATTCATAATTGTAAAACTTGGAGGCAATGATAATGTTCTCTAATAGGTGTACAGATAAATATACTGTAGTACTTCCCCAAAATATTAGTACTAACAATTATCAAGCTATGAACAGATATTGAGAAAACTTAAATGTTTATTACTCAGTGAAATGAGCCAATCTGAATCAGAATATTATTTTTACTATATGGTCTTCTGGAAAGAGAAAGACCATGAATGCAGTCAAATGATTCGTAGCTTCCAGGATCTGGAGGAAGGGAAACAAGTAGAACACCAATTTTTAGGGCAGTGCAACTATTCTGAATGGTAGATACATGGCATTATACATTTGTCAAAACCCAAATGTATGAGACCAGAAATGAAACCTATGGGTTTTGACTGAAAATGTTATTCTGGTGAGAGATGCCTATAGTTGGGAGGGTGTGAGTGGGCATGGATTCATGCAATTTTGCTAAGAATGTATAGCTGCTCTAAAAATCAAAGTATTTTGTTTAAAAAGCAGTACAATTTTAGTTACTGAATTAGAAAAAGAAAACAAGATTAAGTGAATAAGTTAGTCAGGCTGGACTTAGGCAAACTCGAGATCTGTACTGCCAAAACTTTTGTGTCTTAGGTTGTTCACTAATCTCCCCTTAGTCTGGCTCTGTGGTGAAGGACAGGCAAGTAATATCCCATTATCTGGAGAACTGGGAGAGGACTGAAGCCATTTAGATTGTCTACACTCTTAAAGTCTTTAGAAACTTTGTTGGTGGTCGTGATGGTGGCGACAATACACCTTAGAAGATATTCCAACAAAAAAACAGATGAGATATTAATTGGAAAACTTGCACATGTATTTTTTGTCCATATTAGTTATACTATGAATCCTAGGATTCTGAGAGTGCTATGATGCCAAGGCTGCAGATAAGACAGAATATGCAGCCATGTTAATTCTAGGCCTTTCCCTTGTGTTGTGGTCTCTCAGACCCTGGCCCAGCCTTCATGGTTCCCAGGCTTTTTTTTTTTTTTTTTAAACAACCACAGCTATAAGCCTTCTAGTTTCTTAAATGCAGGCTAAAATTTTTTTCCATCTTGACTAGAATTCATAGGTGTGTGGTTATCTTAACGTCTAAGGAAAGTGACATCCATGTACTATCCTTAAAAGTGTCTCTAAGGAAGGACATACTATTGAGAAATATTTTTAAGTCAGTATTAATTTGTAGCATGATCATTCAGTGTTCAAAAGATATACACCAATCTAAAACAGTTTATTTAGAGATGTCTCCAAAAATAGTTTAATAAATTGAATCAATTTGGTACTTTAAAATTGGCTTTCATAAATGAATATATTACTTATAGCCATTAGTAGGAAAAAACATGACTATTTTTAATTTTTTATTTCTACATGAGTAGCTTTCATGTCTCATTCATTTACTAGACCATAGCATAGTGTAGCCAAAGCACAATTTGGAATAAAAGGTTAGAAAAATACATGTTGAAAATTTAAGGCAAATGGTAGATGATATTTTTGTTAGGGTCACTGGGCTGCAGAGAATGGGACTACAAAATGCCTCATGTAATGAGTTTATTATGGAATATGTATGTGTGTATATATTTCCTTGAAAAAAACTGAACAGTGAGGCCCTATCTTAACAGAAATTGTAACCAGAAGGGTTTTTAGTATTCTGGACAGTTTCAGGGACCAGAGGCTCAGGAATTAATAGCTATTTATTCTTAATTGTCTGCCATTAGAACAACTGGGCTGAGCAGACAGTCAGCTCTGTCTGTTCCTTAAATTGTTTCCCAACTGGTCTTCTACCCTCTACACCCAAGGTCAAAGTTGGCAGACTTGCACAGAATAAGCCCAAGAGACAATTCTTTGTTAGGCAGCACATTTGGGTTTTGTTTGCTTGCTGTTTTAAAAACTAAATTTGAATGTCTTTAAAGCCACATTTGCATTTTCTAGTTTGCCAGAGGCTGTCCACAGCTGCTACTCAGCTGAGGAGTGGGCGCTTTCCTTAGAAGTTTGACTCACATGATACTTGGGTCTGCTCTTCCCTATCTAGTGGAAGGGCACCTATTGAGTTGACATTGAAATTTACTAACAGTGCAAATTTGGGTTAGTTGCTCTGCCTTTCTTACCTGTTTCCTTAGATAAATGATCCCCAATCTATTATTTGATTTAAACAATTTTTAAAATTTGACCATTACGTAAAATTTTGATACACAGTCAATAGGAGATGTATATTAAGTTTACCAGGTTAGTAATATATAATATTCTTGTGTGATGCTGGGCAATGCAGCTGATGTCAGTCAGCAACTCAATTATGAGGGTAAACCAACAAATACTCTAGTGGGCTATGTTGTGTAGCTATGACATCAGGCAGTTTAATTATATCTATTTTTTAATTAAGGCTTACTATTTTCAATTTATGATAGTCTTACTAGGATGTAATACCATCATAAATTGAGGAACATCTGCATATGAAATTATGGAATTAGTTAATTTTAATTACATTTGTGATGATTAATTTTGTATGCTAGATTAGGCTAAGGGATATCCAGATAGCTAGAAAACATTGTTCTGGGGTTTTGTCTGATTTTTCTAGAGTGGAGTAGCTTTTGAATGGGCAGACAGAGGAGATTCACTAAGACACATGAGGGATGCAAAGCTTTCACTGTTCAGTCTTTTGAGGGACTAATGAAACAATAAGGTGGAGGAAAAGCCAATTTTCTCTTTGAGATGAGACACGTGTATTCTCTTTGGTCATCAGAACTCCCGTTTTTCAGGCTTTCAGATTTTCTCAGAGGTTTTATATCAGTCCCCGCCCCCACCTCCCTTCTGCTGGTTGTCAGAGCTTAGAACTTAAGTTTTCAGCTTCCGTAATCACTCCATTATATTTCTAAAATTTATCATTCTGTCTTTATCTACTGGTCTATTTCTCTGGAGAACTGACTCAGATTTCGTTATCAAGAATGTCTTGAGAATTTTAAGAATGAGATTTCTGGCTTGTGGTTTCTGAAATTGACACTCTAATCTATTTAAAGATGTTACAAAGTCTGTTTTTAGTGGTAAATAGAACACTAACAGTAAATAGTGTATTTAGAAACAGTATCAGCACTGTGTATGCCTCATCAGCAACTTGTAAGAAACAAGGAGCTAAGTGATTGTATTTTCTGCTTTTCAATATTTTTGAAAAATAGGATATTGCTTTTGTTTACCCTAATGTCAGTGGACAAAGTGGTGAAAGTTAAGGATGAACTCAAAGGTTCAAATTCCTAGATCAAGCACCACATAAATGATCCAAGATTTTCAGGTGTATCCTAAAGGACAACCTTAGTTCCTATAACTAAAGGATTGAAATTGCTGAAAATACTTATGGTATTTGAGTTGATCACAGTGTTCTTAGAAGTGAAATAAGGACCTAGTACATTCTTATTTGTTCTACAATAAAGAAAGGTTCTAGATCAATTGAACAAAAGTCTGACTTGAATCATGAAGCAGAGCATCATGGCTCCTCAATCTAGTCTCACATGAACTAGTATTAGACCCAGAATCTTTGAATCAAAAGGTAAACATATTCCCTACCCCTTCACTCTCCAGGAAGGATCCCAGTGCATGCCTCAAATTTATACTGTTACTTTCAAAAGACCCTATTGTCTTAGCAGGGTAGCTGTCTATTGGGAAAAAGAAATAATCAGATCTTTTGAGTACTATTGGATATTGCCTCAACTATCATTGATTCTAAGAAACTAAAGAATATTTTTGTAGCCTTCTAGTCAGTATGAGCTTATGGACTTTAGACCTATCTCACCTTGCCCTCTGGGTATTCAAACTCATCCTGTCGTTATTTTCTCAGTTCCACAATGGACTGGACTGGAATAGACATCCTTAGAAGTTGGAAAATCCCTAGACAGATTTCCTGATCTGTGGAGTGCAATTAGTATTTTTTGCTCTTAGTCTTGTATCAGTTTTAACATAAGGAACTGAAAATGCCAAGTGTATCAGATTTTGTAAATTACATGTTAACCCATTTTTTTAAAGTAAAGTGGATTTGTGTTAGTCTTTTTTGGTCTCCCAGGTATTAGTATTTGTTTTCCCCCTCTCTTTCTACTTATATGTAAGGCAGCAAGCAGGGACTTTAAAAAAGATTGAAAAGCCTCCCATTCTCCATCAATTTTGATTCAAGAGTTTTTTTTAACATCTATACCAAAAGACTAAAAATTACTAGGCACTTCTAGGTTTAATATGTCAAAAATAGGGTATCATAAGTACTACTGAAAGCTCAGATAATGAACTTGGCAATTCAGGTGTCTCTGAAATATTGTCAGGTAAAATAAGGAGAAATTGCCGGGTGTGGTGGCGCACGCTTGTAATCCCAGCGCTTGGGAGGCGGGGACAGGAGGATCGTGCAGGTTTGAAGCCAGCCGTGCTGGCTTAAGAGACCCTGTTTCCAAATGAAGTATAAAAAATAGGTCTGGGAGTGTAGCCCGGAGGTAGAAGGGTTTCCAGGAACCCCAGTACCACAAAAACAAACACAATAAAAGATGGGAGGAATGATTCCTAGGTACTTTACATTAGGATGTTAGGCATTACTAAGGATTCTTCTGGTGCTATCTGATGCTAAGTATATGTGACTTTGTCTTTAACCATTTTTAACATTCGAGATTTGTGGAGAGATTATGATTATGGCAAATGATTCCTATTTCTATCCTTGAGTAAATGTTTTGAACATATTACCAGATTTCTGTATTTCTTCGTGTTGATATATGTACCTGTTCATTTATGTTCTTGACTTTTAGATCCTAAATATCCCTTAAATAATGAGAAAATAGTTAAAATCCTCAGTATCTATTCAGCATTTACTGAGTCATGATTTGATCTTTTTAAAAATTTTCCCTTTTAAACTGAGTGTGGTGGTGCACGCTTGTAATCCCAGCACTTGGGAGGCTGAGACAGGATCACACAGGTTCAAAGCCAGACTCAGCTACTTAGTAAGGCTCTCAGCAACTTAGACCATGTTTCAAAATAAATTATTAAATATGTCTGGGAGTATATCCCTGAGGTAGAAAAGCCCCCGGGTTTCACCCCTAGTACCACCAAATAAAATAAAATTTACCCTTTAGCAGTTTTACTTCATGCATCTGGATTACTGTCTTCTATTTGCTTGATTTTATCTTAGCACTGGGCTCAATGCATATCCTCATAAATTTTTTACTGCTAATAATCCCGAGTTATTATGGTACTTAATATTGTAAAAGGTTATCTACTACAAGATTATTATAGTAGTACTTAAACCCTTTATTTTGAAATAAATTCAATGAAACATGTTTCTGCTTCAATGTGTAGCTGTGTGCTTGGTATAAATTTAAGGACTTTATAGATCTCTGGCCTGGGTACCAGAGAGCAAACCCAGGAATCTGCCTCTGCTTTTGTCCCTTCCTCTACTCCCATGCCTGTCTAGTCTGTCTGTAGCTGGGTCTGACCACTGTTCAGGGTCACCACCTAAATTTTGGAAACTTGGTAGTAGGCAACTTCCAGACAACAAAAGGTGGACCTAAATTGGGAAATCAAGAACATAGGTCACCTTGCCTCTGGCTACTTGCCTAAGCTGAGTCTGGGAGGAGGAAGAGAGCACTGGGACCTGGGAGTTATTGGGTCAAAGATGGAATTTCATGAAGGGAGCTGCTTCCCCACGTCATTCAACAAGCCTACCTTAGGATGGCTTTTAAGAGAATCCCTCCAACTAACTGCTGCTGAGTCAAATTTGGCTCATCACCTTTCATGGTCGAGCCCAGGGAGATGGGGAAGGGTAGGGTAGGGCAAGAGAATTCTACTTTAATAACATGTGTGTTTATAGATTTAGAATAGTATATATGTGTATATATATGTTTAGAAAAGCTACAGATTTAAAAATAAGCAATAATCATGCAACATTACTTATGTGATGGCATTAAACATTCAAGATATTAAGTTTAAGATAACATTTGTGCCAGATAGTGTTAAAATGAAAGATTCAGGAGAGGCCTCAAGTCACAATGTTTTAAAAGAAAACAGATCTAATTTGAGACTTAACTCCAGGATAATGAGTTTTACAAAAAACTTTCTTCCTTTCTACAAATCAAGATATTTATCTCAGTAAACTGGACATTGAGTAAGAGCTTCATCTGCTCTATGACTCACATCTGGTGCGGTTCTAAGTCAGCTCTGCTACAAAGATATTTCCTCATCTCTGCTGTAGTGTGATAAGGATCTTTCAGCCATTCTTCCTGCATTGATTCTTCTGGTCATCTTACTTTCATTCTAAACAAAAGATTCATGCTATGATTCTTACTAATAGAGCCCTTCTATATTCATGAATTGTAAAATCACTTGTGCTCAGACTAAATATTACCTATTCTTCAAGGTAATATTTTAAGAATTTTGAAATTGAAGGAAAAATTTAATGGAGAAAGGTATATTTAAATGAAAAATATCAGGAAATTATATATACTTGAGGATGACATGATGAGCTTTGCCATGTAACTCTCCTTTCAGAAGGATAGCGTGAGCCAGGTGTGGTGGCGCATTCTTGTAATCCCCGTGCTTGGGAGGCAGACAGGAGGATCACGCAGATTCAAAGCCAGCCGCGCTGGCTTAAGAGACCCTGTTTCCAAATAAAACATATGTCTGTGAGTGTAGCCCGAAGGTAGAAGGGTTTCCAGGAACCCCAGTGCCACAAAAAAAAAAAAAAAAGGAAAGGATAGCATAGATATCTATTTTATATTGTCTTCAAAGAGAAGCTCCAGGAAGGTATACTCAGTCAAGTTTCAGTGTACTTTTTCAAACAAGTGCTAATTATAAATATTCAGCAACATCCAATGTGCTGGACAGGAAATGATATTTAGTTTCGAAATAGGATGGCAACATACAATGCACCAATAAAGTTTTAAAAATTGTATGCAAACAGTACTAATTTAAAAGATTTTTCATCAGTTAGTTCAAGTGCTTGGAACCAGTGTTGTAAACACTATGTTCCCCAAATACAAGTCTCCTGGTGCTTATGTAAGAGGTTGTCTGTTTAGGCTGCTATAACTAAATACCATTAACAGGGTGGCTTAACAAAAATTTTATCCAGTTATGAGTGCTGGCATTTTGATGTCTGAGGACCCACTTCCTGGTTCGTTCATAGCAATCTTCACTAATTTCACATGGTTGATGGAAGCAACCTCTCTGGAGTCTCTTTTATAAGAGCATTATCTCCATGAAAAGGGCTCTGCCTTTGTGACCACCTCACCTACCAAAAGCCTCACGTCTTATTACTTAAAGGTTTAAAGTTTGAGGTGGGGAGCCACAAGCATTCAGAGAACAGCTTGCTTGTTGATGCAAAGGAAGACGTGTGGATGACTCAACTCCATCACTGCTGTCATCTTCATGTCAAAGGATCGAGCCTTATGTTTGGTAACAAGAGACTCCAGGATATTGTTCTCACTTGAAAGATGTAAGCTAGAAACATGCTTTTCAACTCTACCCACATGAGATTGGTCAATGAGCTCCTTAGACTTGACAAAAATAAACGGATAGATGAAGAGCAAGGGGATATATGTCAAAGGACACGTGGAAATTGAGAAGAAACAAAGTAATTTCCTAAGCATACCATTATGAGATACAAAGTTTTATGTAGGGTTTACCTTTTCATATTCTTGTGGGTAGAAGAAATTAAACTAAGCTGAAATATTTTTATCCTTACTATTTTTAAGACTAATTGGAAAAGTAAAACAAAAAGCCTCGTTTTTGTTAAGTGGGATAAGTTTAGGGATGCAAACATGGAGAGAAAGAAAAGTTGAATTATTGGCCTTGGTCTAACAACCTTTCTTAAACTGTAGATTTAAGTGTACAGTATCATGCTTCATTCAATAGTCAAGAGAACTTAAGGGGGGAAGGAGACTACATCAATGTGAAAGTTATTTGAATTCACTGCAACAATCGAGTTTCAAACAAGTGGACAAGTTCAAATCAAGTAAAAATACAACTTAGTAATGTCCTCTGAAATTTAGTGAGACCTGTTTCAAAATAAAGAATTAAAAAATAGGGCTGTAGGTGTAGCTCAGAGGTAGAATGTCCCTGGGTTCAGTCTTCAGTACTGAAAAAAAAAATTGAAAATATAAAAGCAAATTTAGGTGGCTTCGTTGGGCAACTTCCATGTGCTAGGTTCAAATTCCAGCCATTTTACATATAAGTGATGCCTGCTAGTCATAATATTGAGACAACGTGTTTACTATGATTTGTATTTGAGATGAGGAAATAAAGGCTCAGAGGTCATAAATGGTTTTCCCAAGTTCACACTCTAATTGTAGATGGAGTGGGAAAAAACCCAATGCTACTTCCTCTGCCTGAAGAATACTATTAGTGTATTTTCTGTTTTTAGTCATATACTAATCTTAGCATATGGAAGATCGGTTATATGCCAAAGCAATCTGAATTACAATTCTAAGTCTACACAGCTCCAAGGTTCAGGGATTTTAGTATTATGCCATCATGCCAAAGGAACATACCAACTGACCAAAATATTTCTTTTAATGAATGCAGAATCAGAGGGAAATTTGTTGTTCTGTTAGTAAGAAAACCAATAGGGATCTTTTAAGTTTTCTAGTGTCTACTGTAGATTAAGAAGCAACCAAGGATTCTTTGAGGTTTTAGGAGTAGAAAAAACATCTAAGTTTTTGTTGAGCACATTACTCTGGATATTTCCAAGATTAATACAAATTACTTATTCTGAAATATAATTATTGGCTTTCCTTGAGTTCTTAGTTTGTTAGCACAATACAAAGTGTTATAGGAGACTGATGTGGGATATCCAGGAAACTATCCATTTATGAAAAGATTTTATGCCCTCAAGATGTCAGGAAAATAGATGCTACTTTAAATTAAAAAAAAAAAATTGCTTTGAACTCAAAGCCTCCACGGAGATTTAGTAGGCTTTTTGTCCTGTTAGTCTTGAAAAAAGAGAACCTAAATAAACCATTAAAATTACTAATTATTTCCACAAACTCCTGTTCTTATGAATTGATGTGAACCAATATGATATTTTGTATGTCTTGGAAAAAACTGCTTCTCCATCACAGAAAAATAAATCCTTTCTTTAATCTTTTTGCAAAGTTTGTTTCTTTTGAAACATATCTTTGTTCATTTCTTCTCTTGCAGGCTAAGACCATATCATGGCTCACTCACATAAAGCTATCAATAAAAATACATACTCAAATTCAAAGTCAATGTGTTCTTTATAGTACTCGTAACATTTCAAAGGGTCAGTTTAATATAAATATTTTCCATAACTCTTAATATTCCTAAAACAAAAATAACAAGGTTATTTTCCATTCTTAACTAGTTTTCTTGTCGTCCATGCCTTCATTTATCTGAAACATAATTACCAAGCACCAGATGTGTGCCTATCACTTCTAGTCCCTGGGAGGACAGCAAGATGGGGCCCTGCATGCCAGAGTCTCACACTCCGGTCAGAGAAACAAATACACAGACAATGCCAAACACATGTGGGGATACTGCAGAACAAGGGCAGCGGCCACAATTGTTGGTTTTCTGGAAAACATTCTGAATCTTGACAAAATTAAGACTTAGAAGTAAATTCCTCCCCATAGGATTTTAAAGAAGATCCCTTTCCCAAATTGTGTGGTGAAAAACTGATCTTTTTGTTCCTTGTTCTGTTTACCCAATCCATTGTGAAATGCCACTTTCATAAAATAAAAATGTGACGCCTGTGTCAAGTTGCTGTCACATCTTATCTTCGTAATATTTGTAACCAAAGATTTCCGGCTTTAGTCCATAGACCCCAATTTGAGTATTACTAATTTAGTTTACTAGATCCAGGAATGTAAATTGTAATATTTCCATGTCATTCAAATGACAAATTGCATTTCCAGGATCTTTTTTCCCCTCACCCCAGAAAGATAATCTAATAATTTCAATGCTTTTGCTATGAGACAGTCACTTCACAACAGGCTCTGAAATAGGAATAGTGTTGACCTATTTTATAGATTAAGATCACAGAGCTAGAGGGTATCAGAAGCGGGATATAAATCCACAAAGTTCAAACTGACCACACTAAGCTATGTCACAGAAGTGTAGATGTTTCCTTGACATTTGGAGGCAGATTTATTTTCACACGAGAAGCCTAATTTTCCCTATATGGCTTCCGTGGAATATACTTTCTCCCATAAAAATGTGATCACTTAGCTGGGCATGGTGGTATACAGCTGTAATCACAGTACTTGGGAGGCTGAAACAGGATCACAGGCTCACAGCCAGCTTCAGAAACTCTCCACAGCTTAGTGGAACCCTGTTTCAAAAGTTAACAATAAGGCTGGGAGGGTAGCTCAGAGTTAAAATGCTCCTGGGTCCTCTCCTCAGTACAAAACACAAGCCTTTCCTTGCTAAGTATAAAGGAATGTTAGAGTTTTATAAAATAAGTAGTTGTCTAAAATGAAAGACTCTTGAAATATGCTGATGAGATGAAGTCATTAAAATTAAGATGCAGCTTTCTTGACGTGTGCTCCCGTGTTGTGGCAGTGTAATGCCCATCAGGACACTGAAAACACGTGTTATGTGTGAACTTGGCTGGACTATTGCACCTAGGAACTTAATACTTATCTGGTTGTTGCTGCGAAGAGGTATTTTTGTAGATGGGGTTAAAGTAATAGAACTGACCCTCCAAAATGTGGATGCAACTCATCCAATCTTCATGCTAATAGTTAGATGTCCTGAAGAGCAAGACTGATGCTTGTTTGAAGAAAGCCTAAGATTTCCAAAAGTACATGCCTGTCCTACGTCTTTTGGACTTGAGATCCAAAGATGTGTAAGATATTTATATTCTGTTTTTAACATATACAAATAGAAATACACCAGTTATTTTTTGAGAACCCTAATACTTAATACACCTTTACTTGGTTCTAACAAGTTAATAGTTCACATTTTGAACAAAAGTCTTAAGTTTCTTTTATGTATATTTGTTAGAAAATTCAGTATGAAACTTAGTACATCTAAGTATATATATGCACATTTCAAAAAAAATTTTAATGCCAAAAATCTCTCATGTCTAGGATACCATAGGTTTAGAATTAATTTCTATTTCAAACTTCACCTAGAGTTTTGAAATAGTCACTTGAATACATTAATACTTATTTAGAAAGTAAAATATATTTGAATCACTTAATTCTATTAGGATTGCTTTCTGTTTGGTACAATTTTCTCATCTATGTAATATGAAGCTTGTCAACCTCTGCCTTAGACTAGTATATATTTTAAGTTACTCAAATGTTTAGAGAAAAGTCACAGAAAACAGTTATGCTCTTGTTAAATGTTTATTAGTCCTTTAAAAATTTGTTACACAAAAAATATGAAAGCAAATATATGCAACAATGTTAGGTAATTAAAACCATAAGTTTCTGTCATTTTTTTGTGGTACTGGGAATTGATACAAGGGGCATTCTACCTCCTAGCTACACCCTAGCCCTATTTTCTATTCTTTATTTTTATTTATTTACTTTTCATTTATTTATTTTTGTGGTCCTGGGGATGGAACCCAGGGGCATTCTACCTTCGAGCTATAACTCTGCCTGATTTTTTATTCTTTATTTTGAAACCGGGTCTGAGTTGCAGAGGACCTCATTAAGTAGCTGAGGCTGTCTGCGAACCACAGTCCTCCAGGTCTCAGCCTCCCAAATATTCTTTATTTTTTGAAACAGGGTATTACTAAATTGTAGACGGCCTCACTAAGTAGCTGAGGTTGGCCTTGAACCTGCGGGTGCTTTTGTCTCAGCCTCCCAAGTACTGGGATTAAAAGCACGCACCATCATGCCTGGCTCTATCACACATTTTGCTGTACTTCTTTCATATTCTATAAACAACTTCATGGGAAACATGCTGCAGAATCTATATCGTTTTGATAACTTAATGAAAAAAGTCAAATACCAGTGGCCAAATACCAGTTGGGATTTAAAATTTTGAAGTTATGATCCCTCTGGAAAGATTTATTGACAGACCCCTTCTAAGGCGGAAAGCTATTTATAGATTATTGGATGTACTTAAAGACAGGGACTTTTAATAAAATGCAGATTAATTGCAACAGTTAAAAGGAAACTCTCGTCAATCTAATGCATTGCATTTCCAGTTTCAAAAGTCTTGTTCTACACCCATCCTCTTTGTTGCATCTTCTTGATTGTTCCATTTAAGTCAGTGGAGCAGAATGATTAATCTTATCCAAATGGAGTTCCAGAAGTGTACGTGGCTGTATCAGACATCTGGTGTGTTAACGATCAGTAGATCAGCCACAAAGACAGCCGATGACAGCAGGCAGGACTCTAAAAGAAGAGCATCCACATCAGGTGCTTATTTATAATGCAAGAGGCAGTAATGAAACACACATGCTGCCTTGAAATGCACTGCCTTGGGCTGCCATGAAACAGCACTAGATGTTATTAAGCAACTCTTTCTAAACACCCACCCAGTAGTGGTGTACACATTGTTTTCCAGACTAAAAACCAGAGCTACACTAAAAGATAACTTTCTAGGTCTAAGAATAACTCATACATCTATTGATTGATAGCATTAGATAACATTTCTTTGTTAGAGAATCATAAGTAGACCACTTGAAAATTTATTTCAGTAATTTTAAGTAACTTCCTTTATTCTTAAAACCCATTGAAATTTCTTTGAGGGTCAATGCTTTTTTGAGTTTATTTTGGAAAGTCCCACCAATTGGACAAAAGCAAACTGAACCTCCAATTCTACCTTTACAGCTGACTCCAGAGTTCTTCAGATAGTAGCAGATATAGTTCAAAACAGTAATTTCCTCCAGAAAATAGGAATTGGAAGTCTGGGGAGTTAGTAGGGCTTTTTCATGTCAACTTGACTCTGATCTAATTTAAGATTGCAGGAAATATGCCAAATTTAATGGCTAATTAGAGTTCTTCATTGATAATTATTTGTAGCTATCCTTTAATCTCTTATAGCAAAGTGCGCTGACAATGTTGGCAGCATCAACACTGGCAGCATGAATGCTGGAAAGCTTTTCAGGAAAGGGTGCAAAGAAAAAAGTGGTTACGTTTAGATGATGTGATTTACTTGGCTGAAAAAAGACTACAGGATGGTAATTTTGGCTAGATTTAGCGACAATTCAAGTTTTCCACTCAAATGCTGGACCTTTGCTTAGGAGAGAGACTTTTAAATATCTTTTCCACACACATTTCTACACTGGAGAGTAATTCTGGAGCAGACTGGCCCCTGTTTTGTAGTAAGGATTTTATTCCATTTAAATTGCTTTTGAATTAAACCCAAAGCCTTTCTGTTGCCACAATTGCATCCATTTGGGGGTTACTTTTATTTTAGTAACAGACATCTCACTCTATGAAGTCAAAAGTTTTTATCAGGTTGGTTCATTGATGGATTCCCTATAGGACCCTTCATATGATAAGCTCTGGCCATACAATATATATATATATATATATATATATATATATATATATATATATATATATGAAGTGACTGGTTGTATATTTGAGATTTAGTCTCAAGTGAAGGAGAGATGCCCTTCACTTGTTCCATTTAAGTCAGTGGAGCAGAATGATTAATCTTATCCAAATGGAGTTCCAAGTGTTGAGATCAGCTGATGAGCCTAAACACCTGACGTCAAAGAAGTTCACCCAAGAAATGCCAGGAACATTTGGACCTCAAACACACCCTGAGTTTTGTCTCCTTGTTCTTAATTTCACTACTTATTTTGTAGTCCTGGGGATGGAACCCAGGGGCCTCTACTTCTGGGCTACACTTCCGACCTAATTTTTATATTATTTTTAACTTTTTGTGGTACTGGGGTTCCTGGAAGCCCTTCTACCTCCGGGTTACACTCCCAGACCTATTTTATATTTTTATTTGGAAACAGGGTCTCTTAAGCCAGTGTGGCTGGCTTTGAACCTGTGCGATCCTCCTGTCTCCGCCTCCCAAGCGTGGGGATTACAAGCGTGCGCCACCACACCTGGCCTTTTATATTTTATTTTGAAACAGGATCTCACTAAGTTGCTAAGATCCTAAGTAGCTGAGGCTGGATTCAGACCTATGTGATCCTATTTCAGCCTCCCAAGTACTGGGATTAGAAGCATGTGCCCCACCATGCCTGGCTCTTCTACCACTCCAATAAGAATTTTTTTTTTAAAGTAAAAATGCTAAGAAAATGAATAACCTTTCATCCCATGTAGACTAGAGGGCAAGAAAACTTAAGTTTTCCTTACAATATTACTGCTTTAAGTAAGGACTTTAAAAAATACAAAGCAGCTTTAGTCACAGAAAGTATTTGATAACTGAAAGTGGGTATTAAAAAGCAGCAATAATCAAAACAAAAACAGGAACCCATACTCAGCAAATTTTATCTTTAGCACTCTGACTTTTTTTAATCATTCCCTGTGCTCTTTGCCCAGAGACACACAATTCACCCACATCCTGTCATCTTCTCCATTTCATAACACATTCACTCTTAATGAGTTGAAACTCTTGCTGTCCAGAGGTACTAGAATAAAAATGGATCTACTTCTAATTGGATGAGAATATTAGCTAGCAATAAACCTCATGGTCTTGTAGTAGCACTAATTCTCCTTAATCAGTGCTAATAATGTAAATGATAATCAGTCTGCCTATCTGAAAAAAAGTTATTCAGTAAGTAAACATTTTTACTGCTAGATACTCTCCATTTTTTAACGATGTATCCTCTGGTTGACCTGAAGATTGCTTTAATGTTCGTTCATATTGGTCAAGTATCAATGGACCCTAAAGTAGAAAAGTCAATTTCTCCAGTTTTAGGTCAGTGGATTTTTCTTATTAAGAATTGCTCAAACTAACCTTACCTATTTTAAATCACTGCCCCTTTTTAGTAGAAGGCATTATTCTAGTATCTGTTCTAACCTAGCAAAGGTCAACCTAATAGAGTGGCATTTGGCAGGAGACAATGGATTTGACTTTAATCATTAGTGGACTATACTGCTCACAGGGCAGGTTGTCCACCTGACCTCATTTGTACACAAGAGGTGGAATATCAGGTTAGGGATTGAAAGTGTGTAATTTTAAACACACACAGCTCCTGGAAGTTAAAGACCCATGACAATATCCATGGCACAGGACTCTGGGCAGCCCAGAGCAATCTATGTCTAGGAAGTGCTAGAATTTCAGAAGGGAAGGGCAGACCCCTAAGTAGGCTGAAGGGTTTATTTTAATCCCTAGAATTTCAGTACAAAGGTCACTGCAAGGCCATGGTGGCACATGCTTGTAATCCCTGTGCTTGGGAGGCAGAGACAGGAGAATCACGCAGGTTCGAAGCCAGCCTTGCTGGCTTAAGAGACCCTGTTTCCAAATAAAATTAGACAAGCAAAATATTGGCAAACATTTGATTATGGAAAAAATGTTTAAATGAACCCATTTGTCCTACAAATGAATAGCACCATCATTAAAATTATGCTGTAACACACTTAGAATGTTTAAAATATTAAGAGCAGGTCACACAAATAATGTATTGTAACATCACTGTGTAAATATATATATGTGCATTGACAAAAATTTAATGTGGCGATGTGCATACATCAATATGTAAGACATTTTGTCTGACATTAACTTTGTGTGTATGTGTGTCCTGGAGCTTGAAACCTGGGACTCTACCACTGAGCTACACCTCCAGCTCATTTTTATTTTTGAAATAGGGTCTCCAGCATCCAAGTTTTGATTTTATGATCCTCTTGCTTCAGCCTGTACAGTAGCTGAGATTATAGGCATGTGCCACTGCCACTGTGGCAGACTTTCACTTTTATTTTGTTCCTTTCTAGACATTGTATGTTCTATTAGGATAAGCCATAAATTGTCTTTATATCTGAACTATAAAAGAATATTTCATGAGGTTTAAGCTCATGTAACAACTGTTTTGTAAAGAAAATGTATCAGTTTGTTAAAGAAATTATCTTCCCACCACATAGGCTCAGACACAGATCTTCCAATATGTATATGTGGTGTTCCTTGCAGTCAACATAAAGGGATGCCAGGCTTGTGCTTCTGTTTCCTAGTTTTCTCCAGAAATCATGCATAAAAATGGTCATTTTCTAGAGGTTAGGAACTAAGAAAAGTAAAATAAGGAATGATTGAGTAATGAAACATTGTTGTGGAATAAAGCAAAAGATTTTAGTATTATCTTTGGAAAGTCCCCAAAATTAGGAATTCCCTTTATAAAGGAATCTGTGACAAGACTGGTTTTCTCTCTTCCTTCAATAGAATTTTCCAACTTTTATAATTTCAAAAGAGCTATACTCAGATTGAAATCTAAAGCTTTCTTTCCATACCCACCTAACCTCACGCCCTCCCATTTGCAATTTCTCACTTCACCAGCAATCCCTGACATCCTAACTACCGAGTATTTGAGCCAAGCTGTGGGATTTTGGTATTCAGATTTGCAAGGCTCTATAATGGGTGTCATAAGGTAATCATAACATTGCTAAAGCATTGAATTGGATCATATTATTTCCCAAGCATTCAAGGAAGGAACATACCACCTACCAAATGATGTGGCCCAAGAAGGACACAGCCTGCCAGGCTAATTTGCTGTTTTTAGTGGTTGACTAGTGCAGCTGGTAGGTTTTGAGCAATCTTAAACTTGGAATTGTGGTCAATAAGCATACTCTGCTTAAAGTCTTGGCTGTGAGGCTAGATTCACACTGGAATAAAATTTCTAAGCTTAAGTACACAGCGCATTGGACAATTCTCCATAGATATCTACAGCAGAGTTGGAAGAATCCTTGAGGTTTTCTACTCTGCCTGTCCACACAATGAGTAAATCTCCATTAAGGCATATTTGACGGATGGTGTCAGTCTTGACCTGAAGACAGAAATTTCACTATGCCATGGATCAGCATTTTCCAATTTTGGAATTAGAAAAAGATTCCATATTAGGAAGCTGGTATCTGCCTTGCTGAGTTTCACCTGTTTCTAGTGCTGAAATATAAAGCAGGGAATGTTTATATCCCCTTCCATTGACAGTTTCAAAAACTTCAATGTAATAACACTATGGCTAAATTTTAATTAGACAATGATGAAAATTCTTAAGTAAATGCTGTCATAAACATGGCCATTAATGTAGAAGTATACATTTGCCTCAAAATTTAGATTAGTTTAAGACTTACACAATAGTACAGTGCTCTAATATGCCTCTATTACACACTAACTTTCCTCTATTTTTGATATATTAAATTCACACGATACATTAGCTATAATTATTGCTTCACTAACTAAAGGTTATGTTTTATTAGCCTTGCTCAGTTTTTCTAGTGTACCTTTGCTCTTCCAGGATCCCATCCAAGACACATTATAGTTAGTTACCATGTCTCCTGTCTCCTTACATTTCTCTTGGCTGAAGAGTTTTTGGCTTTCCTTAATTTTGTTGTCCTTGACAACAGTTTTCAGGAGTACTGGTCAGGCATTTTTTAGAATGTTCCTCTATTGGGATTTAGGCATTTTCCCTACAATTAGAATTGGGTTACAGGTTTCTAGAAGACGGGTCACAGAGAGAACTCCATTGATCACATCATATACTGTCGACATGGCATTGACCTGGACTCACTGGCTAAGGTGGTATTTGAAATATTTCTTCACTGTGCAGTTATTTACTACCCCTTTCCCATTTTTTTTTTAAAACTAAGCTACTATGTGAAGAGCATACTTAAAGAGTGAGGAGTTGTGATTACTATCTTAGGATAGAACATTTATATAACTTATTTGAAATTCTTCCAAATGGTAAATTTTTACTTATTTACATGTATTTATACCAATATAGATCATAATAGTCAATTAAAAATTTTGTTCAAAATATTCTTTCATTTGGCTTTTGTGTCTCTGACATGACTAGTTAGTTTTTGTTGCTATTATTTTATTGTGTTGTTGCTTGAGCACCTCTTTATCTTTTGGAACTAAAGTTCTCTAGGCTTATGTTATATAATTCTTAATTTCTAGAATAGGTCTTTCCAAACATTTCTCTAAGGGACCTTTTATTGTTGGATAGTGGTATTAGAAGTCAAAATTTAAGTGCCAAGTGTGCTTTTCTACTAGTATGTTGTTTCTTTTAGCCTCTCTCAGCTGACAGAGCAAGGAAATTTATCCAAGCCCATGTATATACATATAACTAAATATTTCCATATGTAACTTTACTATGCTAAACATGAGTCCATATTGACTGAGACCATTACTATGTGTGGGTTAATGTTTTAGCCTCCTGCCATGATCCACCTATGAATTTCCACTTTGGTGAAAAACACCTCCCATCCTGTGTCATCCATCTAAATATTTTGTTCCAATATACTTGTTTAGCAATTACAGGATCGTTGACCTGTACTCCTGTGGAAGATGACTTCAATGCATTAAGGTTTTACTTATATTTTAAAGACCATGTCTCTATTCTTCAACTACTCTTATATGGCATTGAGCAGTGACAGAATTCCATGGTTGATAGTCTGTTACTTGCTGGAATTTAGATGTTGCAGAGCCTCTTTTGCCAGTTTATGAAGTCAACATTGCTTTTAGGCAAAAAGGTGGGATACTGCTACACACTTTAACCAAGTCAATGGTAGTAAATTAAGCAAATAGACCATTCTAATGAGGTCATCAACAGATGATCACTCATTCCCAGTAGATGCCAACAAGAATCAGAAAGATAAAGTAAAAAATTAAGAGCCTACTACCTAAAGGATATCAGAGATGTTATAATCCTTCAAGAAGATTCCCACCCCAAATGACTTTCATTGTTTCAGACACCAGATCTCCAGATAGGAGAATCCAGCATTTTTTCTAGCCAGTGAAATCAAATACTCAAGTGAACAGAGAACACATACAGCATAGAAGCCGGTTGGTGGTAAGACCATCACATTAGATTATGAACAAGCCAAAGCTCACAGGTTGGGTTATGTCTGCCAAGGGTTGCTGCTGATTCCCTTATGGTCATGCTGCAAGTGTTTTCATAGTTTTCCAAAAGCAACATCTTAAAGTAGAAAAAAATCTAGATGTGGAAGAAATGCCCGACTATGGGTCTGGAGATCTCAGCACTCATTCTGGGGATACTACTTGTGTGCCTTTGAGCAAGCTGCAAAATCTGTTACATTCTGGGAAAAAAAATAGATGGATCATTAAGTAAGGTTCAAGGTCAGTCAAGGTTTAAATATTTTTAGTAGTTCAAGTATGTCTCCAGTAATGGTAAGCTCTTGATGTCTTCTTCCTTCTTTGAAGGAAGAAATGTATTTTCTTCAAAAAATAATTTGATGCAATTCAGTCTCAGTTCAGTACAACAGATACTGAGATTTTAAGTGCCAGACCTTGAAATAAATTCCTTTTACAGACAGACAAGGTACCTGCCTTTAGAGTTTATGATCTAATAGCAAACAATTAAGCACTTTATAAAAAAGTATAGTAAGGACTCTAATTGGCAAATGAAGGAAACAAAAATTTAGATCCCCAAATGTTTAAAAGTTCTTAGAAAAAAAATTCTTATGAAGAAAAAAAGTCTAGGAATAATTTAGATGTTCCAGTGGGGAAGGTTTAAATCTTAATAGGTTAAAGCTTTGATCTCCTGGAAAGAGATCCTTAAATGGGCAATTTTAGGCAATGGCCAACCTATGGCTGGGGGCATTCTCAAACTGTCGTTGCTGTAGTGTAGATGGCCACTTACTTTACCCACTTGGTGTAAAGCTGGTCCTGTGAAGAATCTCCATGTGTTATCGTTAGGCTGTGCTTTCAGCTTCAAAAACAAATATTCACTATTATCGGAACAAGGTCTTTCAGTCAACTTGTGACTTTGCTCACATGCCCTGCAAAAAGGACAGCCTGTTCCTAGTGATAACAGATTCTTAATTTACTGCAATCTCTGCTTCAATCGGATCTACTGCTTCAGCCTACTGCCCAAGCTGATAGCTCCCTTATCTACACTAATTCAAAAAATAAAAGGTGGCAAAGCTGAATTTCTGCCAGTCTTCTTCAGTCAAGGGCTTCTATTTAAAAGGTATGGAAAGGCTAACTTCCCGTCTACAACATCTCTGCACACCACTAGGGAGTAGAAGTTCAGCATAAGGATTTAAGGACCAGACATTAAAGAAGATAAGTATTTTGATTTTGAGAAAGCTCACTGAGCAGTTAATTAAATTCCATTAGCCATGTCATAGCCAAAAGTGATAGATTGAGTTTGTGATTTTTTAATATCTTTTACCAGAATCTGAATTCATATTATTTGTAAATCTAGAAGAATTGATTTAATTAATCTGCACTAAATAATTCTAAACTGTATATTCTGATTTTTAGGGCTTAAGCCCTACCTGTATTTTATATATAATTTTATTGTAATTACACAGTGAGATTTAAAGGGATCATTTGTATGCACACATTATTTTTTGTGATTTCCTCCCAATACCTACCCCCTTACATTTCTAAGATTGGCAGTGATACCTTCATGCATGAACCTATTATTTGATCTATGTCCTTCAATATTCTTTTCTCCCTTTCCTCCCCACCCTCATCTCCAACCAACTTATTATACGGGTCTAACTTCTTTTATCTGAATTTCTTTTTATTTCCTATTTTCCACATAGGAGAAAAAAAAATGACCCTTGACTTTGAAATGACTGATTTCTTTTATAACATTCAAGTTACATTCATTTTATTCTGCAAATGACAATTTGATTCAGTAAAACATGGTTGCGTGTACATACCTTACTGAGCTGCTGATGGAGTACTAGAGTGATATTTCTATGCCCATATTTATTACAGAATTTACAATAGCCAAATTATGAAACCAACCCTCATGTACTTTAAAATGCTTCCTCTTGATTTATTTTCTCATTTAAGCGTCACTGGTCATTCTTTTGCCTTCTTCAACAAGTTCTTAAATGATGGGCACATGTTTTCCAAACATGGTTGATTCAAATACAAGCATCAATGTGGGGTCTGTTGAGTTCAGTGAAGTCCTGGTTTTAGCACTTGCAGACTTAAATTCTCAATCGACTTGCACATTCTTTAATTTCTCATCAGCCTTCTCTTTTCCCTTAGCTAAATAAAAAGTGAACAATGTAGTCACATCCAAGCTTGGTATCACAAGGTAGAAACAAGAGAAGAATCTTCTAAGGATTTAAGGTGGGTATTTCAGGGCTAAAACCCAGGAATTGAATAGAATGATAGGCACTGATAAAAAAAAAATAGTGTTTCCTCAATATTAATAGCAACTCCATTTTCTCCTCCAGTCAGCTTGTGGCTCCAAGTTGTCTCTAAAACATGCCACTAGGAAATATAAGCAGTGAGCTTATGGCTTCTAGATTTTTTTTTTTTTTGCTTTGGTTATTATGCTATAGCTTTTTGCAAAAAAAAATTTTCCAAGTTGAGATATAGGTGAATATTGAGTTTTAAATCTGAGCTTCTTGACCCTACACAGGCAGTGAACAGTGAAAGGTGAAATTTTGAAAAGAATCCTTGTCAGCAGATGTTGCAGGATCTATCAATGAACTCATGCAGATGGAAGGCTTATCATGTGGGGACAACCAGTAGTAGTGGCAGATTGAAATGAGAAAACAAGTATGGAAGGGTCCCAGATCTTGAGAAACTTACATATCAGAGTAAAAAGTGTTTAGTTCAAGGCTAATTCTGTAAGTTGCCATACTATTGCTGCATACCTATTACACTTTATATTTTTTAAACTCATGGTAAAAATTAAATGTGTGAAGAGGTATACAATTAAAATTCTTCCCACCTGAATCCCTTTGTCTTCTAATTCCAAATTTCAGAGAATGATTATAGGTATGCTTACATGCATGCTTATACACAAAGTATGTAGCTATGCACATGTATGTAAACACACAATGTCTTGTCTTGCATTTGACTTTAAAAATATACAATGCTCATTTAAGATAATCCATATTATATTTGGTTTTGTCTCACCTATTTTTAAAGACAGACTTCCAATGTCTTTATCACCATTATCTGACAGGTAGATTAGTATTTGTTCTTACAAATTATGCTTCAATTTAGCTTAGTATGTCTTCCTCATTAATGAGTTTCAATTCGATAGGATGAATTTCTAGAAGTTATTGGAGTAGAGTATACATACTAAGTTCTTATAGATTGTGATGTTTTTATAAGAGTATAAATATTACATTCCCACGAGCATTATAAGAGGGCCTCTTTGTTCAAGTTCAATAAAAACATATTGAGCCGGGTGTGGTGGCGCACGCTTGTAATCTCCGCGCTTGGGAGGCGGAGACAGGAGGATCGCGCAGGTTCGAAGCCAGCCGCGCTGGCGTAAGAGACCCTGTTTCAAAAATATAAAATAGGTCTGGGAGTGTAGCCCGGAGGTAGAAGGGCTTCCAGGAACCCCAGTACCACACACACACACAAAAAAAAAACATTGAACTTATTTCACTTACATATGGTCAAAAATAGTCTTGTAATAGCTTTTAATTTGCATTTCTCTTATGTTGAATTAAGTATTCTTTCCCATGTTTATAAATTAGGCCTTTTATTGTGTGTGGACTTCTAAGTTGTTGGAATACTTTTTCTTATTTGTAGGGGGGCTTGTAATAATTTTATGACAAATTGCAAATAGTTTCTTATTTTGTCACAGAATTTGAATTTTCAGAGGAAAGTAGCCTATATAAAGTTATATCTGGGTCTTGTTTCATACTAAGGTAGGCTTTAATAAATATCTAAGATTCATTCTACTATTTTGTTGTTTCAATCTTTGCATGTTTAAATTTGATGTGTTTTTCTAGATGGTTAGAAATATATATTTCATCAATATATATTGATTAAAGTGCCAATTTCATTATCTCCTGAAGTATCATATATATAGAACTGTTATTCCACTAATATGTTTATTTGCATACAAAGTACTGTTTTAATTTTAGGTTTTGCATAGTTTAATTTGCTTTTTCTGCTAATGCATTAAGAATCAACTTGTAACTTAATAAGTTTTTATTTGTATTATAGCTTTATGGAATACATAGTGAGATATTAATATTTATGTACTGCTTACGTTTTACATCCTAGTATATGCTATGAATTTCTATGTTAATTATATTGCTTATACTTGTATTTTAATATTGTCTGCATTACATTTCTTAAGTTTATTTATTTTTTTGTGGTACTGGGGATGGAACCCAGGGGCATTCTACCTCCAAGCTATACCCTTAGCCCTTATTTTTTCCAGTACTGGGGATGAAACCCAAGGGCATTCTCCCTCTGAGCGATACCCCCAGCCCTAATTTTTTATTCTTTATTTTAAATAGGGTCTTACTGTGTTGCGAAGGGCCTAAGTAGCTGAGGCTGTCCATGAACCATGATTCTCCTGTCTTAGTCTCCCAGATGCTAGGATGACAATCGTGCTCCACCACGCCCAGCTCTGTTTTGTGTTTGTTGCTATTGTTCATAGATTTTTCTTTCAACAGGTAACTGTTCCAGCATGAGTTATTTGATTTTGTACATTTTCTTCCCACCCACCTTATTTTGTTAATATTGTTTTTTATTTTCATATTTTTTGTTAGGTATTTGTTATTTTTTGGTGGTACTGGGAATGGAACCCTTTTACCTCCAGGCTATACTGCCAGACCTATTTTATATTTTTTATTTGGAAACAGTCTCTTAAGCCAGCAAGGCCGGCTATGAACCTGTGTGATCCTCCTGTCTCTGCCTGCCTCCCAAGCGGGGATTACAAGTGTGCGGCACCATCCCTGGCTTCAAGTATTTTTAAATGAATCCAGTCAATCCTGATAGAGACAATGACTTTCCCCAAGTTAGGTAAGTTACCACTATTCCCTGGAAGGGACCTGAATCACGAAGATGTGGAATTTTCTTGAGACAGTGTTATAAGTTCTGTGGGGAACATGGAAGATACTGGCAAAGGTACCACAAAATTTCCTGTTTAGCGCTGCAGTGGGTCTTCAGATGAGCCGACATTCTGCTGTATACAGTAGTTGTGAGGGAACAGTTACATATTTTTTCAATGCCTAATTTAACTGAATACTTTAAGACTGCTAACTACTCTTATTTATACCACTATTTTTTAACAGGTGCATATTAAGGATGTGACATATTGCTAGGAACTCTCAGTATTGAGATACAAGTTTTTTTTTTCATAAATCAACTGCATTACCACCTAACCTACTGATTTGAAAAAGTCTAAGCAATCTGTACAAGAATCAAAGAATGGGGAAAAGAACATTTAGAGATGTGAGTAGAAAATGGCAGGCAGTATGTGGCTTTCACCCAAGAGACCCAACTACCCAATGGAGATGTGCATCATAGCTTTACTAATGTAGCAATTAATCTAGTAACTTCTAATTTCTCCCTAGTGAGGCAAGTTGAAGAGAATGAAAGTAGAATAATTTTCTTCTCATTTAAATGTAGTTGAGGATAAGAAAACAAAAGGGAACATAGATTTTATGGTTATTACAATTTGATAATATATTTTGAGTTAAGAAGTAATTTAGTTCTTTTATTGGTCTTCTACTCAGGACATCCTTAATCCAACATTTGTGTGTCTTTTTGTCCTCAACTACTCAGAAGTAGCTATCAAATTAAAGCAACGTATTAGCAACATTTGTTTATTTTAACAGGGGTTTAACAATTTTGAAAGGTAATAATATTGCTTGAGCAGTCAAGCTATGATACAGATATAGTGCATGCTATATAGCTGTAGACATGTTAGATCCATGTTAAATGATTATGTAAATTATTTTTCAGAGCAGAGAAAAACTAAAATGCTATTTTTTTCTTTATTATAGAAGCCACTTATTGCCCTAGAAGAAATAGGATCTATAACACACAACCTGTTATAACTTCAGATCAAACCATTTTCTCCTAATACATCAATCGTTAAGCTTGGAATTAAGTGCTAGACATTATGATTAACCGATCTTTCTATACTGTAATGTTCTTTTAAGAAATGGGAGACAGGGGAATTCCCTAATATACATGAAGTACATTCATAAAGTCAAGCCAAGCATGGTTGCTCATGCTGTAATCCCAGTACTTGAGAGGCTGAAACAAGAGGATCACAGGTTTGAGGACAGCCTCAGAAAGTAGTGAGACTCTCAACCTAGCGAGACACTGTTTCCAAATAAAAATTGGGCTGAGGGTATAATTTGAAGGTAGAATGGCTCTGGGTTTAATCCCCAGTAACACACACACACACACACACACACACACACACACACACACACACAGTCTTTCCCTAAGTCAAACATCAGGAGAGAGGGGGAGAGAATGGGGTAGGAAGTGGGGAAGGGCTAAGTGAATGATGTGCATTAAGATGTATGACTACAATGCACCAATAAAATATAAATATAGAAATTCCAAGAAATGTCTGCATATACACAAGCTAACAGTGAGGTGATTCTTTCTGCAGAGAAGTTTGCTGTAGAGTAAGTACAAAAATTCAGATGATAGAAAGGGGATTTTTTTTCTGAGGAAAGAAACATCCATATGGAGCCTCTGCATTTGTCTCACCCCTGGCTTATAAGTTTAAAAATTATAATCAGGTTGTTTCCTGTCCTTTCAGACTGTTGACAATTGATGCACAGAAATGGTTTACATAGAATAATTTTACTTTATTTTTTGGCGGAAAATATGCTTTTGGCATGATGTTATAACTTAAGATATCATTAGTTTCTAGGGGAGAAATATAAACAGACCAGATACAGTTTCTCCAAGAAAGTCAAGCTGCATTTGTGACTGCCTGAAGATGTAGTTATCTCCTTTATTATAGAAAAGAATTAACACTTTTTCCAAGCCAATGTTATTACCCTAATAACTAAATAGAACCTAAAACATTGATAAGGGAGGGCAACCTGGTTTTTCTCCTCTTATCAGGATATTTGCCAGTTTTCCAGATAGCTAATGGATGGGGTTTGGTAGATAGGTTTAAGATGTAATGACTCCATGGTTCGTAGCATGCTCAAAGGAAAATATTGTTAAAAAGTACTTAAATATCTTAAATGTCTCCATTGCCCTTATTTTTCCCGTAATTTCTAGCCCAGTGCCTTATCTACAATAGTCTCCTTAAAGTTGCTGAATATATAAGTTCATGCTATGTTATCAAGAGAGAACCATACATTTCACATGAAATAAAATCATTTAGCTTAATTTTTTAGAGAGGATGTAAAGTCATTTTAGTGGATGCCATGTAACACTGTACTCTCATGGATGCAATACTGATCCTCTAGATTTTTCTTTTTTGGTACTGGGGGTGGAACTCAGGGGTTTTCTACCTTTGAGCTATACTCCCAGACCTATTTTATATTTTATTCAGAAACAGTGAGGCTCTCAGCAACTTGGTGAGACCCTAAGTAGCTGGAGCTGGTTTTGAACCTGTGTGATCTTCCTGTTTCAGTCTCTCAAGCGCGGGGATTACAAGCGTGCACCACCATGCCCGGCTCCCTCTAGTAGATTTTAAAGTAGAATTGTCTCACATTTATCTATGATTGAGCATATTTAGTGAGGTGTGTTTTTATAAAATGTGAATGCTGAAGAGATGACCTTAACATTTTTACTGTATAAAATAGATTTGATATCATATATAACATGATACACATGATTGCATTTAATTTCCACAGCATCCTGCAAGATGGATGTGATATCCATCAACAGATTAATAGATTACAAAACTATGGGATAAATACACAATGGAATTTTACTCAGCCATAAAAAAAATTATGTAACTTACAGGGAAATGGATGGGACTGGAGAACATTATGCGAAGTGAGATTAGTCACAAGTAAAAAATCAGATGTTTTTCCCAATATGTGGAAGTTAGAGAGAAAAAGGGTCATAGGAGGAACTCTGAACAAAGGAGAAACCATAGGTAAGCAAATAAAGTGACCTAGCTGAGTGGGATGGGAGAGGGAAGAGGGAAATTCCCTAATGTATATGGTAGTTAATTACTAAGCCAAACATGAGGAGAGCGGAGGGAATGGGGTGGGAATTGGGGAAGGGAAAGATGATCAATGTATGTATGTATGCCTCTACCATTCTGTACCCCATTAAGATGTATGACTACAATGCACCAAATTAAAAAAGAGGGGGGGAATTAAGTGAGCTGGGAGTGGTGGTGCAGGCTTGTAATCCCAGCATTTGGAAGGCTGAGATAGAAGTATTGCAGTTTGAAGACAGCCTCAGCTACTTAGCAAGGCCCTTCACAACGCACTGAGGCCCTGTTTTAAAAAAAAGAATATGACCAGGGGTATAGCTCAGAGGTAGATAAAAGATTAAGTGATTACTACATTCACTCAGTTATTAAATGATAAAACTTAAATGTGCACTCTGGTCTCTCTACAAAGTTAGTACGTAGTATTTGGTTCTACAGTTCTATAACCTTGTTCTCTCATCCACTTGAATTTATTTCTGTTATGTCCATGAGACAAGGTAACCTGTGAAGGTAAGATCACTTCATGTAACTGTGAAGGTATATATCACTTCATATACCTTTCTCATTTTCTCATTCTTAGTTGTATTCCAGATAGTTGGAATTTATAAATGTATGTATTTTACCATACTTCAGTTATGGCTAAAACCATAAAGTATAGTGATGAATTCATTGTGTTTAACATGTTTAAGGAACTGTTATTTGAAATTTATACAAAAGCACACATATGGCTGCTATAGGAAGTGAATTGGCAAAGTCTGCATTAAAATAAAAATATTTTATCAGCTTGCTTTACACATCGGTTTGTATTCTTAATTTTAGAAATGTGTTCCTTCCCACAAAAACTAGGATGAACCATGTTGCTCATACAAATAGTCTAAGGAAATCATGATTACAAATATGTATTGTATGTTTACTTCTGAAATATTTGGTAATACAAGTTGATGTATTACAGAAAGAGTGGCCATCCCATGTGCCACATTTCTTAAATGAGCAAAAACTTTTCATGTAATCCGAATTGTGTGTTATTTTGATGAGACCTATTCAATTTTGCTTCTACCATTATCATTTAAAGCAAGAAAGTGCCTCGCTTTCTCACCAATTAAGCATAAAATGCCATTCCGGCAGTGAAGACTGTTGACTACTCTCTCATGAAGAGGAAGCTCTTAGAGCTGGGAGCTGAGCCAGTCAGATCACAATGAGAGCAGCAGAGTCACCTGGCTATTGTGGGCTCAGGATGAGTAGAGAGGGTAGAAGAGTTGAAATGACAGAGGCATAATGAAATTGTTTTCACTTAAGATTTGCTTCAATTCCATCAGGCTCTGATTACCCCCTATGAAAATGTATCCTCCTCACTCCCAATAAAAGTGCTATTTTCCTAACAAATTTCTTTAAACAATGTGAGCATATATGGAACAGGTCCTCAAATATTGAAGTTCTGGAGACAGATCATAACTAAATTTTAGCAATAGGCATGACTTTTGTCTTATGGATTAAAATAAATGAAGACTTGCTCATTCATTTAATGAGCAAGACAAATTCCTTGCCAAAAGCACAATATTGTGAATAAATAAAACCTTCAAGAAGTCAAAAGAAGGTTGCCTCATACTAGCTAGACTATATAAGGAGAATAGTAGTTTAACCTCACAAGCTGTAGAGAAGCTTATTTGGAGGAAGAAGGACACATAGCCAGAACATGGACCTTTAACTTTTTTCTACCTCCCCAGTTGACTCCCCTTCTCAAATTCACCTATTCTTAATAAAAATTATTTGTCCTTTAAGCAGGGGGAGTACATTAGGCCATAGCACACTGACAAACCAAGTCTCAGTAGCATAAGCCAATAATATTGACTATAGATGGTATGACTCCTTTGGGCAGCTTTTATGTAATAGTGACCTACAGATTCATTCTGCTTGAATGAGCTTTCAGGTGATGAGTTGGGAAAGAATGGGCTGAAGGCAAATACACGAACTCTTCCATGCCTTGGCCAGAAAGTTACCATCAGTTCTGCCCATGGCACACTTGCCAAAAGTCAGTTAAATGGTCCCACTCATCCTCAGTGGGGTGAAAAAGACAGAAAGGCACATGGATATTTGATAAGGGCAGATGTATCTGCCACTGAGAACCACTTTTATAGTAAGAATATTTTATATCTAAAGTCTTTGTAGCTTTAAAATAGGAGAAAAGCATCCTATGAGACACACTATTAAGTCATAAGCATTTAATTCAGAAGATTATCACTAAATGGTTAATTTTAAAGAAAAATGTGGAGTAAGGTGTAATTTCTTTGCAGCTGCCTAAGACCATTTTTCCTTTTTCCTTCCCTTTCTCACTCTGTCATTTCACTCCATTTTATCTAGTTCTTAAGAGATTCATTTATCACATATACAAGGGGTGCTCTCAAGGTTCCTGTCCTCCAAACCATATCCTTCATTTAAACAAGTTCAGAGCCCATTTCAGGACAGGCTCTCAAGGGAAATGTCCCCCAATTAACTAAGGCTTATTCTTTGATCTGCTCAATCCCTTACTTCTCATTATCTGCCAGAATATTTCTTTTTATGTATTCATTTTTTGAAAGATTATGAAATTCTCAGGCATAAGTGAAGCCTAATCTCAAATATATATTGTAGATTCCCATTATAGTGCTGAGTATCTGAATACTCAGCAAATGTTATTGACCTATATACAAGGACTAAAAATTATGTAGGTTTTAGAATCCCCTGATGCCTACACTGAATGCTTTGATTAATTTCATTATTTGAATCAAGAAGCACATTACAATGGTTGAAAAATAAACCATTTAATAGTCTGTTTTATAGTTGTTTTCAGCTTTGTAATAATTAAGGACAAATTGGAAAAAAATGTTGACACCCTAAAACACTGGATTCCAAACTGCATTAACATTAAATAGCAAATAAAATAGCCTTTCAGAAATATGGTCTAGAGTTGGCAGGACAAACTCATTTTTGTATGTGGGACCCTACTGAAAATTCTATGGATCTCAAAGTGCGTTTTAACCTCTACCTGTTTTTTTAAGTAGTATATAAAGTTACAAAGCAGAAATCTTTTGCTTTACTTTCTTGGTCTCACTAAAGTATTTCTTTAATTTTATTTTTCCAAGATGATAAAAATATTTCTTCAAAGTAAGGAGGAAAAAATAACTTTTAGTTCTTAACTACACACATTACAGTCACCATGAATGTATTTTCAAATGCATTGCTTAACCCATTTTCAAGAGCGTTTAATTGGTCCAAGGTATAGTTGGGCATCAATATTGTTTTAAATTCATCCAGATTTTTCAAATTTTAAGCTTAAATCAAAGGTCTAAAGATCTTCCATCTTGTAGGCCTGGCTCTATGAGCTGAAAGTGAGTTCTGACAAATCCTACAAAAAAAAAAATTCTATTTCACTTTAGCATTTTTTTTTTGGTGGTACTGGAGTTCCTGGAAGCCCTTCTACCTCCGGGCTACACTCCCAGACCTATTTTTGTTTTTATTTGGAAACAGGGTCTCTTAAGCCAGCGTGCCTGGCTTCGAACCAGCGCGATCCTCCTGTCTCCACCTCCCAAGCGCAGGGATTACAAGCGTGTGCCACCACGCCCGGCCACTTTAGCACTTTTGTTAGAAATAAGTTTAACCAGAATTTGTACAAGAAAATGAAAACAAGTGGGGCTTCATTAAATTATTCCTTGTATTCATTTTTCTTGATTTGTGAGTGTACGTGCACATGTGCTCATTGTGTGTACTTTGGAAAGGCAGATTCAGCATTTACATTGAAAATAGAAATAAACACATGCTTATAGTCCAAAGGATGGTAATGTAGCTCCATGGTTGAGTGCTTGCCTTCATGCATGAGGTCATGGGTTCATTTCCCAATAATTCCTCGAAAAGGAGAGTTTGTTTTGAAACTTATAGTAGAAACCTTAGAAAAAGCATTATTTCCTGTAAGTATGTCAAGTAGATACATTTACTTTGCTTTCAATTTTCACTGGGTAGAACAAACAATTGTTACTAAGGTTGCTTTATGACAAACACTTTACTAAAATAGTATCAAAATGAAAAGTTAAAGCAAACCACTTAGTGGTGCAACTAGAGGAACAAAGTGGCTGAGGGTGCAGAAGACAGACAGGAGCACTAAAAAGAGCCAAGTTAAAGATGAAGCAGAGAATACAAACAGATGTTGATCCTCACATGTGATATTTCAGAGGAGAGAGCTAGTAGAGCTAAAGGAGAAATGGTGTTAGCTTTCTGTCACTGTTTCGAAGACCAGAGACAAGTATCTTATGGCGAAGAACACTGTACTTTGGGGATCATAGTTTCAGTCCACGGTAACTCAGCCTGGTTGTCTTTGGCCTGTGGAGAGACAGTAGTATAATTGTGGGGAATACAAGGTTGAAGAAGTTATGCAAAGGGAGGAAGAGCCCAGAGTCTCACTGTTCCCTTCAAGGGGGACTCCCAGCAGCCTCACTTTCAGTCACTGGCCCATTTCTAAAGATTCTATCACCTTTAAATAGTGCTGTAGGCTGGCAACCAAGCTCTTAGCACATGAGCCTTTGGGGAGCATTTAAGATCTAAACCATAGCATGAATTTCCATCTTTCCCCTTATTTTCTTCCTGAAGATTATTAGCACCATCTACTTCTGTTCAAAACAGATTTCTAAAATCATGTTTTCATTTGTCATGACTGGATGAGAACTCTAGGATCAAAGATTGCTCCAGTTACTACTATTCCTTAACTACTTCTACATTAGAAGCTGAGGTGAACCATTATATTTTGTTCACAGCACTTATAGGCCAGGCAATTGGCCAGGGCATAGTGAGCCTGGTTTGTCTATGTTCTGTGTTGTCAGAGACATCAGCTAGGAGGATGTCATGTCTGGAGATGACTTGGCAGGTGGGAACTGAAATCACCTTGAGATAATTTTACCGTGTTTGGTTTCACCTATTAGTTGAATCTCACTTGTGGTTTATTGATCTACCTATATGAAGTATGGAAGCTTCAGTGTAGAAGAATTTCTTATATGACAGCTTAGAGTTCCATCCAAGAGGCAGTATTCCAGGAAAACCAGAAGAGAGCTGTATGGCTTCTTGACTATCCATGTTAGTGTCATGGCGTCAATTCAATGATTTATAAGAAAACATACCCTGTCAGACTTAAGGGAAAGTGATGGTCTCACCTCATAATGGAAAGAATTAAAGAATTATGGACATGTGTTGATGAGTTCATTCTATTTTACCCCTGTATTTATAATCTATTAGGTTTGAATCATCCTACTGAGCCTTCTCTAAAACAAAGCCTGCCCTGTACTATACACTTTCCTACATAAAGGAACTAATTCTCTCAAAGGACTTCCAAATTAAGAAAACCACATTCTAATTGTGGGACTATTGTAATGCAAATGTCTTCATGTGATCAAGGATCTTATTATATCATGCTATAGAAATGCTGGTATAAAAGTCATGTACTCAATAAAAATTCTAATACTCTTAAAAACAACATTCCTGTTTCCTAAGACTCCAAAGACAAAACTATAGGCTCAAAGTATTTCAGTAAATTATAAGGTTATTTCAAACAGCAATCTGAGATGATAATCACCATTTGTTTTGGATTAGATCCTTTGTAACCTCTCCACATTTCAGTTGAACACAACTTGATACATCATTAACAAAATGGCTCTGGATTCAATACTAGCCTGTCAGCTTCTGAGAATCCCGTCTTTTGCTACCTTAGCTGCAATTTATAATAGTTACAATACTTGTTCGTAAATACTCAACTTTATATACTATATACTTGATAATCTCAAACTAAATGAACTTATGAATTTGTTTACTGTTTCACAATTCCATACCGTTATTCTGATCTTTCAAGGCTTTACATTCTGCAATACGAACTGTGCTACTTTTTCTTACATACACAATCCAACACTTTTTCTTAGACCAGAAAGACATCATAAACCAAAAATAAGATTTACAAGTGTGGTGGTAGGTGCAAGAATGATCAGAGGTTTATGGAACTTCTTGTGAGAAAAAGACTTAGGATGAGAGAGGGAGTAACATGGAAGGAAAGGGGAAAGATAGTTTCTCTGTCCACATGAGATTGGTCTTGAACCTGCTGGCTGGAAAGAGTTGTTCATCTGAAGGAAAAATCCACTGCAGTGGGTATGGGATGAGGATTGAAAACCTGCAGAATTTTAGATTGAGGAATTAAAGCACAGACTAATTCCAAGGAGTTTTCCAGCTCTCACTATATAAAGAGTTGATAAATGCATAACAAAAAGATTAAGATTGAATTTTTTGCAATTTCTCTGTTCATTGTTTTTATTATCCCCTTTTATGCAATGATTGTGTGTGTGTTATATGGTACTGAGGATAGAACCCAGAGGCCTTCCACCTATTAAGTGTACCCTCAGTTTTTTTTTTTTTTAATATGCCCAGCACTAACATCTGAGCCTAAAAATCATTGTGTTTATCCAGTATCAACCTCATGCTCTTTTTCTATAGGCCAGGCTTGAATAAATGGTAGGGTAAAATTAAAATACAGAAGTGTAATATTCAAAGGCAAGATTCAAGTGATTGCCCAAAACCAGAGTAATAGTTTGAGAATATTTAAAGAGTAAAATAAAAATCAAAGAACAAAAGCAGACTTATCTCCTTGATTTGATTTTAACAAAGGACCATGCTTTTATAACCAATCCTCCCCACTCAAGTCAGTGACGATGAACTAAGGATACTTGGAAAGGAGAAGAGAAGCCCAGAAAACTCAGGTTTCTGTGAGAATTCTCATGTGCTCTTACTCTTTTCCTTAAGCTTTTTCTCTGACAGCTGGACATCAAACACTGTTTTCCTTGAAAGTACAACCTGCACTTTGTAATTGTGTCTCCAAAGCTCTTGCCCTCATTGTGCCTCTCTAGTATCCATGGATTGGCCTGGCTGGGCAACTGGCAGTTGCCACTTCTGCTTAATCTTCTCCCTCGCTCACATCCAACCTCAGGGGAAAAAAAAACAAACAAAAAAACCAACCACCCACAGGCTAAGTGTGTTGCTTATTTTAGAAATATATACACATTGAGAATTGGCTCTCCCAGGGCAGTATGTTAGCCTCTTCTACAGAGAGGAGTTTCCATTTAGTTAAAGGTAAAATAAAACCTAAGTTGCATATCATTTTGGGGTTTCTATAAACAGAAATATGTTATTGCTTTGTAAGCTCAGGCTTTGTTCATTTTTCCCACTGAGTCATATAGGACTGAGACAATTAAACCAACCTATGAATAATTTCAACAATACTAAAAGTACATTTTAATCCTTCAGTCAATAAATGGAAGAATGCTTATCTAAAATCATAAGCTTTGTTTGAGGAAGATGTATGTCTTATTTTTTAAGCATTACCAGAGATTCAGTAGAGAACTCATTGAGAAGGTTTTCTTAAAGTTTCAGGTTTTAGAATTACAGAATTCCCCAGAGCCTAATACCTCTCCTGTCCACCACCCCCACCACCGAGTGTTCTAGTTTGGGTTTGGGCTATTTCTGGTGTGTATTTCATTCAAGGGAACAGAGATATAGAAGTTGCCACAGGCACTCTAACACAGGACAGTTACTCCAGGTTGATTACTAAGCTGGACTGGAGAGACGAGACAGAAACCAATGAATATAACTAAATACTATGAAGCAAAGTAGCTGTTGACAGCCTCAAAAGCTAGGAAGACTAGGGTTTTCTTTTATGTTTACTTGCAAGATTTTTTTTTTTTTTTTTTTTTTTTTTGGTGGTACTGGGGTTCCTGAAAGTCCTACCTCTGGGCTACACTCCCAGACCTATTTTTACATTATTATTTGGAAACAGGGTCTCCTATGCCAGCGCACGTGGCTGGCTTCGAACCTGCGTGATCCTGTCTTGTTTCTATAGGAAATAAATATTATGTATATTTTTTCAGTACTGGAAATGGAACTCAGGGGCAATCTACCTCTGAGCTACACCCTCAGCCATATTTTTATTCTTTATTTTGAAATAGGATCTCACTAAGTAGCAAAGGGCCTCACTAAGTAGCTGAGGCTGGCTGCAAACCCAGCCTTCCAAGTACTGGATCACAAGCCGGCTACTGTGCCTGGCTGTTATTAGATCTTTAATATTCTTGATACGTGGTAAATTCAAATGAAGCATACTTGCATTTTATTGTATTTAAATTTTTTCTTTTAGTGTTCAACTCACATCCCTCCCACTTTTCTATCCCTCTAAATTTTCAGAAATGTGCCTTTGTTTTTCCTACTTTTGTATGATAGGCACATATAAGTATATACACATGCAGTTATGAACAAATATAAACACATGATTTTACTACCAAGTATAAACATTCTATGCATAGTTCCTTACTGGTGCTGTGGTTTGTGGTTGGGCTAACAGGAAAAGGAGTTTGTGTTAAAGGGTTAATGCATCTTTAATTTAAATAGATATTGCATTTCAAAGTGCCTTTATACTTTGATTTCACACTTGTCAGTCAAATCACCCTTTTAAATTGTTGAGAGCCTTTTGAGTGCTATGTGGTATCTTTGTTATTCTAATTAGGATTTATCTGATTAGCAGTCAATTTGAGCATCATTTTCACATAACCATTTGAAGATACTCATTTTCTCATTGAGTTTCTATTCATATTGACGAATTTTTCAGTTTCCTATGTATTATACAAACAACCATCGTTCTGTGTTCTCCAGCTCACTTTTTCCTGAACCTATTATAGGCCATTTATTTTGCTGCTAATTCATATGCCTGATAACTTTTCAGTCTTAGTTAAGGTCATACTTGCTCCTAGATATAAATATTTCTTAGATTTTAAAAAAAAGCTACTCACTTTTTATTAAAAGTATTTAGTCCTGTTTTTCTTAACCTAAGATATTAGTGGGTAGATGATTGTATCAGGGTTATGTATTGTTCATTCATCCTTTCTGTGGAAAAAAAAGCCTTTGTAAAATATGAAACTAAGATTGACTTCTAGATTTCTTCTTCCAGGATTGACCTATGTCATCTTGATAAAGGTTTGGGTATCAGTATTTTATAGAAGTATATAAAGTAATCAGCTTTTTTTTGGTGGTGGTACTGGGGTTCCTGGAAGCCCTACCTCCGGGCTACACTCCCAGACCTATTTTTTATATTTTGAAACAGGGTCTCATAAGCCAGCACAGCTGGCTTCAAACCTGCACAATACTCCTGTTTCTGCCTCCCAGGCACTGGGATTACAAGCCTGCACCACCACGCCCAGCTTAATCAGCATTTTAATTACTTTGGTTATACAATCTATAAAACCTATCCTTTTTATAATTCCAAAAATTCTCACGTGGGTTTCAAATTGGAATTGAATCATGTCCATGTTAATTTTAAAGCACTAATGATTCTATTATACTGTTTCCATCCAAAAATTTCATCTACCCATTTGAGGAGTTTTACATTACTCAGTAAAATTTTATAGTTTGGTTCATGTATGTCCTAGACCTTTAAAAAATATATAAGTATATATAAGTATATAAAGGCGCAAAGGGACATTTGATGGTATTCAATCCCAGCAAATTTTACGGGACCTAGAGTAATAAATCATATGTGATTCTGTGTGGGGGAGCACATTTTATTGGAAAGTCCACAAATAAATTACAGGCCATTTCTCTCTCCTTTCTAATTACTTTAGTGTAGATTGCTTAACCCACCATCTTTTCAACTTGCTGTATTTCTTGAGTGAGTGATCCTATTTTATTCATCTCTACCTACTCTCAATAGCCTTAATTCTTTCCCGAAAGAGTTAATATGATCACCAGGTCTCTTCCTTCTGTACAAAGTGAGCCACTGATTCGGAAATAATGTAGAATTCTTTACACAGAAGTCTGTTCATCTCCATATACATACAAGGTTGGCCTAAAATAGATACCACAATTTAACTGAAATTTACCAGAACTATAAACAAAATTCACAACCTTAATAAAATATAAATTCAAAACATACCTTTTCTTTGTTGGGATTGAACTCAGCCATTCTACCTCCAAGCTTTACTCCCAACCTTTTGATTATGTTTTTGTATTTTGAAACCATGTCTTGCTAGGTTGCTGAGGGGTTTTATACTCTGCTGATGCTGTCCTGGAACCTCTAATTCCTGTCTCAGCCTCCCAAGTACTGAGATTACAAGCCTATGCCACTAAGCCCCGCCAAAGCTAGGCATTTTCATTGCAATAAAATAGATGATAAATGGCACTCAAGGTTATGGTCTATTGAAAACCAAGGAAAAACATGGATAAATTCAAGTATGTCATCCATTTAGATAAGATTAATTTAACAAAAACAGCATATTTGGCTAATCTTGGGCTACAGAGTTTGCAGCTCAATAAGAAAATTAAGGAAATATGAGAACTGGATTTAAATTCCTGTGCTGTTATTGATAAGCTGTAGAAACTTGGAAGCTATTTCCATACCTCCTTTACAAAATATTGTGTATTTTTTTATTCAGTGGTTTTCGACCAGGGCCCATGTTAATTGCTACAAATGAAGGATACTACTGCCATGTGCACAGGGCTCAGGAATCTTGATGTTGTACAATGCACTGTGCAGCCCTCAAGAATTTTTCTACTTCAAATGTTAATAGTGCTGTTGCTGAGAAACTGCTTTTTAGAAATTTTGCATAGATTACATGGGATACTGCTTCTGTAGGGAATTGAAGAGTGTTTGGCCTGTGATAAGCACATACACTACATGGTCATCACTCATCTGAAACCTTTTTTTCATTCAGTATTTCTTGGAAACACTTTGGTTGCTTATGGGGGTGAGATGAAGCAGTAGAGTATAATGTGGTGAGTTGTAAATTTTGCATGTATGAAAAAGCCATCAATAAGGAAAATTTACTGGATGTCCCCTTTCATACTTTCAGTTAATACTTCAGGATAAACCCTTAGAGTAGGCTTCAAATCTAAAAACTATCATTTGTTTTGCATTTTTAAAATTTGATAGAAATTCTGCAGTAATATGACATCTTACATAAACTCCCCCCTGAGATGAGTAAATTAACATTCACAAAAATTATTTGACCAAAGAGGATGTAATTGTATGTGTTGTATTCCATACCACTAGTGAGTCACTAGATGAGTAATGTAAACACTACTTTGTATAACAAGTTGTGTTTGTTTTCCATCACGACATTAATGAACAAAACCTGAATAATACTTAAGATTACTATTAAATCGAATCATCTTACGAAGTTTACATAGGGACAGTTTGATAGCATTACTATTGGTTTTAAGACCCATTTTCAAGCATGGTGTGAAGGCCAGCATTCTCATTAACTGAGAATTTGTTAGAAATACATAATTTCATGCTCTAACCCAACCTGAATTAGAAACTGATATTGAGCCCAGCAATGAGTATTTTTCCAGACCCCAAGATTCTAATGCACACTGAAGTTTATGAATGGCTAAAGAGAAAATGGACAAGAGGAAGCTGCCTTCTGACCCTCAATGTAAATATTTCTCATTATTTTTTTATTTCTCAAATATAGCCTAGATTTTTGCTGAGGGATTTTTTATTTTGGTTGAGAAAAAAGTAGTAATGTACCTGAATTCCTAGCCTCAATTAGATTTGTAGTCCACTGATGTTAAAAAAAAAATGCTCGAACATGTTCACTGCCCCTAGAGACTTTCATTTTTGTTAAAACATAGGACCAGTTGGTACATAGGGAAAAGGAAATATGGGTTTGAACAAAGTTTCTATTACTATAGCTAAGTGATCTTGAGAATATTAGATTACCCAAGTTATTCTCGATTTTCTAGTTATGTGAACACATGAGACTATGTAAAATTAGGTAAAAATGAGGGTACTTGGTACATATTTTTCAAAATCATAAACTTCTAAGAAATAGATATTTACCACCTAAGACATGTTCTATTTCTACAAAAGGCTGTATTTTCAAAGAAAGCCTTATCAGACGGTGGCTTACTGATTCAGAAAGGGGGGGGGGTAATTCATGTTATAAGATTATTTTATGGTTCAGACTAAGAACACCTCACACATTCATCCCAAGCACTGTACTCAGCATCTTACATCTATTTCCCTCAACATGAGGAAACTAGGCCGAGTTTACTTGTTCAGTGTAATAGTTAATGAGTGGCAGGCATGGATAGAAAGGAGACAAGAAACCAGAGCTTTCCTTTCAGCTGCTATGCTGAGAATGCAACTCCTTGGCTTAAGTCCTATTAAGTTGTTTTTTCTGATCCCACTAACTACTCTTGGCTTAGTTTTATTACTCTTCTGCTTGTTCCTTAAACAAGCTTAACCTGATTCTGGTTCTGGAAGAATCCCAGCCAGAGTTTCCGTTCAGGTGTCCTGTGAGCAGCCATTCTGATAGTGGAAACTCCTTTATGTCTCAGCCCATATAGAGATAAAAGAGGGCGAAAACAGAAGAGCTGAAGTCAACATTTGGACTTTGCAATGAGGTCTTATCAGTGTTAACCCTTCCCACTGTGTTCTTAAAACCTTTTAATCTCAAACTGAGGAAAGGGCTTATTTATTGGAGTCATCACTTGGTGCTATATATTTGTGGGCCATAGATAATGTTTCTAAAGCCAACAGATTACATTGAAGGTATTCATACCATTTGCCTTTTTAAACTTTTCATTGGTATATTTACTTAAAATAGGGCACAAAAAACACTATAGGATCCCATTAATATGTGGAATCTAAGAGGGTTGATTGCCAGAATAGTCAGCAGAGACGAGAGAGTAAAGAGGGGAAGAGGATGGTCAAGGGGTACAAAACATCTCCTGTTTAGGAGAAGTTCTGATGTTCTATGGCCCAGATGGGTAAATATTCATTGCAATAATGGTCATTCTGATAATATCCCAATAAGTTATTGTTGAAAAAATGTTTATGGCCAAATCATTGTGACAGGATGCATCCTGAGCAAGTAGAAGCTGCGATTAGGAAAACACTGAGGTCAGTGATAAATGAGGCTCCCCACCTGGGGAGCTAATGGTAGAATTTGCTAGAGCAGAAAATGTAAGACCTCTCTGGCAGTGAAACCCTTGGGTATGATTTCTTAAAATCGCAGACCTCCCACTCTAGTTATGTAACAGGAGGCACATAAAACAGAAAACATCTGATCATGGTGCTATCAGCAGCAAGGGACATTAGGGCAAGACATCTTGTTCTATTTCATTAAATACATATTGGTTATATGTATGTTTCAGGCACTCTAGATTGAGGATACATCAGTGAGGAAAAACTCAAATTCCATCCCACAGAGACTATAGGTTCTTAATGTTCAAAGGAATCAGCTGTTAAATGATGGAGTTCACTCTTTGCAAGTCTGAGTATCGGAAGTATATTTTAGAATATTCTTAGTTCCATTAATAATGGCATGTTTTGGAATCTTCAATTTGGGTAATTTGTTCTGTAGCCATTTTGTGACAGTTTGTTGGGATGGAGCAAGTGTTGAGATGGGATAGGACTGAAAAATGCAGAAATGTGGGCAAAGGTTTTCTTTTGTCACATGTTCCTAAAATCTCACATTATACCTTTTCATTTTGCTCTTGTAGAATTTTCCACATGTGATTAGACTAATGCAGACATAGCCAGTAAGGGACACACCAAAAGAGCAATACACACATCCATATTCAAGGAAGTATGGTGCTCAAAAAAACTGCCCAGTGTTCTTTACATAATGAAGACTGGAAAAAGTATTGGTAATGATGAAGTTTGAGAACTACTGAATAGGGATTAGGAAACTTTGGTTATCCACAGCATAACTGTACCAGGATACTATGAACTTTTCATTTGATCAAAGAATGTTAATTGACTCCCATTTGCTAAATGGTAGTTATATACAGGTACACATTACTTGGAAGATTTATAATTTTAGTGAACATTGGTGAGATGAGTAAATATACAAATTAGAACATGATTGAAATGGGTTTTATTAGTCTCCTACACTGCTATTAACACCACAAACCAGTGACTTTTTTTGAAGATTTAAAGTTTATTAGAAAGAAATACAGAAAATAGAAATACAGCCCCATGCCAAAATGGCACGGGGGGTTGACTCGAAATGAATACACCCCACAGACTAGTGATTTAAAGCATCAGAAATGTATTCCTTCAAAATTCTAAAGCTAGAGAAGCTGTCCAGACAAACTTGAAATAAGTTTATGCAGTGATATGCTTTGTTTGAAAACCTAGGAAATATTCCAGTCCACACAGATTATAGGTTTTCAATGTTCAAATGATTCAAGAGCTGTTAAAAGATGGAGCTCACTCCTTGCAAGTCTGAGCTATCAGAAGTATATTTTAGAATATTCTCTTTAGTTGCATTAGTAATGGCATGTTGAGTAATAGCATCGTGAGTTGGTATTGTAGATGTCTCTTCAGCCTCTGCCTACATCTTCATATTGCTTTCTACATGAAGCTGCATCATAATCTTCATTGGATTTAGGCTAAATTTTAATCCAGAATGATATGATCCTATTTCCAAATAGGATACAGTCTGAGATTCTGGATGGACATAGATTTTGGAAGGCTACTACACAACCCATCATAAGGGGAAGTGTCATTTGAGAAAATGTGCCATAATCAGAGATGTCTACAAAAAATAAGGGCCTTCTAAATAGGAAGCACAAACTTGAGATACACAGGAAATGATTTGAATATTTGATAGGTGAGGAAACTTAGTACAGAGATATTAGTCTAATTTTATATAGTTGAGTAAAGAGTTATGGCCTTTGGATATAACTTTCTTGGAAATATGGTTAATTATTTAGGTGGTTTTACCAGTGCTTACTGGTTGTGCAAAAAAATTTGCTTTTGTTCAATGCAAATTTCAAACCTCACTTTAACCATTAATTTCCATATTATTCAGGTAATACCCTTAATCAAAATCTTCTCACTGACTGGTAAAGATGGTAATAGGCTGTGATATATTACATATTTGGGCAAAAGTGCTAATTTGCCAACAGACCAATAAACTTATGTATACTGCCAGAGCCAGCTGGCAAAAGTATAGGTTCTGAAGAGAGGCGTGAGGATGAATTTAACTCTTAAGAATTAAATTCTCAGAATATTTTAATGTGGGGGAGCTTCCATCCTACTATCTCTACTGGCCAACCCCTGTTCTTGGGTCAATATTTACTACTGGTCAACGACTATGCCTGGGTCGGTATTCTCTATTGCACCAACGCTGGATTTGTTTTTCCAGAGGTATTTATACAGTCACAGGTCAATCAACATCCTTATGCTACCACCACCAGAATACAGTAAAAACCAAATCCAAAGCACATATATTACAGATTAAGGTTAATCAGTACCCTTGTGCCATCACCATCTGATCTTCTCCCAGACCTTTTTATTCTCAACTTTCCAGGACCCCAAACCTTGTTGACTCTGGGCAAAGGAGTCAGCTTAGTCAGAAACAATCTGGGGAAAGCCTTAATGGCTCCCCACAATTCCCCCCCCCCTTTTTTTACTATATTCAAAGAAGACTGTGCCTGTCTTAGGTTGTTTTCTTCAGGTATCAAGTATTACCCATCTTTGGATAATACAGAGCTAAACTGTATATCCTGTCTTAGGTTTCCTTGTCCCAAGAAAATCTTACCCATCATTGACTACCAGCCTTTTAAATGGGGGTACCCTTCAAAGGTAAATTGTGCACTTCTGCTGAAAAAATGGTCTCACTTTGTCCTGAGACCACACTTTGTCCTGAGTCTCTAATAAACAAGGTATTGGGAGTATCATGTTAACATAGGTATTTCAGCAAGACATTTTCTCCAATTAATGATTTTTACATGTCAAATCTGCTTAATAGAGTAAACAAGTTATTAGTGGGCTAACATTTTTATCTCCTTTCCCTGGGTAACCAGGGCCCCACAAGACCAAACTTTCAATAGCAGTTACTACTTGTCTAATACCAAGGGTGTCAACTGCAGACATCCCATCTTCTTGACATTTCTAGAAAAACCATAAGAGCGTACCAGTTCTTTGTCCAAAATAACCAAAAGTACCAATTATTTGTCCAAAATACAGTTACTATCAGTCTTTGTACTATCAGTTCTCTGTCCAAAATCATCTTGACATTTTTACCAGTTCTTTGTCCAGTATAACCAAAAGTTTCTGCAATAGGTATAAAAATCAAAGCAAGAAGTCCCAGCAATTATGAGTTGTCACTGAAGATGGTGATCTCACGCTGTTCCCAAACAGCTGAATGAAGTATGGGATGATCTGGAACATAAGCCCATGTTTTCAGTCATCAGCATTAATCTGAGAATCTTCAGTCATCAGCATTCAAGAAATTAATCCTCCTTGACCCAGTTTTGTCGGCATTTAAGAAAACTAGTAACACTTCCTTAACCATCAGGGTCTTCAGTAACCAGAAAACTCTGAATCCCCTAGTATCTTCTCCGTTCTTTGCAGCCCAATTTATAGCTGTTTGAAGAAGTGATAAAGATCTGAGTTTTTCAACACTTTGTTTAGCAAATGCTACATTAAAGAGTGAAGGCAAGGCTCCTTCATTTCCTTAGTTTATCTAAAAAGCGTTATCTTTTAACCTATGTACCAAAAATAAACGACTCTTCTGATGCATTGTATATTACAATTCACATGTTAGGTGCCTTCTTAGTTTCTCTAGCACAAAGCATCTTTTTTAGTGACCTATTATATATATTACAATTCCCGTTTCATCGGCACCAAAAATCTTTCCACGCTCTTTCTATTCAGTGGTGTCTCCTTCACGGGATCCTCAGTTTCAGAATTTCCCTGTATGGGCCATCACCTGCCGGAGCCAGCCGGCAAACGTATGGGTTCTGAAGAGGCGTGAGGAAGAATTTAAGAATTTGATTCTCAGAATAACGTGGGGGAGTCACCAGCCTATTATCTCTACTGGCCCACCCCCCTGTTTTTGGATCAGTATTTCCTACTGGTCGACTACTACGCCTAGGTCAGTATTCTCTAATGTGCTGATACTGGGTTTTTCCAGAGGTATTTGTAAAGTCACAGGTCAATCAACATCCTCGTGCTACCACCACCAGAATACAATAAACACCAAATCCAAAGCACATATTACGGATTAAGGTTAATCAGTACCCTCGTGCCATCACCATCTGATCTTCTCCCAGACCTTTTATTCTTAACTTTCCATGACCCCAAACCTTGTTGACTCCGGGCGAAGTTCAGCTTAGTCAGAAACATTAATCTAGGGGAAAGCCTTAATGGCTCCCCACAGTATACAAATATCTAGAAAGTTATATTAAAATACTAGCTGAATAGTATAGGTACACTATTGTATGCATAAAGTATGAAGGTCTTTTATCTATAATGAAAAATGAGCAAGCTGATTTTTTTTGGTGGTACTGAGGATTAAATCCAAGAGCACCCTACTCAGCTACATTCTCCAGCCATATTTTAATTTTAAAACAGATCTTACTACGTTGCCAAGACAATTCTTGAACCTCCAAATCCTGTCTCAGCCTGTAAAGTACCTAGGATTACAAGCATGAGGCACTGTACCTGGTTTAGAATTTCTTAGAGACTTGATGTTATAGTTTCAATTTCTTAGGTACACAGGTTACTTCTCTTGTTCTTTAAAATAAGTTACAGACACTGGGTGTAGTGGCGCATTGCATTCGGGAGGCTGAGCCCAGAGGATCGCAGTTCTCGGGACAGCCTCAGCTACTACTTCGCGAGGCCCTCTGCAACTTAGTGAGACCCTGTTTCAAAATAAAGAGTAAGAAATAGGGCAGGGGGTGTAGCTCAGAGGTCAAGTGCCCCTAGGTTCCATCCCCAGAGCCCCCCCAAAAAAGCAAACATTCCATAAGTATCTCAGGATTTGACACTAACCAAGCCACATGATACCCTTTAAACAATGCTAGGTTGGGGGTAAGAAAATTAGTGGGTAGAAATAGATATGCTAGAAATGGTTAGATGCAAATACGATGCAAGGTGGATCTAGAAGTAAAAGAAAACAGACTGAATTTTTTTCCAAAGTCATCAATAAGAAATAAGGAATAAATCCACGTCACTTGGGACACATCCCTTTGGAAACAAATAATTTTGTTGTAAACATTAAGCTAGCATAGCAATTCTAAGATGAAGAATTGGCAGAGTGGCAAGATATTAACCCTCTAAAGCAGTTATGAATGTTAAATAATCTCCCCTACAAATATTACAGTACAGTGAGTGTTCCCTTCAGCTCCTTGCTAACCGAGACCAAGCTTTCAAACAGAACACATGTAGGGAAATATAAGTTTAAGGAATTAAGGGTACAGCCTTAGAAAGTGCCATGATAAAGGGGTACATTTCAGAGCAAGAGTCTGCAAAGGTCTGTTTCAGAAAGTAGAAAGCAGTCTGGAGTCTTCCATGTAGTGAAGAGTTTTATTCAGCCTAACAACCCTTCCCTCCAATGCAGATGCATTTGGGGTGGTCACTAACGCATTTTGTATCCCACGTCCTTACTGTGTGCACTTTAATGAGTTTGCATTGTCTCTGCCCCTTCCCACGAGGAGGAGGGTCTAAGTGAGGTCCTACAGGTGATTTAGCCTTCAGCTATCCCTGTTTTTTTTTAATAGCAGCTATTCTCTTTTGAAGGGCCTGTTTAACCTCTTCCCTTGCAGCCAATTGCTGGAGCTTTTCTTACTTCCTCTTTTCCCTCTATAGGTTTGTTTTGGTTCTAAGATTCAAGGAGTCTTTTAAGGACAAATTGGGTGATGAGTTTCCTTAAACTAATGCCTCTTTAGGACAAGATCTCGGAGTAAATTTAATAACGGCCTAGATCAAGCTTAATTTGACTCAGTTGTAGCCTATTACAGGGGCAGAAGGCTTTGAATTAGGTATATTAAGAGCTCATGGATTTCGAGTATCTAGAAGTGTAAGGGGCTTGTCTTATCCTTTACATCTGAACCCAAAAGGGGAGAGGAGAACTTAATACCATAAAGTCCAGACCAAATTTACAGGTTTATAAAGATCAGGGCTGTCCTTTAGAGTTATAAAGCCATTTTTTCCCGACCTCAATAGTAATCTCCCAGACTATATTGGGGCCAAACTGCTTTATAAAAGATCAGCCTCTTTCTTAAGGGTTTGGGATTCAAACTTAGTCAAGAGGCAGCTGAGTTCTAAAAGTCTTGAGATACAGTTAGTTACCCCTCAGGAAGAGAAGACAGAGCACATGAGGATGTGCCTTAAGTATCCCTCTCTGGATTACCTTTTGTTGGATTATACCCAAAGATTTAAAAACATTCCTTGCATTAGGTCCAGAAATTAAGCTCTATTTGTTCTTCCTTCATATCCATCCTATGGATTTGAAGAAAAATCCTTGTTTTAGCAACCTGGAGGTTTTTTCTTTAAGAGAAAAAGTGAAGACAGGATGTGTTAGCCCTGCAAGCATGATTTCTTCTTGACAGGTTAGACCCAGTGATTAGAAGGTGAAGAGAAAGCAGACAGCAGAGCCTTTTTCTCTCCTTCCAGCACACAAATTGGTCCATAAAGCATTCTTTGCATCAGGTCCAGGGTACCAGACAATTAAGCCTTCTCCCAAGGAGTTCCAGCCTTAAGAATGATCCTTGTGGGACTCTAAAATCAGATTCACTGTGAACCTGGTTATTTCTGTTGCCTTCTCTGAAATCCCTAAAAAAGGCTGCAAGGGCTCTGGCTCTAGGAGTTTACAAAGAGTTTTGAAGAGGCCTATGTATCAAAACTTAGTAGAAACAGCTGAAACCCTAAGAAACTAACCACAGCTCTCCAGGCTAGGATTGGAAATTGTACCAAAAGCCAACCATTATCTTAAGAATCCTGGCATTTTAACATGTTATTAAACTATTAGAGAACACTTCTGGTAATTTGTCTTAATTGTCACCAACTTCTATCCTGAATAAGTCTTATAGCTTCATCACACACAAGCGTTTTCCCCAAACATTTTAGATTTGATAGTTTCCCTAAAGCACTACATGATTTTGTATGCAAAATTAGTATCCAGAACCCAAATTTCCAGTAAGTTAGACCTCAAACCAAGGGAAATTCTACATTGTTTTCCTACAATCCAGACTCACGTAAGTGGTCATAGACCTCAAGAAGCCAAGAGCATTTCAAAGCACTCCCAGCTGTTTCTATTTACCCAGTTTTGATTTTATAGATTACCCCTGAAAACTGACAATTAGTATCATTAACGTATAGACATTTTTGAGATAAACAATGAGCTTTGTTTGTGCCATGCAGTAGCACCTTAGCTGGTTTACTAACTGAGGTTGCCATGCCTGACCCCCCAACACTGAAGACTCTAGAGAGCTCCCCAGCCACCACCACCTTGTTCTCCCTCCCCATCTCCAAGGCAGTGATAGAGGTATAGGCCCCAATACCCAACCTGTTTGGTCTCCCTTTGTCTGCAGCACCAAGACAGCCCAGGAGACAGCCTTGACCCCCACGGAGGGCCAGGACACCCACTGTGAGCTTGTTTCTCATTTGTTTTGGGCTCTGAGGATTGAACCCTGGGCGAGTCTACCTCTGAGCTACACCCCCCAGCCCTGCTATATTTTGAATGTTTTGCTAAGTTGCTGGGGCTGCCCTTGAACCTTTGATTTTTGTCTTAGCCTCCCAAGTACTAGGATTTTTGACCTGCACAACCACACTCACTTTACTTGTTCCCTTCACGCACACACCCTGGGGGCAGGAGGATGCGCAAACAATGGAGTAGGCACTGATGATCACCTGGTCTCCGGTCACCCACCCCATCTGCAACTGGGTTGCAGGCTCTTGATGGTGATGAGAAATGAAGGTGGGGTTAATAATGACTAGGTAGGACAACTCAGCTGGTTAGCCCAGCGTGGTGGTATAGGCTTGTAACCCCAGCATTTGAGAGGCCTAGATAGGATTGCAGGTTCCTGGACAGCCTCAGCTACTTAGTGAGGCCCTTTGCAACTTAGTGGGACCCTGTTTCAAAATAATGAGAAACAGGGCTGGAGGTGTAGGTCAAAGATAGAACGTCCTCAGGTTCCATCCCCAGTACCCCCCCCCTCACACACACACAAAAATAGGACAGCATGAAGGTATCAGCTACAATCAGAAGTAAAATAAGAGGCATTTGAGGAGCAAGGAGTTTGCTAATGGGAGTTTCCAGGAAAGCTCCTGAGACCACATTTCTGGCTCAAACAGGAGAAGCAGGACTCTCCCAGAGGAAGCCATAGGAAGACTTTTCACCAGCCTCATAGGTGAGCAGCCATACTTATGACTTCTGCTGGCTGGTGCGAATGTTTGAGAGATTAGAAGTCCCTGGGTAGAAAGGGAAAGGGGAAGAGTAACACTTTGTTGGGCCATGGTGGATGCAGAGAAGCTGTGGGGTCTTTTAGTACTACCTGGCAAGAGCTCAAGCGCAGCACTGGCAAATCCCCACTGCTGGTCTCCTATGCCCACATGAGACACTTCCACAGAGGGGTAGAAAAAAGTCACAGCATCAGAACATATTAGTGATCTGTTACCCCACACACACACACACACATTTCTTATTTCCTAAGAGAAAGATTTCAAAGATAGCACTGAGGTTTTTTGTTTGTTTTTGGAAGAAAAGGAACAGAGTAGGAGTTTCAGAGGTCAAGATAGAAGTTAGGCTCTGAAGAAAGGCTCTGAAACAGTAGTTGCAGGAAGCGGAAGGGAGTGGAGGTTTCTAAGTGGTGAGTTTTATGCATCCAGGAAGCCCTCCTCCCTAATGCATATGCATTTTGGGGAGGTCATTATCTTTTTGCAGGACACCTTAGTACTCGGCATGCACATTAGTAAATTTGCATGGTCTCTGCCCCTTCTCGTGGGGAGGAGGGTCTAATTGAGGCCCTGCAGGTGGTTTCCATAGGAGGCTTTCTAAGTGAGACCCTGCAGGTGGTTTAGCCTTCTGATGTACCTGAGGTTTTCTAACAGCAGGTATTTTCATTTAAAGAGGCTTCTTTAACCTCTTCCCTTAGATGCTTCCAGTTTTGCCTCATTTTAGCCCACTTGTTCCTCTAACTCCCTAACAGATTAGATTATAAAAAGGAACAAAATTTGCAGAGTTGAATGAAAGAATACAGAGGCAAGAGTGTATTTCATGTTTTAGCAAAACCTTTCATGTGCAGCTGGGAATGCAGTAATAGGATACAAACTTGATTTTTTGAGGACTAGAAAAAAACTAAATTGTCTTTAAAAGCTAGGTGAAGCAAATAAGGAACAATGAAGAGTTTCATGTTCATTGAAGGAGAACCTGAATTAAGCAAATACTGAATCCATTCAAAAATCATTTTAAACATAATTCCAAACTTGGATGCTTGATATTTCATTTAGATTGTGCAAAACACTAACCTTTTGGTTTTTATTTTATCTTATTCCCTGGGTAGTCCTACCAAAAAGAATCACTTTATACCCACATTCATTAACATGCATAATGTAAGGATTCCATTTAGCAAAAAAAAAAAAGTCATACTTTTATTTAAGTGCTTTTTAAAAACCCACAATAGCTTCACTTAAGGTGGACGTTTTTAGGAAAATTCAATATTTCTTGAGATTGAAAAGAATAACAATTGGCACTCATAAGGGAAGGCTCTGGTGCTCAGCCTTAATGGTAGTCATTTTCAGTTTTTGTTTTAAACATTAACTGTGAAGTTTGGCTGAACTGATTTTACATAAATAATGTCTCCCTAGTAAATTAAGAATATTAATTCAGTTGTTAAGACAGTATAGACTTTCAAATTAAAAATAGTTAATGAAAATATTCTACCATCTCCCTACCACACTCACTTCCTCACCTACTATATCCTTCCTGGCTTTTGTTGGTGATAGAGGTAGGGCATGTGGCAAATATTTTCATTTCTTTTTCTTTGGTTACAACAATCCTACTTTTTGGGGACTCAACTGTCTATTTTCACTCCATGGCATTTTCTTTGGGACCACAGAACCTTGTTCAGGGAAATTCATATGACATAAGTTGTACAAGTGACAATGTGTAGCTGACAGTTTGCATGGACAGTATTGGGAAACTTTCTTCTTCCCTTTAATCCATGAGCTAAATGAAATGTGTGAGAGCCGGGCATGTTGTGCATGCCTGTATTCCTAGTACATGTGAGGTGGAGAAAGGCAGATCGGGGCAGATGGTAGGTTTGAAGCCAGCCTCTTGGCAAGGTAGCAGGGCTCTCAGGAATTTTGTGAAACTCTGATTCCAAATAAAAAATAAAATAAGGCCGGACATGGTGGTACACGCTTTTAATCCCAGCATTTGGGAGACTGAGACTGGAGGATCACGGTTCGAGGACAGCCTCAGCTATTTAGTAGGGCCCTTTGCAACTCAGTGAAACCCAGTTTCAAAATAAAGAATGAAAAATAGGGCTAGGGGTGTAGCTCAGGTAGAATGCCCCTGGGTTCCATCCCAAATACTGAGAAAGAAAGAAAGAAAGAAAGAAAGAAAGAAAGATTGGGTTCCATCCCTAGCAACACACACACACACACACACACACACACACACACTCTGTTCTCAGAGCTGCTATTGTCCATGGCCCTGTCACACAGAGAAGAACCTGAAAATATTTTCAAGCAATAATTCCTAATCATTGCAGCTTCCACGTTACTTCAATTTTAAATATATGAAATGCCTGTTTTTATGAAAGATACTAAACTAGAGATAGAAAGGGAAAGGGGAAGGGGAAGAGTAACACTTTGTTGGGCCATGGTTAACAACTAGAGTTGTTAAACTTTCAGTCTAGCAAATAGTCTAAGTATTTCTTTTCTCTCCCTCTCTCTCTCTCTCTGTTGATATTAGGAATTGAACCCAGGAGAGTTGTACCTCTGAGCTACTCCCTTTGTTTTATTTTGAAACACTGTCTTACTAATTTGCTATGTTGCTGAGGTTGGCCACACAGTGAATCTCCTGCCCCATTCTCCCAAGCTCTGGGAGAATAGATGTGTGCCACCATGCCTGCATGAGTAGTCTGCGATATTACAATGATCAGAGTTTATCAACAGATCTCAAATGACAATATATTTCTTCTGGCTATCTGATAGCTCTGGAGATACAGTGATGACTAAGGTGACTAAACAAAAGTGCTTGCTGGACACAGGGAACTTACCATTTCTTTTGAAAACAGCCAAGACATGAATTAAATACCTATAAGAAATAGAAACTAATAAATATTTGGAGACAATTACAGCATATTTTAATACATATATAAAAGAGGAATCTATCTATTTGAGATTGGGTGGCAAGATGTGGTGGTAGTGATAATACAGTGGGACTTGAAAGCTAATGTTGGTATAGGGAAGGCCTAAACCCAAAGAAAAATACTGACTTCATGGCACTAGAAGAAGTACGCTGCCTTTGACTAAGATGATCAAGGTCTCCATTTACCATTCTGAGCATTTCACCTTCGACATTCTCTTACAGCTTACTTTTTATTTTTCTTTTATTTTTATTTTTTTATTTTTTATTTTTTATTTTTTTTATTTTTTATTTTTTTTATTTTTTGCGGGTCTGGGGGTGGAACCCAGGGGCATTTGACCTCCGGGCTACACCTCCTGCCCTATTTTTTATTCTTTATTTTGAAACCTGGTCTCACTGAGTTGCAGAGGGCCTCGCTAAGTAGCTGAGGCTGTCTGCGAACCACGATTCTCTGGTCTCAGCCTCCGGAATGCTGGGATTACAAGCGTGTACCACCACACCAGGCTACAGCTTACATTTAAAAAAAAAAGCAAAGAGGCTGGTAAAGAGTAGGTATGCGGACACACCCTGGAAGCTAAGAGAGTGTGGACTTAACCAGCAATGGTCTCTACCCCTCTGGGGCCAGGATTTGACAGTCATGTATGAATGAGGCACTAGTTTCAGGCTGCCCAACAGTAAGACTGTTGTAATCATATTAAAATACTCGGTGAAAAAGAATTGGATGACTTTTCACAAATTCAATAAAAAATTAGTGTTCATGTACAATCAGTTCACAAAGTTTGCACTATTTCAAAGAGAAGCAGAGATTTTATTAGCTCCTAGCATAGCTCCTAGACTATAATACTGCAAGATATTGTTTGGATTGTTTTTTTGAGAAAATAGGAAAAAAAATCTGTCCACTTAATGTATCTTATCATTCAATTCAACACTGTTGATAGGAATTTTCTGCCCTCAAGGTACTGGATCTGGCAAAAGTTCTAACTTGCAGTAAGTACTTTGTCATTGCTTTAAATGGATTAAAGGTTGCAATGAGAAATAACTCATTATATGTAGCAGCTCTGCCTAAATTTCTAGGTAAAATGACTTATAATCGTAATCCTAATGTCTTTCTTTCTAGTTTGTTTGTTTGTTTTCAGACATGAGGGTTTAACCCCGTGGCATTTTGCCTCTGAGCTACATCTTCAGACCTATTTTTTTTTTTTTTTTTTGCGTACTGATGATGGAACCCAGGGGCATTCTATCTCTGAGCCATACTCCTGCCCTATTTTTTATTCTTTTTTTTTTTTTTAAACAGAGTCTCACTAAGTTGTGGAGGGCCTCACTAAGTAGTTGAGGGTGTCTACCAACCATGATCCTCCGGTCTCTACCTCCCGAATGCTGGCTACCTGACTCCCAAGCCCTATTTTCTTAATTTTTATTTTGAAACAAGGTCTCACTAAGTTGTAGAAGGCCTAAGTAGTCAAAGCTGTCCACAAACCTGGATCCTCCTGTCTCAGCCTCAGAAGTACTGTGATTACAAGCATGCACCACCACACCAGGCTTCTTATTCATTATTTTCAATTTTAAATGGTTTCACTAAGTTACAGAGGTCCTTACTTAGTAGCTGAGGCTGGCCGCAAACCTGTGATCCTCCTGCCTTAGCCTCCCAAGTACTGAGCTGCCATGCCTGGCTAGTTAGTTTTCTTATTATTCCTTCATATATCATATATCCCTATCTGGGAAATAAATAATGATTCTATTGACTTCTTCCTTTGAAAAAGTTTTGCATCATAAAATAAATGTCTTTCTTATATTTGGGTCACCAACACGTTATTAAGCATCCCACTGTTACCATAAAAGAATTTCACTATCTACTGCTCCCACTCAAAGAACTACTAGAAACAGCAAAGACCAGAATAAAGTTCACTTTCAAAGTATGTGTTTATTTACCATATGCTCTTCAGCACTGTGAAATAGTCTGTTGAAATTCTTTCTGGGAGACTGAAAAACACATCCAAAAATGTTTAAGTATTTAGGGACTTGAATCCAAGGTTATCAAATAAATGGAGGTGAAGAGATAACATTCTAAAGAAATAGATGAAATGAGTAAACTGAAAAGCAGGGGAAATTAAAATTCAATTTTTAAAAATCCTAAAAACTTTGTAGAATGTAAGCATTTCAGCATTATTTGTAATAAGTTTTTAACCTTAACCATTTCAAAAGAGCTCTACTCTCTTTAACAATCCATATCAATTTCTATCGGCAAAATTTAATTTGGAGAAAACCCATATGTTCGGTAAACTTTGCTTGTTAAAACAAATTTCTCTAAATTACAAACTGGTGGAAGTTTTATATGATTAAAGACAGTAGAGAGAGATAAATAATAACTTCAAACTGAAGCTCTAGCTTTAAGGAAACTTGATTGAGTCAAATTATGAAATATCCAACTATTTAGAGCTATAAAGTTTCCTTTCTGTTTATATTATGCAATTCATATTTCTGCTGTTTATAATTAGCTATAGCTCTATTCAGAGTTCCTTCTCTGTATTTTATTCATTGTTTTATTTATTTATTATTTATTTATTTATTTATTTATTTATTTTTGTGGTATTGGGATGGCGCCCAAGGACTTTCTAACTTTGGGCTGTATTCCCAGACCTGTTTTATATTTGATTTGGAAACTAAGCTGCCGAGAGCCTCACTAAGCAGCTGAGGCTGGCTTCAAACCCGCATAAGCGTCCTGTCTCAACCTCGCAAGTGCTGGGATTACAAGCTTGCACCACCACTTCTTTATATTTTAAAAGAAAAAAAATACAGGTAGATTGTGCAAGTAGAAAAAAATAAAAAGATAAAAACATATTAAATAATTTATAATAATATAAAAAGTAAAATGTAATTTAAAAGGCAATATTTTAGGCCATTTGGATTATAGAAACTAAAGAAGACTGGAACGATGAGTGAAGGGTAGATGAAAAGATATACAAATATCTATCCATCCATTTATCCATCTATGCACTCACCAATTTTATTTTAAATCTTTCTATAAGCCAAGTGTGGTACTTGTAGTCCCAGTATTTGGGAGGCTGAGATAGAATTATAGGTTTGAAGACAGCCCCACCAAGTAGGGAGACTTTTATCAACCTGGTGAGACTCTGTTTCAAAACAGAAATAAAGTTGGGCTGGAGGTGTAGCTCAGCCAGCATTAGAATGCCCCTGGGCTCAATCTCCAGCCCTGCGCTCCCCAATACCGAATACTTGCAGATTCTCTTTGGATAACTTAATCAAGTCCTGTAGCTTTTCCTGAATCTTACTAGAATAGTGACATTTATTTTAATTTTCCAACACCACAAACTCAGATTCATTTTTATTCAACATTCTCTTTGCCACTCATACAAAATTGATCATCAAGTTACATTGATTCCACTTTTGAAAGGTTTCATTTGTTTTCTCTATCTGGTGACACTATAATAGATTGTCACATCACTAGCATAGGTTACTGCAATAGAATTGTAACTACTTTCTGATTTGACCTGTCAAAGTACTTCCAATTCACTTATTAATGACCAATAATTTTTTATCCTTTTTAAAAGGGTAATTCAAATACAAAAGAAAGATATTGGAAAGTACAACAGTGAACAATAATTGACAATCATTAATGTTTGTTACATTTGCTTTAGAAGTTTCTATGTTTTAATAAATCAAATTTTACTGATACTCTTGAATATACTTTCTTATCCCCGCCTGTTTTCATCTCCTTCCTACCCTTTCCAAATAAACCCAGAGCTCTGAAATTGGTGTGTATCTTTCTAAATACTTATAAAAAACCGGGCATAGTGGCGCACGCTTGTAATCCCAGCATTCTGGAGGCTGAGGCCAGAGGATCGCGGTTCATGGACAGTCTCAGCTACTTAGTGAGGCCCTCTGCAACTCAGTGAGACCTGGTTTCAAAATAAAGAATAAAAAATAGGGCAGGAGGTGTAGCTTGGAGATCGGATGCCCCTGGGTCCCATCCCCAGACCCACACACTCAAAAAAAAACTTATAAAATATTTTGTCATGCATGTATAAATCCAGATCAATATTTTATGTAGTTCTTTGTATAAATAAGTAAAATGATAAAATATTGCAATAACAATCTTTCTTCATTCACTATTACTTTAAATTACTTCAGTATTTTATTCAGCATTATATGATGTATTTATGTGGTCACATAATATGAAATGCTATGTAGTACTCCAGCTTCTCACTTTTCCTATTATTTATTTTTGCTATTTTACTTTTAGATAACTGTTAATTATTACCTCTTTCTAACTGGTTGTAGTTACTATTAGTAATAATGTCAGTAATTGTAAAAGTAATAAAAGTCACCATCATAGTCATGCCAGTCAATGAATGTTTATTTAAATTTTGTTAAATTCTTTGTTCATTTCTATTTGTATCCCACTCGGTTTCTCTGATGGGTTTCTTGTCAGTAAGTTACCCTTTTAAAACCGGGAAACTTCTGCCAGGCGTGGTGGCGCAGGATTGTACTCCCAGCATTCAGGAGGAGACCAGAGGATCACTATTCAAGGACAGCCTCAGCTACTTAGTGAGGACTTTTGCAACTCAGTGAGACCCAGTTTCAAAATGAAGAATAAAAAATAGGGCTGGGGGGTGTAGCTCAAAGGTAGAATGCCCCCGAGGTCCATCCCCAAACCCGCAAAAAAAATATGAAATTTCAGAGTTTATGATTAAAAGTATCATTGAATCATTCTCTCTTCTTTTTGAGTCCATAGCAATGAGTAGAATTCTAAGTAGCTAGTAATCTAGCCTCAAGAAAGGATATTATTTTGGCCTCTTCTAGAAACCTTCTAGCCCAATTATTTTAGTTTAGCCTAATTATTATTTTAAATTTTTTATTGGTACATTGTACTCATACATCTTAATGGAGTAAAAGATGGTAGAGGCCTATATACACGCATCGCTCATTTTGCCCTACCTCAATTTCATTATTTTTTGCAATTATCTGTCTTGATCCATTTAGGTTACTGTAACCCATTTCTATGGGCAGTGTAGCTAATAAACTATAAAAGTTTATCTTCCATAATTCCAGAGGTGGAAAGCCCAAGCTCCTGCAGATCCAGTGTCGAGTGAGAGCATGTTCCTCTGATGGTGACTTCTTGCTACATCTTCATGTGGTAGGAAATGTCAGCTAGCTTTCTACAGTCATTTATGAGAAAGCACTGATCACCGTCCAAAGACCTAGCTTTCTAATACCATGACATTGGGGATTAGGTTTCAGCAAAGAAATTTAGAGGGATGCAAACGTTCAGACTATTATAGTGTGCCCTAGTATTTTTACTGAATTTTAAAAAGATTTTTGTGTTTTTGATTGTGTGTGTGTGTGTGTGTGTGTGTGTGTGTGTGTGTGTGTGTTTTACTGGGTAATGAACCCAGGGGCACTCTTCCACTGAACTATAGCCGCAGACGTAATTTTTTATTTATTTTAAACAATGTCTCATTAAGTTACTGAGGCTGGCCTGGAACCTGCAATCTTCCTCTTTCAGATTCCCAAGTACTAGAATTACAGGTGTGTGCCACTGTGGCCAGCTTGATGTCGTATATTTCTTACCTTTTTACTCTGTTTCTGTGGTGGAACACTGATTAGCCAAAGGGGAAAAGAGGTTTTCTGAATATAATTAAATTTGGAAAAAGTGAACAGGTACCTCCAACCTACAACTGTAAGAATCTCAGTTCTGCGAACTGTCTGAATGAGCCTGAAAGCAGATTCTTCCACAGAACCTCAATTAAAGGGCGCAGCCCAGCTGGCCCCTTCCTTCTACCCTTGTGATTTCCCAAGCAGAGAATTCAGGTGGATTTGCCAGGTCTTTTGACTCACAGAGCTATGAGTTAATAAACAGACATTGATTTAAGCCACCAAATTCATGGTAATTTGTTACATTGCAATAAAAAAAGACATGGAAGTGTTTTGGATGGGTATTTATATTGATTTCTTAGCTTGGCATTCCATAACTGTGAATAGTATAAGGTGAACCTCCTCTGCTTGTGAATATCCCAGGCTTAGGTTTACATTTCTGGTATGTGACTATTAACACCCTCAGCCCCTGGAAGGCAGACTTCTTCCGTATGTTTTCTTAAGCTGTGGATGAAACGTGACTAACCCTGTTTTTTTATGGAACATGCTGCCTTTGGCTTAATTCAGGACTTCAGTGCCAGGTCCCAGTTCATGGAAGGGCAATGCCACACTTCCCATTGCCATTTAATTATTAAACCCTGGCGTGGCTCACATACCCTCCTCCCAATTTAATCTCCTGGCAGATTCCCACAGAATCAGTTCAGTCTCATAACTATTTTAAGTTATTTTGTAGTTTCTGGCAACTGAGTATTTTTACCAATCCTTTGAGTATGAAAATAGTTTAATATTTCTTAAATTATAAAATATGGGGTTGTAGCTGAAATAGGGAACTGTAGAAGAAGGATTCTATAACATTAGATCAATACTCATATTTCCATAACAAAAGTTCAAATGAATCCTCAAAGAAAATTTAATCATGTTCTGAAATTAAACCTTTAAGAATATCTATTACTTTGTGTGTGTGTGTGTGTGTGTGTGTGTGTGTGTGTGTGTGTGTGATACTAAGGATTGAGCCCAGGGCATTTGAGCTCTGAGCTATGCCCTCATCACTATTTTTTATTCTTTATTTTGAAACAGGGTCTCACTAAGTTATGAAGTACCTCACTAAGTAACTGAGGCTGGCCTTGAACCTGCAATCCTTCTGTCTCAGCCTTCCAAGTACTGGTATTACAAGTGTGTGGCTCAACATCGGGCGAGAATGTCTGTTATTTAAAAAAGTAATATATGCGCTTCTCTTTAAATTTTAATTTTAGTTTATTCTTTGGTACAAGGAATTGAATCTATAGTCATTCCACTGCTGAACCACAGCACTTTCCCTTTTGATTTTTCATTTTGAAATATGGTCTTAGTAAATTGCCGAGGCTGGCTTTAAACCTGTCTCAACCTCCGAAGTTCTGGGATTACAGATATGTTCCACCATGCCCAGCTCAAATATCACTCTTAAAATATATTTTTCCAAAAAATAACCAACAATAGTTATTTTTTTCTCTGTTCCTATAGAACTTTGACTCTACCCTAATTACTTATATATTTATCTCTAGTTTCCATTCTTCTCTAAACAAACCGTAAACCAACCAGAAACAAAACCCATCTCCTCAGGACAAGAATTTGTGCGTATCCACATATATGTGCAGCTTGTATTCATGTGGATTTCATTGCTATATATTTCTAAAGAATGATGCAAAGATTCTAGGAAGATAACAGAACTCAGTGGATCCAGAGAGAAGATATAAGGGTAGGGAAGCAGGAATATTGAGGTTCACTGATGGAAATACTACCATAGACTCTGTTTATACCTGTAAATATATACCACTCTGTCTTGGGAGGGAGAGAAATGGGGAGGTGGGGGGCAACAAGAGCCATGTGCATGTATGTTATTAACATGATTTACAGCATGATGGGAGATTGTAATGCACCAATAAAAGCACAAAAATTTAAAAATTTGTATATTTCCTTTTTGATATTATTGTATGTCTAAATAAGTCAATATAAAATAACTTTTATAGGACCAATCATGGTGACTCATACCTGTAATCTCAGTACTTGGGAGGCTGATAAAAGAGGGTTGTACGTTCAAAGCTAGACTTAGAAATTTAGAGATATCCTCAGCAACTTAGGATAAGTTTATTTCAAAATAAAAAAGTGGATCTGGGCCTAGGGTGTACTTTGGAGAATCAACCCCGTGAGGCCCCCAAAATTTGTAGAGATAAATATCCATGCATAAAATTAAGTATACTATAACTTAACATTTTTATTTTGAACTTTTATATTTTTTATTTTTTATTCATATTGGAAATGGCATACATTCACACAGTGCTTGGTGCCCTGGCCCCCACTTCCCCTTTCCCTTCTGAATCCTAATTGTACTACTCAAACTTGCAATATACAAGCTATGCCTCCTCATGTTGGAAAAACTTCAAACCTGAAAATAAAGCTATCTGGATGCTTAGCCACAACACCACTAACTTTTAAAAATCTTTATTTCATTTCATTATTTGTTTGTCTGTGTTATCACAGGAATAATAGAATGCTGTGGAATTTACTTACTTTTGCTTAGCAAAAAATTGTGAATAGTAGGAATATTTTCAAAATTGTATACATCTTATTGACTATGTGATTGCAGACAATTAACATTTTTTACACCCCATTTATACTTTTACAAGGGCATGTAAGCATCCTTGAAAGTGATAGTGGATCAGCACATGGGGTAGGCATTCCTTAACTATAAGGCTAAATATGCTTAGCCTTCATCTTATGCAGAATTTTTTTTATAGCAGAGTGGCTGAAATTTTATTTTTTATTTTATTTTTTATTTTTATGTTGATTATATTGAAAACAGCATACATTCAGACTATGTTTGGTGCCCTCTCCCCCAAACTTCCCCTTACCCCTCCCAACAATGAGTGTCCAGATTAACTATGCTACATTCATACTTTTACACATATTCAAATGTAGCTCCTCCATTAATCAACCTGAGCCTTCTTCCTCTCCTACCCTTTCATTTCAGCTTTGCTGAGGTTTCCCCTCCATTATCTGGGGTCCCTCTGGTATCCCTAATAGTCTCTAGTTTGAGCATATTAAAGAAAACACATGTCCCTTCTCTTTCTGTGCCTGGCTGATCTCACTTAACAATGTTCTCCAGGTTTTCCAACTTCTTGTGAATGAAATGATTTTATTCTTTTTATTGCTGAGTAAAATTCCATTGTGTGTAATTCCCATTTTTGCAATCCATTCATCTGTTATGGAGACCTAGGTTGGTTCCATATTTTGGCTATTATGAATTGTGCAGCTATGAACATGGGTATGCATATGTTACTGTAGTTCTCTGATTAAACCCTTTTGGAAAGATACCCAGGAGTAGTATAGCTTGATCAAATGGTGGATCCATTCCCAGTTTTCTAAGAAATCTCCACACTGATCTCCACAGTGGATGAACTAGTTTGCACTCCCACCAACAGTGTAAAGAGTACCTCTTTTACCACATCCTCATCAGAATATGTTATTTGAATTCTTTTTTTTTTGGGGGGGGAGAGGGTCTGGGGATGGAACTCAGAGGCATTTGACCTCCGAGCTACACCCCCTGCCCAATTTTTTATTCTTTATTTTGAAACAGGGTCTCACTGAGTGGCGGAGGGCCTCACTAAGTAGCTGAGGCTGTCCGCGAACCATGATCCTCCGGTCTCAGCCTCCTAAATGCTGGGATTACAAGCGTGCGCCACCATGCCTGGTTTTGAATTCTTTACGCTTGCCATTCTGACTGGAGTTAGATGGAATCTCAGCATAGTTTTGATTTGCATCTTCCTGATGGCTAATGAGTTGAATATTTTTTCATGCATCTAGAATTTGTAGAATTTAGTTGAAAACCCCTCAGAGCCTGGCAGAAGTTTTTTGCTGTTTCTATTTCTTTGCTTGCTATTGGTTGGTTTAGGCTTGCTATTTCCTCTTGGTTCAGTTTAGGTACGTTATATGTGCTTAGAAATCTATCAATTCTTCCTTGTATTTCAGTCTATTTGAGTATAAATTTTCAAAATAGTTTCTAATAATCTTTTGGATTTCCTCACTGTCTGTGGTGATGTCTACTTTTTTATTTCTGATTTTAATGATTTGAGTAGATTCTCTTTTATGGTTAGGTTGGCCAGGGGTTTGTCAAACTTATTAAGTTTTTCAAAGGAACCAGCTTTTTGTTTGTTGATTTTTTGAATTATTTTTTTCTCTATTTTGTTTATTTCTGCTTTGATTATGATAATTTCCTGATTTCTACTGGCTTTGTGATTAGACTCTTGCAGTTTTCTAGGTCCTTAAGAAGTGTCATTAGGTTGTTTACTTGGTGACTCTCTGTTCTTCTTATGTGGGCACTCAATGCTATAAACTTTCCTCTTAACCCCGCCTTCAAAGTATCACAAATTTTGGTATGTTGTATCTCTATTTTCATTTAATTCCAGGAATTTATTTATTTCTTCCCTTATTTCTGATCTTACCCACTCATCATCCAATAATGTATCATTCAATCTCCATGTATTTAAATGGTTTATTTTGGTCTTCCTGTTGTTGATTTCTACTTTCATTCAATTGTGGTCTAAAAAGATGCAGGGAATTATATTACATCTTTTGAATTTGCCGGTGCTTGCTTTGTGGCCCAGAATGTGATCTATTTTGGAGAAGGTTACATAGGCTACTGAGAAGAATCAGTATTCTGCTGTTCCTGGTTGAAATATTCTGTATATGTCTATTAGGTCTATTTGGTTTATAGTTTTTTGTTTTTTTTTTTTTAGTTCCAAAGAGTATTTAGTTATATTTTGCCTTTAAGTTCAATCTAGTGGTGTGAGTGGTATGTTGAAGTTTCCTAACATTATTGCATTTGTGTTTATTTGAGATCTGATGTCCTGAAGGGTTTGTTTTATAAATGTGGGTACACCCACATTTGGGGCATAAACATTTACTATCATTATACCTTCTTGGTGAATTGTTACTTTTAATAAAATGAAGTGCTCTACTTTGTCTCTTCTGCTGGATATCAGTGTTGCTATGTCTCCCCATTTTTGGTCCCCATTAGCATGGCATATCTTTTTCTATCCTTTCACTTTCAGCATACCAATGTCTTTGACTGTAAGGTGAGTTTTTTGCAAGCAGCATACATTTTTGTTATGTTTTTAATCCACATTGCTAGTCTAGGTCTTTTAATTGGTGAGTTAAGACCTTTGATGTTCAGGGTTATTATTAAAATACAATTTTTGTTTCCTGCCATTTTGTGTTTTATCTTGTTTGATGTGATGTGATTTCTTCTTTGCTTAGTTGCCCCACTGATCAATTTCATCTCTTTGGTTATGAAATTTTCTTTTTTCTTTTTTATGGTTTATTTTCATAAGTATTTTCTCTAGTGTTGGCTTTGTATTCTAAATTTTTGGAGATTCTGCTTATCTTGAAACCCTTTTTTTTTTTCCTCCATGAATTCTGGATAATAACCTTACTTGATATAGCAGTTTTGGTCAGAAGTTGTTTCCTTACAGGGTCTGCATTCCATCACACCAGTCTCTCCTGGCATTCATGACTTGGGTTGTAAAGTCTAGGGTGATTTTTATTGTTTTTCCCCTATATCCCATATATGTCACCCTTTCTGTTATTTTCACTGCTTTTTTTTTGTTGTTCTTGGTAGTGGTACTGGGGGTGGAACCCAGGGCCTTTCTACCTCTGGGCTATACTCCCAGACCTATTTTATTTTTTATTTGGAAACAGGGTCTCACTAAGTTGCTGAGAGCCTCACTAAGTAGCTGAGGCTGGCTTTGAACTTGTGCGATCCTCCTGTCTCAGCCTCCCAAGCATCAGGATTACAAGCGTGCGCCACCACGCCTGGCTTTTTCACTGCTTTTAAGATTCTTTTCTTGGCCTCTATGTTGGTCATTTTTATTATTACATGCAATGAGGAGGCCCTTTTTTTGAACTTGCCTTAGCAGTATTCTATATGTCTCCTGTACATGTATGTCCAAGTCTCTTTTCATATTTGGAAAAATCTCCGAATCTCTGAGGAGATTACAAATACCATTGGTCTGTACCTTTATCCCTTCTTCAATGCCTTTTATCTATAAGTTAGGATGTTTTATGTTGTCCCATAGTTGTTGGATGTTCAATTTTTGTTGTTGTATTGACTTCTGTATGCCATTAGCTGTGCTTTTGGTTTTGAATGAACTGTGTTCTAAAAGTGATATTCTGTTTTTTTTCTCCTCTAATCTTCCAGAATTTATATCTATTGTCTTCATTTTATTTATTGACTCTTTTGTTTTATTCTAAACTCCTTTCTGACTCTTTCTTAATTTCTCCATTTTCTCTTTCATTTCCTGTACAATTACTCTAAGGCCTTTCATCATATTGAAGATCAGGATTCAGAATTCTCTTTCTTCTATTTCTTGTAGGTTAGTATTTGTGATTTTCCTTTCATCACTGTTCCTAGTTCTCATATTTTCAGGGTACTCAGACTTTTTTTTTTTGATGTTTTGCCATCTATTTTTTTTTGTGTGTGTGTGTGACTCTGTGGATAATCTGTCTGATCCAATCTTAGCAGTAGGAATTTAGAGGTATCACCAAGTTTGTGCACATGAAAGCAGTGCTTTTTTAAAATGGTGAGTGTTGGGTAAAGGGAGAGGAGCTGGGGTGATGGGTACAGGTGTTGGGTAAAGGAAAAGATATGATTAGGTTGAGTAAGAATTTAAGTATAATAAGGTAGTATTTGGTTAAGAATGAGAGAAGATTAGATAGTAGGACTCTTGTAGTTAGTAGAGTATTTAGTTATGGATATGTGAAATAATTTGAATGTAAAACAAGGAGGTACAGTAAGGAAAAAATGTTCTGAGAGAAGAGAGCACATAGGCTAGAGTGAGGAAGTTCATAAAATGAATGAGGAGAAGGGGCAAACAAACAGCATTAAGTAACAAAACAAATTACAAAAACTAATAATTATAAATCCATGGCAAAAAAAAAAACAGAAAAAGGAATTTAAAAAAAAGGAAGGCTGACACAGGAGGATCTGGGTTCTCAGACAGCCTCAGCTACTTAGTGAGGCTTTTTGCAACTCAGCAAGATTCTGTTTCAAAATATAGAATAAAAAATGGAACTGGAGGTATGGCTCGGAGGGAGAATGCCCCTGAGTTCCATCCCCGGTACTGCAAAAAAATAAATAAATAAATAAATAAATAAAATAAAATAAAAAGGAAAATTTACAAAAATAACTAGCAACAGTGTGTGTGAGAAAGAAAAAACAAATACCCCCCCCAAAAAACCCACAGTAGTCCTGATAATTTACTTATATATGGCTCAGACCCATGTAGTATCTGTATGTCTGTTCACTGTGATAGATTCTGGAGTATATTCCACTGTCTCTCATTTGCTTGGTAATTTATTGACAGCTTTTAGAACCACTTTTTGAGTGTTTTCACCCATCTCTTACCTCTTACATCTTTGTGTTTAGGTGTCAGGGTTTCATGGCACTGTTAATGTGTTCTGTGTAAGCCCTCAGGCCCTGGATGGACTCCATGCTCTCTGGCCTTGACTGTGATCTCAGGCCTTGTCCTCTGTGCCTTCCCATGCGGAGCCTGCACCTCCCTACCTGTACCAGCAGAGGGAGTCCAGTGTAGTCTTGAAGCAACCCCCTATGATCCTGTGCAGGCACCAGGCCTTGATCACTATGAGCCTTTCCTATGTCTCTAGAGGTTCCAACTGGACTACCACCTGGATGGGCCACCAGATCCCACCCCGCCGGGGTCTCGCAGCTGCTCACGGCAGTGCTCTGGGCCGAGTAAGGAGACCCTGGTTTTTTTTGCTGTCCTGTGGGCCGGGTCTCTGGAGGGCACAGTTCACCACTGTGGTTGCTGCCTCTGGTGAGAGCATGGGCTTTTGGATTTTTTTCCGGCATCCCTGAAGTATGGTGCTGGTCGCCTTAGATATTGGAGCCCTGTGGCTGCTTTCTGCATTTCAAGCTCTTGGAATATTTGTTTGGATTTCTTGGGGCTGCAGCACCGGAGCTGGCAATTGCAATTTGTTTGAGTCAGCAGCTGAGAAGTTGCCGGCTGCAACACCAGGTCAGTCTCTCGCTCATGCTCAGAGCACTGGATTTTCCTCCACCGTGATTCACATTTGATTTGTTTATGAGTATCTTCCACTGCTTAAGTTTGTCTGTCAAGATGCTTCCTTCTTGTAGTTGAACTTTATTTGTTCCAGCTACTGAGATGTGCTGCATCCTGCAGTCATCATTTTGTAGAGCCACACCCATAACTTAATTTTTAATAATGTCTATAATGAAGGCTTTATAAATCTCTTACATACAATACTTTTGAGCAAGTTTGAGGATTCTTTAGGCTTAAGGGCTCAAAACAGAATAGAACTAGTAAAGCAGAAATCGTCTTTCTGGCAGAAAAAAAAAAACACAATAAATTGTTATTCTCAAATTTCCTAGGTAAGCATCATAATTATGACTAAAAGAAAAACTAGAATCAGGTAGTAGAATGAGAATACAGTTACACATCATTTAAATGAATTACTTGGAGAGAGAGATTTCAAAATTTAGTACTCCTCCAATTTGAGGCAGGCAGTGTAGGGCATATACTGTGTATTCCATAATGGCCTTCTAAGCCTGGGGCAGAGTTCTATAATCAAACCTATTTGAATGCAAAGTATAAACACTAAGTGGGTAAATAGTATATGGATAGTTTCATTTAAGTTTAAGTGAAGTTCCACTGCTAGATAAGTTCAAGTTATGCTGAATTCTATCACCAAATATATTAAATTCTATTATTTTGGAGTTCTTGGACTTTTGAATTTTGAATAAGAAAATATGGACTGCATAACCATTCATTAGCTTCAGTGGCTGTGTTTTTAGGAGAAAAAAAAAGATGAAATCATGAACATTGAGATAAAAAGTAATATTCTCCCATAGATACAAAGAAAATATTGGAAGACAATGTTTAAAGACCTATATATCACACACTGCTTTTACCCAGCCCTAGCTGTGTGTGCTAAGGCTGGCCATTTAAATAGTGTTCCAACTTGGCAGGAATATATACTATTGCTATTAGCATTAGATAAATGTTTTTATGTCAAAAGATAACTAAACCCTCTGATTGTTTGGCCATGTGCTGCCTTGCAGTCTTCTGAGTTCTGTTTTCTTTGGGGAAAGCAACAATGTTCATGAATAATTGGACAGTGTCATTCCACAGGGAGCCCTACGTCCAGATGCCACCATGGCTGAGGGGAATCTGATTTGCAGCTTAAGTAAAACAAAGTCATTTACTTCTTTTGTGCCTCTGCAAAGGCAATTAGATCAGAGCAGCAGCTGACATTAGAATAAAGCTGAATGGGGAGTGTGTGTATATAGACATGTGCCTAACATTTTAAATCAGGTGTAAATACGCAATGTTTTGTTTATCTTAATTTTTTTTCAAGGAGGCTGGGATTAGAAAAATAAGAAAAGGACAGAGGAAGACTTTGTGAAAGAGCATATTTTTCACCAATCTCTGCTTTTCATTTCTGTCACTTTTAATTGTAAGATGCATGCCCTGACTTAAATGATCCCCCCCCCCAAACTCTGCATTTAGAGTATTTGTAATGACAGGGAGTTTAGTTTAATTTTCCCACGTCTTGTTCTTCTACTAACAACATTTGTCACAATTTGAATCAACATTTACCTCTTGTGTTAAATGGTTTTCTTGAGAATCTCTGGCCTTTGTTTTGACTTTGCTATCTGTTCTCCTGAGGCTGTTTTCCTTAATCTAACTAAATCCACTGAGAGTTCAAAGATTGGATCTTGTTTAAGTAAAGAGGATAGAAAACATTTCTATTAACACTGCTTTTTAAATGTGCCCTTTCCTCTGATTTTATTCTAATAGTTTCTTCTACCACCTAGCATTTTCCAGTTAAGAAAAAGTCATCATCCTCATAGGAGACAGAGATGAAATTACCAAAGGCAACAGCAATGGCTGGATAGTAGTTAATTATGCTCTGGTACATGTCTTTCATTAAGGTACTGCCTCTTCCACCAGAATCCTCAATAAAGCCAGTCTCAAAGGACCCTTTAGGAGTATGTGCGGGAATAAGCAACCTATCAGGTAGCTCCAGGAGGGATGGAGCGCTGCAGTTTGTGGGGCGGCATTAATGAGGCTGAGTAATAGAACCTGACAAGGCCTGATCAATGGACTCTCTGGGGGGATGATCTGACAAATGTAGGCTCCATGACAAGCACAGTTTTCTAAACAATGGGAAGCTTTATTTAGCAGTTGATTGGTTATGAAAAAGAACTAGTTCGGAGGGAGGATTGGGATTTACTGAAGAAATTGTCTCAGTGGTTAGAAGCAATATGGATTGATGGTATTATCAATGATAGACTTGTTGGTATTCACACTTTTCTTCTTGTGGCATTGTTGAAATATCTGGCTAGTAAATGTTATTACGGAATTGTCTAATAGCAAGTTATGGTGAAAAAATTTGCACATCTAGACTTGACCTCTTTGTGAGTTCCAAAAATGTCTAGATTTGCCAAAGGTGAGAACTAACACTGTGCAATAGCTTTAGATTTTAACCCATGCTTCATCCTAATGGTTCTGACCATGATGTTTTCTTTGGTTTAGAAGAATCATCTGGTGATTTTGTTATATGCAAAGAACTAGCTTCAAACAACAATTTAGAAAAGGGTACTCATGACTTGATTTTCACTATGTTGAAAACTAGATGTTTGATTATACCAGTTCTATTGGTTTTTACTAGACCAGATATGCTTAGTAACAGAAAAAGGAGGTCCTTAACTTAAATCCTTGTGGAGCTGAGACAATTATGTTAAAGGTTGGGAAATACTCATGAAGTAAAGAGTTTGTATATAGGACTTTGATATTAGTATTATCTCTTGTAAACAACTGAAAATATCCCTTCACTGTACACTAAGAGAATAGTTTATGTCAGAATATTGCATTTTCCCACTTCATTTTTGTTAATATTTTAGCTTCTTACTAGTAGTCCCTTGTTATTAAGTTTTTTGAATGACTGAACTATTTCAGAGCATAGGTTTTTTGCTTTCTAGTATGCTTGGCCTCTTTGGTCCTATTTCTATTATTCTACAGGTATTTCTTAAAATTTATACTCAATCCATATTTGCTGATGTTTTTATTCTACTCATCCTATAATTGTTATTATGGTTGGAATGATAAAGGAAGAGACATATTTAAAATCTCTCCTTGAGTGTGAAAAAGAAAAATACCCAGACATGGAAGCCATGATATTTTCTCTGCAATAATACTAAGAATAATCACCTTTGTTCACCACCTTCCCCATTCACAAAAGTAGGATTGGCCCAACTGTTTTATTTATTTATTTATTTATTTATTTATTTATTTATTTATTTATTTATTTATTTTTGGTGGTACTGGGGTTCCTGGAAGCCCTTCTACCTCCGGGCTACACTCCCAGACCTATTTTTATACTTTTTTTGTTTGGAAACAGGGTCTCTTAAGCCAGCGCAGCTGGCTTCCAACCTGCGCAATCCTCCTGTCTCCACCTCCCAAGCACTGGGATTACAAGCGTGGGCCACCACGCCAGGCCTGTGATTGATATTTAAATTCAGTATACTATTCAAGACAATTCTATGTTGGAACAAAATGGTCTGCTGATAGATAAACAGCTGTCTTTTCCAGTTTGGTAATTCATTTGAAAATTAAGGAATTCTATGTCTCCAACTATAAGTTTTATTTTGCTTCAATTTTGAGTCTCCATTAGTATCTAGAAGAAGTTCTTGAAACAGGAGGATGATTATAATCATATAATTCTTTTCAAATTCTACCAATTGTTTCACCAATATCACAGAATTCATTGGGTCATTCTAGGTAATACAAAGAGTTTTAAGTCTACAATTCAGAACAGTGTTACATTGTAGGAAAAAATGTTAATTTTAAAGTAAATCCATATAGATCTGAGTTTAAGTACCCTGAGAAGTCCACAAATCTACATGAAGTTTCAAATCCAAATAAGGCCCTTGACTTTGAAGCAAGTGTTTTATTGTGTGGTTCATGATAAAGATTCCTTAATGACAATGGAATCTTTGAATTGTTAAAAAAATCTGAAATTCAAATTTAATATTCACATTGACATTTCAGTCTCTATCTTTATGTCTTAATAGTGAATATGTAAAGATTTTGAAACTCTTCCATTCTTGACAAACTACTTTCTGTAGACCACAGTTATTTATTTTATTTACTTCTGCAGAGCATCCCAAGTAGAGTAAGGTTATTTTGAGAAATTTACAATAAATAAATAATTTTCTTCTTAAGAGATTGTAATCAGTTCTAAATCAAAGCTTCCTTTTATAAGTTACTGATAAAAAAAAAAAGCACAGCAGGTTTATTCAAGAGAAAAAAAGATGTGAATATAGAATGTGTGTTTGTATGTGGTGTGTGTGTGTGTGTGTGTGTATGTGTGTGTGTGTGTGACGGACCAAATAAAATAAAGGGAAGATAATCTCTAGATAGAAAATTCTTAAATTTAAAATTATTTTATTTACGTTCATATAGTGGTTCTCATAATTTTAATAGGTTTCTTTTTTACTTGATGAAATGAAAATATATCTCAGAAATTCATAGAGACAAAAACAACCTGAACTTTATATCTCAAATAATTTCTCTCAAAAGAATCTTTGTGTTAATTTCCCCAAGTTTTATCATATGTTGCCTTGATGTTTAAATAAAAATATTTGAAGTTGGAGACTTTAAGTATAGAGATATAATATGAAGATGGGCATAGAACCACCCACTTTATAACTTAGTACCCACAGTATCTGGAGTGAAACACATACACACACATTCACTGATACATACCTATTGAAATTTGTCCTTTTCATATTTTATGAACTTTTTCTCATACCAAGATTATAAATTTTGATAGGTTCCCAAACGTTTTTGTGAGTTACGAATATTTAAAATATTTGAGGACAGAAAATTAGTCTGAAAATACGGGACATTTTTAGATTTTACCACAACTAAATTCTGCTTAAAGCAGCAATTTGCTCTCTGGTTTCCCATGAGGAAGCAAAACACAATAAATATCAGAGCATGTGTAATCTTTTTATATAACCTTGGTATCATGTGATGACTTTACATGCCTCAAATGATATATATTTAAGGTATATCAGTGGCCTTATAATTTCCAATTCCAGTAATTATTTAAATGCTTGATTTTCTTTTTTTCCAAAAATGTTCAGCTCAGAGACAAATTGGCACAAAGGCTAATTAATAAAATAATATAGATTTAAGACATGTAAATTTTTTATTTTCTTGTTAATCCTGAGGTATAAGAATGATAATGAGTTAAATAATTGATTATAAGTACATGCACATATATACAGAATAACTTCAGTATACTATTTGTTTACTGATTAACTCCTGGAGCAAGTGACTCCAAAACACAATATTTTGAGAATCCGAGGTTAATTTTTTTCCAGCCAGATCTATCGTAGATGTATGAAACTTCATAAGCTATCAGTAATGCATATAATAAGCATATGTCATAACCATGCCATACTCAAAAGAAGTTCTGTTGCTGTGACACAGATTCTGCTAGTGTAAATGTATTCAAATAGGAATTAGGGGAGAATAAAAGAAAAAAAAAACTCAACCAAAACAGCAAGTAATAGAGATTAATACAATGCAGAGTAATGTATGAAATGAGGAAAAATTGTATCTAAATTATTTTGGCAATTTTTACTTTAAAATATCATCAGTGTTTCCACAGGAAGGATAGATACACTATTTTGGAAGATCCCACCCCACCCGCACCCCTTCTTTCTCGTTAATTTCATCTCAGCACAGATTTCTTGCCTCTGACAGCAGCACGGTGCTCATTATGTAGCACAAGTCATCAAATGGAGGTTAGGAGAGTGGAAGTCTGTTCCCTGAAGCAATTTGTTTCAGCAGTGCTGCTAGAGCATAGTTCAAAATTATCTTTAATATGAATGAGAAGCTGGAACCTCTTGAATAGGCAGATGGAGTTTTGGTGTTTTTTTTCCCTCTAGATCATAAACTTGTCTGCTTTTTTCAAAGTACATTCATCATCTTGGTTGCTATTTTGTTTAACCTTGTTCTGCCATTCTTTCCAATTACTCTGTTTAGTTTATCCATTCAGAGTTAGCTAATTGGCTTCGCTCAGCCCTCCTTTTCACACATTTCCATCCCATTCCACATGTAATTCAAGTCCCATTAGCTCCCACTTCATTTAAACCAACAAAGGGCTCATGGGACTAGTTGGGCAGTTGGAAACAGGTGCAACTAGCCAGATGGTTGGCTTGCCAGGAAGGGCAGAACAGACTAAGGAGCTCCCCCATCAAAATCAGACTGTCAGGCTGTGACAACTAAAAGGGTTAGCAGAGGGCTTACCTTTCATTTAATGACTATAGATTTTCTTTTATTGGTTCTCCTTAGACTCCATATGTATATTCCTTTTAGGATTATGACCAACACTGAGAAACAATCAACTTGCATCTAACATTATAATGTGCGCTGCCAAGTTATTGCTTGATTTTATTTTGAAAAATGAAGCAAGATAAGTTCTAGAGATTATTTGAATGCTAACTTTTGGCTGTGAGTATCTATTTCCATGCTGTATTTACTCTGAGTATCTCATTGTTTTGAACTCGGCACCATTCTGAACCTTGGATTGATTACAGGTCTACTTTTTCCTTATGAGCCAATGAAACAAAACAGAAATCCACGTGGACCTTTTCACTGCATTCATGTTATCAAGTGGCAACGTACCTCTGACATAGTTATTTTACCGATACATAATTCAAAACAATTCTTCACTACTGCCATCACATCCAGATTCTACATACTTCATGTTCACAAAGATGACTGGACTTCCATTTCTTTGCTATCCATTGGCCACATGTTGTTCTACACCTGATCTTTTCACAGGCCTTAAATGGTATTTTATACTTATTCAAAGACACAGGTAGCTTTATTATTTTTAAGCCCCATTATTTTGTTCCCTTCAATTCTTATTCTTGCTAAACTTGGAGAATGAACATAGAGATTCAAAACACCTTTACTTGGAGATTTTATTTTTCTATGTGGGTTTAGAAACAATAAATATTAGTTTTTCATTTAATCTTCTGGCCCCATCTTTTTTTCTATCTCTTAGTGCATCTGTAGAGTGAGTATTGCTCAAGGCTCTCTTCCACTATCCTAAGTTATATATATTTGACCTTATTTATAATAAAATGCCTTTGTACATCTCATTGACTTTTTGATGACTTTCTATTTCTGACTCAAGTATTAGATGTTTATCACAATCACACATTTTCATTATATCTGATTTTAGTCTTGGTAAAATTGGCAACATAATTTTGTTTTTAGTTCTGTGCACTCAGAGACTATTATTCTTTTTCATTTCTTCTATATTGTCTTGCTAATCCTCCTAGGTGATTTTAAGCAAATATACTTTTTCTTTACAGTTTCTTTTCTAAATATTCTGATTGGAATTTTTATTAATATATTTTTGAACTATTGAAACATATTCACCTAAAAATAATTGAGGAGGAAAATAGAAACTAAGCATTGCTTCATATTTACTCTATGGTAGATATTCTTATAGTTGATTAAATAAATTTGTCATTCAAATTTTAAAATATTTATTAAGTAACCATTTTATAGATGAAAAATTGAGGTACAGAGAACTTATGAAGCTTTACCAATATCATAAAACCAAATCCAATTGGGACTTATACCTCCTACACTTTGGGTCTGCCCTTAAAAATAAATCATCATAAGTATAAAAAATGTAAGAATATTTAGAGGGAGCATAATAATAAGGAATTAACTGTCCTCCAAATACAGGTCCTTTGTTTGAAATCATATAGCTAAAAATATTTTTCTTGAATAGTATTGCATTCGCCTTCTCCAATGCTCTACTTATATAGGTAATAGCTATCAATTAAGGAATACCAGTGACAACATTGGCACTTGACATAGTCTCTAATTTCATCTTTAAATAACCTAACATGTTTGGAATTACTACTCAGATTTTATAGCAAGGAAACAAGGTCTCAAGGGGTTTTTCCACAAAACCCACATAGTGCCAGGGTAGCGTTTAAAATTCAAGTGTACCTGGCCTGACTACAAAGTCACATTCTGCCAGTCTTCCTTTTTACATCCATAGCTGTTTTTAATAAGACTCACTGAAATGTCTCTTGGACTATTCCTTTATTCTATATTCTCCCTACCTTATAATTCTTTACTTTTATCAATCCATTTGATTGCTAGCATAGTTTTGCTTCTCACCAGAATTTTCCTCATCATATGCTGTTTCTTGTTCACTGTTGCCTGACTAATTGCCTTGAAAATTTTCTCCTCTCATCAGTCTTATATTTGCCCTGCCAGCAATATATAAAATAAATTTGAATAACTTATAAATGATTGATTTTGTCATTTCTGAAATGAGAATAATGGCAGAATCTATCTCGTAAAATTGGAAGTGTGAAATGGACACTAGGTGAACATGCACTGCTCAGATTAAGCATTTGATGATTTAGTTTTAATTTTTATTTATATTATATCTTACCTATTTTAAAAATATGGTTGTACTTTGTATTGGCATAGAACTATTGTACAAATTTAGGGGGATAGTGAGATATTTCATCACATGTATATCATGTACAGTGATTAGACCTGGGCTACTGGCTTATCAGCTTAAATGTTTTAATCTTTTAATATATTGGAAAAATTAACAATTCTCTTTACTAGCTATTTTGAAGCATACAATTAATACCCAGTCATAGTTACCCTAATGTATTATAAGGCTAGGAGGGTAGAAGTCATTTTTCCTATTTACCTGTACCTGCTAAGAATCCTCTGTTCCAATGTTCCTGTGAACCACCTTCTCTTCATTCCAGCCTTCTAACTGCTACCCTCTCAGTCTTGTAACCACTATTATATTCTCTGCTTTTATAAAAAAATCAACATTTTTGCTTCTGCATTTAATTAAGAAAGCTTAGGATATCTTTAGAACTAAAATAACCACATGAAACCTCTTTTTACAGAAAGGAGAAATAAAGGTAGATAGGAAATTTGCCTAAAATAAACTACAGAATTGGAATACAGTGTAAGAATTGGCCTAGCTCTATAAAATTGAGTGCTAATCCTTCCTTTTTTTTTTTTTTGTAGGCTTGGGGATGGAATCCGGGGACATTCTACCTCCAAGCTACAGTCCCTGCTCTATTTTTTATTCTTTATTTTGAAACACGATCCCACTAAGTTGCGAAGGGCCTCACTCAGTAGCTGAGGCTGTCCGCGAACCTCGATCCTCTGGTCTCAGCTTCCCAAATGCTGGGATTACAAGCGTGCGCCACCATGCCTGGTTTTAATCCTTTTAAAATATACAATAATTACTTGAGCCACCTCACCTGTCATTGCATAGCTCTTGTTTCACCAAGATCTGTTATCTCATTGTTTATTCAAAGAAATATTATCATTTATGTAATGTAATTTTGCCTATTTCTACCTTGAAAAATCTTTTAAACATTTTCTAGTCATTAATGCTACACAACTCTCAATTCCTCTTCAAATATCACTTGCATAAGATACTTTCCATAAAAACCTCACATCCAGCTTCCTTTTTCCTGCCTGAATTTCGCTCATGTTTGCTTTCTATGCTAAGCATTTAACGTAACATTCTATTGTGTCATGTTTGTACTATAAACATTTCACAGTATGTGTGTCAAAGCAAACTAATGTCCATAACTGGTCAAAGCTAGAGGAACTGTAGCTACCTAGACTTACAGACAGACCTTTACACTATTATCATGGCAAGTTGGTTTGTTATTTCACATGTTATCCCCCACTATTTTGGAGCAGGCACATTTGTGTTTCTCAGCATTTTTATGAATATATTAGAGAGATTTTTCAATACTGCTTTTGTGACTGTTCAAAAGTCTAAGTTCAAAGTTGTCATCAACTCTACTGCTAAAGCTTAATTTGCTGCTTTCCCCAATTCGCTACTTCTCTAGAGATTTATGCAGTGCTGAAACAAAAAAGTTTGTTATCCACAATATATTCTCCAAAGTGACTAAGATAGCTGCCAGATTTCCTAGAATTTTTCCTTTCCTGCCTCATTCTACTATTTTCATAGTTTCTCTTTTCTTTTGATCTTTAACGGAGCCAGTTGGAGAGTTTCATAGATTATTCTGGCTTTGGGTGAACTTCCAGCTCAAGGAGATAAAAGAATTTTCTTCTCTCTTGTCCTTTCAAATCATCTTTTAAACCATACTCTGTGTAGGTTCCTATTTAACCATCTTGTGCTGTCCAGGAATCAGCCCAGGACTCCAATGTCAATGGAAGCCTAAGGAATGTGTTTAATTAAAAATAGACTTTCTAGCTGGGCTTGGAGGTGTATACTTGTAATCCCAGTACTTGGGAGGCTGAGACGGGAGGATCAAGTTTTGAAGACAGCCTCAGCTACTTACTGAGAGCCTCTGCAACTCAGTGAGACCTTGTTTCAAAATAAATAATAAAAATAGGACTTAATGGCATTCAGAGGTAGAATGCCTTTGGGTTTCGTTCTCAGTACTGCAAAAAAAAAATACAGACTTTCTAAAGTTATTATCTAGTTATAACTGTACTGTGTCTTATATATTTTAAATTTATTTTGACAGTTTCTCTATTTTTAAAAGGCATCATCCAGTATAATGTTCAATATATTAGCATTTAGAAAAATTGTTCAGCTTCATCCCTTTTAGCCATTGCAGGTTAGGATGTGGAAAGTTTAAATTGAAACTCTTTCATAGCTACAAGTTTTTATGATCCTACACCATCTTTCTAATTGCCCCAGTGTCATTTATTGCCTCATTGGGAAAGTATTCTAATGGCCAGAAGTCACCCCATGGATATAATTTCACTGATAGTAGAGAATACTATCTTGAAATCAGGACTTTTAATTACTCCAAAATAAAGCCATTGCAATTGAATTTGGCACTATGGAAAGCTAGTGACAGCTCAACAACTCCTCATTGAAGAGACTGAATTATGTACATATGTCTTATTAAATACAAGATAGTGTATCTCAATGCACTTTCTACTCAATTGGGTTATTCCTTAGCTGGAATTTCTGACAAGAGAAGTGTGCTTTAGGGAAAGCCAGAGAGGAAAGAGATAGTTGTCTTAACCAATTGTGGTTAAATATCTTAACCCTACAAATTATAAAGGCACATGAGCTTTGCTAGAGCTCCTGTTAGTGCCTTGGAAGAGGCATGAGCAAGTGAGAGATTTCGGCATCATTATATTTATCATAAATCTGTTTCTGGGTCCCCAACCATCCACAAAAGGTCCCAAAGTCCATGGAATGGTTGAACAATCTTTTTTAATTCTTAAGGGTAGACATTTTTTTTTGTGTGTGTGGTACTGGGGATGGAACCTAGAGGCTTTCTACCTCCGGGCTATATTCCCAGACCATTTTTATATTTTATTTGGAAACAGGGCTTCACTAAGTTGGTGAAAGCCTCACTAAGTAGCTGAGGCTGGCTTCGAACTCATGCGATCCTCCTGTCTCAGCCTCCCAAGCGCTGGGATTACAAGTGTGCACCACCACGCCTGGCTTAAGGGTAGACAACGTCTAATAGATGCAACAACAATGGAAGGCAAACTTAGTCATAATCAAGTTTATCATTTAATGTCATTTGGGCAACTAATGTCATTTGTATTACATTGGTGTTTTCTTGGTTAAGCTCCCTAAAAGTAATTACATATGATCTTGGCATTAGGAGAAAATAGACCAGAATTGTCTTCTAGCCACCACATCTCCACTGAGAGTAACATGCCACCTGGTTACCATCCTCATATATTTTCACACATTCTTGCTGTCTACAGTGTCCAAGGTTGGATTGCATCTCCTCTCTAACCTACTTTGAACCTGGTGGATCACAGCAGGCATTTTCAGGGTGCTCCCAAGTGCTGTAGAAACATTTCACCTTTGTCACAATGGGTGTTACAATAATGTGAAGTCTCCATACTCATTCACTAAGCATATCTGTTAGCATTTGCCATGTCAGGAGATTTTTCTAGTTCTAAATAAAATACTCAACTTTTCACTTGTCATTTTTCTTAAATACATTCATATATCCTATATATTTATATAAAATATATGTATTATATATGTATTTAATATATATATTATATATCATATATATATATATATATATATATATATATTATATGTGTGTCTGTGCTTGAAACACTCTAAACCTAACCATGACTACAAATATCATTGTATCTTCATTTGAATGCAAGCTCCATGAAAACAGAAATTTGTTTTTTTCCTTTTGCTCACTGTGGCATGTCAAAAGTTTCTGTGGAATCTGCAATATAGACACCACTCAACCAATAACTATCAAATAAATGGAAATAATTTTAACTGCATTTCCACATGAAAAAAGTTGAATATCTTATTTGTTGTTAGACTTGCTCCACCCAGTTAGCTTGTATTAGATTTTCCCCAGAAACTCCATGATGCCTACATGGAAAAATTGAAAAAGTAAAATTCTTGAGAAACTCTGATAATGTAAAATGTATTTATTTTCTGCAGTAGTAAAGGATTCAGTTTTGGAAATATGCAAAAAAAAAGCATATGGAACAAAGTGAGAGAGGGTAGTAATATAGACAAAACAATATAGATACTATAATAAGTAAATGTTAAAAAGGACTAGAGTTGAAAGGAAAGATGGCTGAACTTAACTTTCCTTTTACCTAAAGAGAAATAAAAAAACATAAAAATTAGTTCACCAAGTGCATGTGAGATTATAATGTACCAATAAAAATATAAAAAATTAAAAAGTGAGCTCTCACCATTATCCAGACAGCCAATCTATACAGGTATTTGAAAACTAACATTTTCATCCAGGCGTGGTGGCACACGCTTGTAATCCCCGCACTTGGGAGGCTGAGACAGGAGGATTGCACAGGTTTGAAGCCAGCCTCAGTTACTGAGTGAGGCTCTCAGTAACTTAGTAAGACCCTGTTTCCAAATAAAACATATTTAAAAAATGGGTCTAGGAGTATAGCCCGGAAGTAGAAAGCCTCTGGGTTCTACCCCCCGTACCACACACACACACAAAAAAAAAACCTAACATTTTCATCTTTAAATAGTATCCTGAGCGATAGAGATGAACAGATAAAAGGGTGGGCTATCTCATTTTCTATATGAATGAAGCACAAACCACAACTTTTAAAATTGAATTGCTAAGTGAAACTATGAAATAGGAGCAACTGGGTCACAGATGTTACTTTCTGAGACAAATGGACCAGATTTAATGAAAAATGGAAATTTAGAATTGGGGGCCACAAGTATTAAAATATTATCATTTAAGAAAGTTTTAAGATTTAGAATTGTAATTCTCATTTGTCCAACCTTAACTTTATTTTTGTAGTTATTTCACATTTATTTAACTTGGATCTTCTCAATGATGGAGTGAATGGAAGTCTCAGAATTTTCATATCTATCCTATATATTGCATAACTGCTGGGTATATTCAGTTGGAGATTCAACATGACCCTCATATATTGCAATATTATTTACTTATTTGTTATTTTTCTTTGTATTGGTGCATTGTAGTCATACATATTCATGGAACACAGGATGGTGGAGGCATACATGCACATATCACTCAATTAGCCTTTATTCAATTTCTACCTCATTCCCCCCCTCTCCTTCTCATGTTTGGCTTAGTGATTGATTTTGATATGTTTGTGAATGTACAACACATACATTAGGGAATTTCCCTTTCCCCTGCTCCCATCCCCCTCAGCTGGGTTGCCTTATTTGCTCATCTATAGTTTCTCCTTCTTCATCTAGAGTTCCTCCTATGACATGTTTTCTCCCTAGCTTCCACATATTATGGAGAGCATCTGATGTCTTATGTTTTTATGATTGACTAATCTCACTTAGCATAGTGTTCTCTAGTTTCATCCATTTCTTGGTAAATCAGAGAGATGCAAATCAAAACTACCCTGAGATTTCATCTAACCCCAACTAGAATGGCAATCATTAAAAACACACAAAAAAACAACAAATGAAGGTGAGGATGTGGAGAAGTGGGAACTCTTAATACTTTGTTGGTGGGATTGCAAATTAATACAACCACTTTGGAAAATAGTATGGAGGATCCTCAGAATAATGGGAAGGAAACTACCTTATGATCCAGCAATATCACTTCTGAGTATCTAACCAAAAGAACGGAAACCAAACTACCAAACTAATGCATGAGTATCTATGTTCATAGCCACACAATTCACAATTGCCTAATTATGGAACCAGCCAAGATGTCCATCAACAGATGAATGAATTACAAAATTATGAGATATATACACAATGGAATTTTACTCGGCCATAAAGAAGAACAATCCTAACTTTAGATCATGTTCTGGAATATTTTTTTCTAATAGAAATGATAACTGATACAAATCCACATGAATAACAAAAACAAAGATTTAAATTTCAAAATGAAAACTCTCCATCTTCAGATTTTTTACATTACTTTGCATGTTGGTGTTTTTCTTTCCTGATGTTAAAAGAGTTTTGTCCATATTGCTTAAGTGATCCAGTTATCTTCCTTTATGTTTGTAAAATATTCTGATAATAAGAACCCATTTCTCATCTTCCCTCAAGGCCCTTTTTCTCTTAAATATCTTATTTATATGTATAAATGCATATGTATACATTTTAAGTGAGCTTAGTAACCCCTATAAAGTTCAGGTTTTATTCAATTTTAGTTTTTCTAAATGTATAATATTATTCTAGTGGTCTTTTTTTCCCCTTTTGGTTGGTTTAGTTAAACCATTTAAAATAAACAAATCCTTATCTTCTATTATACAATGATTCAAATCTACCCTAATTATATAAAAAAGTAAACAAGAAACATTCTAATCACAGCATATTGGGAATTATTAGGTTAGCTATTTTCTATTCCAGTAAAACTGCAGCTTAATAAAACTGAGATAACAAAGTCTACAATTACAAGTTCTCAAGTATAAATTAGGTAATAGCAATGAAAATAATATATTTGGAGTTCTTTGAGAATAATAAGGTTATAGAAAATTCGAGACATCATTATTGATTAAGTTATAAATAAGTGCTAAACCTTTACTGATAGTGTGTTAATTCCTTTTTTATTTTCAGTACTGAGGATGGAACCCAGGGGCATTCTACCTCCAAACTACACACCCAGCCCTATTTTTTATTTTGAAGCAGGGTCTCATTGAGTTGTAAAGGACTTAACTAAGTGGCTGAGGTTGTCTGCGAACCGTGATCCTCCTGTCTCAGCCTCTCGAATGCTGGGATTACAAGCATGTGCCACCACACCCAGCTTGATAGTGTGTTAATTCTTTAGAGAAATCTTTGCATTTAATCTTCAGAACTTTAACATATAGACACTATAATTATCCCTGTTTTACTGATATGTAATTGAAGCTGAGATAATTTAAGTAATTTGTTCAAGGATATATTGCAAGTTGGTCTCAAATTCAGTAATTGAATCCCGGTCAATCTAATTTCAGAAGATAATTTCTTAAGTGTTAAAGAAACAACTTGTGATATCTGGATAGATTCAATTATTTTAATAGTTATGTTATTACCTTAATGCACTTTAAAATATACCACAATTAAACATGATTTAGTAGATATATATCTTAAATATAAATACTAAAAATACAGGTGATAACCAGATATGATGAAATCATGAAAGTGGTAGATATATAATTGATTGATTGATTGATTGACTGATTTAGAGATTTTCAGGATATATTCATGACTTTTACTAGGAAAGATTGGTGAGTTTATTATTATTATATAACACACTAGAAATAACTTATTCACTTTGTGTCCTCATGATACTCTTTGGTTACGAAGGTATCATTTTCTATATTTGGAGTTCATCTTCTCTTCCCAAATTTATCTGACCTATGTTAATTCCCCAAGTGACATGCTTTCTGGATAACTAATACTTTTCCACTATATATTAAACAAACTTTTTTATATAGAAGCATTTACTATCTAAACTATAGGCGTGACTACATGAAATAATCATAGCTACTTTAGGCACTGTGTCACAGCCAGAATTGTATTACAGCTAAGGAAAGCTGGATTCTTTTGATACTTCTAAATCACTCCAGGTAATTATGATATCAAATTGCTTGCAAAGGTTATTCTCCTTTTATTATCAATAAAATAAAAAACATTTTATCTATATGTTTTTTATGACAAATATGAGTTTTCTACTTTAAGAAGAAATGAAAGTTTCATCATAACTTTGTGCAATAATTTAACTTGAATCCTTGTTAATAACTGTTACTGAGCCTCAGATATGTACTAGCCTCTATTTTAGACATTGAGAAACAAAGAATGAAAGCATTGTTCCTACCCTTGTGTGTGTGTGTGTGTGTGTGTATGTGTGTGTGTGTATGTGTGTGAGAGAGAGAGAGAGAGAGAGAGAGAGAGAGAGAGAGAGAGAGAGAGAGATGTGAGAGTAATTTTTAATCCATTTTCTGATGTTATGAAGAATATGGAAGATTGCTCATTTATAAAGGAGAGAGTTTTATTTGGGGTCACAGTTCTGAAAGTACAAGAGCATAATGCAGGTTTCTGCTGGAATTCTGGTAAGGGATTTGTACAGCTTCAATTCATGACTGATGGTAGATAGAGAAGGCCAACTCTCTTCATTGTTAACCAGTCCCAAGAAAATCTTCCATTCATGATGGGGATCTTTCATTACTCCTCAAACCTCTATAAGTCACCATCACTTCTCAATACTGTTACTTTGACAGTCAAGTCCCAACATGAGTTTTGGTGAGAACAAACAATATCGCAGGGCTAAGAGAAAGACACATGCATATGCTTATGTTGCAGCATGATTCACTCTATGGTAAAGACATCTGGAGCACCTCAGCATAGGGAAGGGGCATTATCCCCCTGGGCCAAGGATGACCAAGAAAGGCTTCCTAGAGAAGACACGGTCTGAGCTGAGTCTTAAGGAAAATTAAGGGTGAGCCACATAGATAAGAAGAAAAGAGCATTCAGGACAGAAAAAACAAAATGTCAAAGACATGGAAGACAAAGAAAGCTTGCCATCCTTGGGGACAAGCACATAGTTTGGTGTGGCAAAAACAATCCTGAGCTAGGATTTAAACCCACACTTTTTTTCTCTGTGCTCTGTGATGATGTATCTTCAGGCTACATCCTCAGAGTATGGAGATGTAATCTGAAAATACACTCCTTGATACAAAAACAAAGCCAGGCTTGGTGGCACATGCTTGTAATCCCAGCATTCGGGAGGCTGAGACCAGAGGATCACCATTTGTAGACAGCCTCAGCTACTTAGTGAGGCCTTTTGCAAGTCAGTGAGACCCGGATTCAAAATAAAGAATAAAAAATAGGGCACAGGCTGTAGCTCAGAGGTCGAATGCCCCTGGGTTCCATGCACAGACCGGCAAAAAAAAAAAAAAAAAAAAAAAAAAAAAAACCACAAAAATACAAATGATCATATATAAATGATGAAATAAACTTCTGTATTTACATAATTGTTCATTATGTAGAATCCTCAAATCCCTCAGAAATATGCTAGTTCAAAATGAAATGCATAAAACACAAGATAAACTCTACATACATTTATTTATTCACTTACAGCTAATATTTATTATTGTTGCATATTAGGAATTAAGCTCTGTGCAACTGAACACATAATGACATTGTAACAAAACAGTGTGTGCAGCCAGGCGTGGTGGCGCACCCTGGTATTCCCTGTGCTTGGGAGGCAGAGACAGAAGGATTACGCAGGTTCAAAGCCAGCCTCGCTGTCTTAAGAGACCCTGTTTCCAAATAAAAATATAAAAAATAGGTGTCTGGGAGTGTAGCCCGGACATAGAAGGGTTTCCAGGAACCCCAGTACCACCAAAACAACAACCACCACCACCACAACAACAACAACAATGGTGTGTGTGGAAAAAAATAGAATCTTGGCCTTTCTTGGATGCTATTATTTATTTTAATATGTTCAGAGGGTTAATCCCTATTTTTAAGAAAGACACACATCACTCTTAAAACTATTTTTGTAGTTAACTCTTTAATCACTAAAAATCTTTACTTTAACTCTTTAATTATTAAAAATCTTTTATGTTGGTAGTCTTGCTGTTGTTAGTAGGAATAAGATACAATGATAAAACACACAAACAAAAAGAACAAGTGCAGCCTATACTTCTGACATGTTCATCAGTCATCTTTATTTCCACTACATTAACATTTAGATCTAAGGACTTCTTCAAAATCAAGTTCCCCATTCATTTAATTTTTTGCATGATTATTTCATAATCCATTTGTTATATTAAAAGATACATAAAATCTAATATTTTTTCTTTTTTGTCACTTTAGTAGTTAATTGATGCTCAATCTCTATATTCTAAGTCACTTTTAGGTGAATTAATCTACATTTGAAACTGTATTAAAAGAAAATCTTGTGCTTCACAGCCCCATCCACTGCATATAGAAAACAATCAGTTTAGATGGTATTTATTTGTATCCAGATAGAAAGAGAAAGAGGAAAGAAGAAGAGAGAGAAAGAAAACACATAAAAGAAAGAGGAGAGATCAATTAAAAGAAATAACTACTCTTAGCTTGGTCAGGTGGCATAAACCTGGACTTGGAATCTTTATACAGAAGAAAATCAGGTACTAGGCCAGCCTGATCAACTACAGGAGACCCTCACCAACTTGGCAAAATCTTGTTTCAAAATAAAAAATAAAAAGGGACACCAGTATAGCTTGGAGGTAGAATGTCACTGGGTTCAATTTACAGTATTAAGGGGAATATTAAGTGGGGAAAAACTGCAAGAATTTCCTCTAAAAATCAGGAACAAGACAAGGATGCCTATTTTCACCATTTCTTTTCAATATGGTCCTTGAGATTCTTGCCACAGCAATAAGACAAGAGAAGGAAATCAAAGGAATTTAAATATGAAGTGAGGAATTGAAACTATTCTTATTTGCAGATGACATGATCCTTTATCTAGAAGACCTAAAGAACTCAACCAAAAGACTTCTGGACCTGATTAACCAATTTAGCAAAGTTGCAGGATACAAAATCACCCTAAAGAAATCAGTTGCTTTTCTTTATGCCAACAATAAATCCAGAATGAAAGAAATAAAGAAAACAATTCCATTCACTATAACCTCAAAACCAATAAAATACCTAGACATAAACCTAACCAAAGATGTAAAAGACCTCTACAGAGAAAACTACAAAACATTAAAGAAAGAAATTGAAGAAGACCTTGGAAGTTGGAAAGATCTCCCGTGCTCATGGATAGGCAGAATTAATATAATCAAAATGGCCATTCTGCCAAAAGTGATCTATAGATTCAATTCAATCCCCATTAAAATACCAACAACATTTCTCAAAGACCTGGAAAAAATCAGTTATGGATTTTGTATGGAGGAAGAAAAGACCCAGAAGAGCCAAATCATTTCTCAACAACAAGAACCAGGCAGGAGGCATCACAATCCCGGGCTTCAAATTATACTATAGAGCAATAGTAGTAAAAACAGCATGGTACTGGCACAACAACAGGCACACAGAGCAGTGAAACAGAATAGAAGATACAGAAACAAACCCACATACCTGTACTCAATTAATCTTTGACAAAGGGGCCAAACACATATGCTGGAGAAAAGACAGCCTTTTCAACAAATGGTGCTGGGAGAACTGGCTATTCATTTCTAGAAAGATGGAACTAAATCCTTATCTCTCACCATGCACAGGAATCAACTTGAAATAGATCAAAACCTTAGAAATTAGACCAGAGACTGTGAAGTTATTAGAGAAGGCATAGGCTCAACACTCCAACATATAGGCACAGGCAGTAACTTTCTCAACAAGACCTCCAAAGCACAAGTGGGATGGAATCAAACTAAAATGTTTCTTCTCATTAAAGGAAACCATCAAGAACCTAAAGAGGAAACCTACAGAATGGGAGAAGATCTTTACTAGCCACCACTCTGATGGAGGGCTAATATCCAGAATACACAAATAGCTCAAAAGACTGTACACTAGCAAAACAAATAGACCATTCAAGAAATGGGCTACTGAACTGAATAGACACTTCACAAAAGAAGAGATACAAATGGCCAATAGATACATGAAAAGAAGTTCTACATCATTAGCCATCAGGGAGATGCAAATCAAAACTATGCCGAGATTCTATCAAACCCCAATCAGAGTGGCAAGCATAAAGAAATAAAATAACAACAAATGCTGACAATGATGTGGGGAAAGAGGAACTCTTTTACACTGTTGGTGGGAGTGCAAACTAGTTCAGCTGCTTTGGAGAGCAGTGTGGAGATTCCTTAGAGAACTGGTTATAGATCCATCATATGATCCAGCTCTACTACTCCTGGGTATTTTTCCAAAAGGTTTGAAATCAGAGAATTACAGTAACATATGCATACCCATGTTCATAGCAGAACAATTTGTAATAGCCAAAATATGGAACCAATCTAGGTCTCCATCAACAGATGAATGGACTGCAAAATTATGAGAAATGCACACAATGGAATTCTATTCAGCTATAAAGAAGAACAAAATCATGCCATTTGCAAGAAGATAGAAAGATCTGGAGAACATTGTGTTAAGTGAGATCAGCCAAGCACAGAAAGAGAAGGGACATATGCTTTCTCTAATATGCTCAAGCTAGGAAGCACTTGGGATACTAGAGGGACCTCATATAATGGAGGGGAATTCTCATCAAAGCTAGAATAAAAGGATAGAAAAGGAAGAAGGCTGAGGTTGATTAATGGAGGAGCTACATCAGAATATGCGTAAAAGTATGAATATAGCATAGTTAACCTGGACACTCATTGTTGGGAAGAGGAGAAGGGGAACTGGGTGGGGGAAGAGGGCACCAAGCACAGTCTAAATGTATACCATTTTCAATATGTTCCATATATAAATAAAAGTTTAAAAATTAAAAAAAGAATTAAACCCAAAAAATAATAAAAAAGAAAAGAAAAAGAAAAGAAAGAACCATCCTTATAATCATGGAACTTACTAGTATTCTCTGGAAAGTTAATTCATTGATGCTATAAAATCCTAATGAATATAGGCCATTATCTTGATACAAATTGTAAAGTATACACATATTTATGTATTTTCAATTCTTATAAAACCTCAACACTTTGAAGATTATTTCACTCATTTAATAATTTTTTATTTACATTTTCTTAAAATGAGATTGAACACAGTGAACCATGGAAATGTCCCATTATTATGGTTGTGCAGGAAATTAATAGTAGAAATGAAAATGTAGCTAAATTACATGGCGTGTCATCATTTTAAATAATATGGCAGCCTGGCATGGTGGCGTACTCTCATAATCCTAGCATTTGGGAGGCTGAGACAGTAGGATCACAGTTTGTGGCCAGCCTCAGCTACTTAGTGAGGCCCTTTGAAACTCAGTGAGACCCTGTTTTAAAATAAAAAAATAAAAAATAGGGCTGAGGGTGCAGCTCAGAGGTAGTATGTCCCTGGGTTCCATCCCTAGTAACACAATAATAGTAATAGTAATAGTAATAGTAATAATAGTAATAATAATAATAATAATAATGAAACACTTTCCTCAAATTAAGAAAAGCACATGCAGATATACAGTAACAATTTTTAATTATGTCAGATTTTGCTAAAACTAAAAGAATAGTATTGAAGAGTGACTTCAATATGGAAAGGGAGATTGGAAGTCATTCAAAATTACAAAAAAAAAAAAAAAGAGTAGAAATAGACCATGGCCCTAATTTGGATACAGTGTGGCTGCACCCACAGAAAGATGGCTGGAATTCTTGGGAATGTGGATGGAGCCCTTGTCTTAGTGGTTAGGTAAGTAGATTGTCATTGGATATAGATATGCTGAAGTGCAAATTTTAGCCCTGTCTCTAAGAACCTGTGTGACTATGTTAGTTTTCGTCCTCTGAGAAGAATGTACCAAGGTAGAATTAAAAGTGCAAGAGGTTGATTGCAGAAAAAGTGTTATGAGAGAAAGTGAGAGGGAGCCAGCAAACGTGGGGAAAGTTCTCTATGAAGTAGAAAGAGAAAAAAGGTCTTAGATTGCAGTGTAGCTTAAGAAAGTTTCAACAAAATTGACAGGTAGCCTTTGAAGCAAATTCTTAATCAGAGGGCGCCTGTATCACCAGGAGTAGATCCATGTCAGTATCCTGCTGCACTCTATGTTGGCTGGGGCCCACAGTGGGAGTTGTGATCTTGGTGTACACGTGCTGATGGATTTCAGAACTCAGTAGCTGAGACATCATCACTTACACTCTCCACTGAAAGTCACATTCTTTATAGCCACCAGAATAGCCTCCAATAACCAACCAAGTTCCAGTTCCATCATTTACCAAGAAAAAATACAAATATTTATTTTGTAGTTGTTAACAGTTAAATGAGCAAATATGTATATAAAGCAGATGAAAGTTATAAAATTGAAGTTGTGGTTTCTGATATGAGTTGGAGATAATAATGATGAGTAAATGAAAAAAAAATAAGAATTTTAGTTAGTCGAGTTAGTGATTATGAATGAGACAGTCTTGTTGGCAGAAAGACTTCTCATGGGATTTAGAGGTTAAGCAGTGGTAAGTAGATGTTGCTAGTTAACCCTGGTTCTGTACAGGAGAGACTGAATGATGGAGCTACATTAGAAAATTGATCATCATAAGGCAGTATAGTAGAAGGTAGCAAAAGCCCCAAAACAAAAGTTGGCTATAATCAGGGAAAGATAAATGAAACACTTGAAAAAATTAATTGGAGGTCAAGACATTTGAATAACAGAATGTATATGGTCAGGAAAGAAGAAACAAACTTTAAATCCAATGTTTCAATTTAATGCCTTAGGAATGTTGATCAAAGGCTTAAATAATACTTATGAAATTTTTAAAAGTTTAAGTTTAGCTATTTCAATTTATTTAAATTTTAGATTTTAAAATTGTGACATTAGCAATTAAATCATATCTAAAAATGCTGGTTCACATACCCAGGATGAATTATGTCAGGAGAAAAAACACTAGGGTCCTAATTGAATAGGAATTTAATTTGTGACTAAGGAAATTACTATGGCCACCCAGAAAACAAGTATAAAATATGATGAAGCAAAGCAAGTCAGGCTTTCATATATTCCAGAATTTAGCTGAGGGGAAAAAATAATGAATTCAGGGAGATAGGAAGCAAATAATGGAGACTGGTGGGGAAATATTTCAAGAAAAACATGGACATTGGTATCAGAACTAAAGAATTGAAGTTATTAAATCAAAGATATGCAATGATTTTTGAGAAAACATATGAGTATAAATGTAAATCAGCCCCCTGGAAGGTAAGACACCAAGAAATTTTTTAACATTTTTTAATTTTACTCAAAGAAAAATCTAAAAAGCGAAAGAACAACAAGTAGTTTGAGCACAATAATACTCAGAGAAAATTGTTTGCTTTTCTTGAGGTCAGGCATTGATTTTGTTTGGCTCTTAAGCATATTTTCAGGCAGAAAAAGAATGAATAGTTAAAAGGCAGAAATTAAAGATATATATCTTAAAGACCTTATTTGATAAAGCCCTAAATAAGACAGAACAATGAACAGGATTAAAATATAAGCAGATGGATTAGTCTTGGTTAAAAGAAGAATGCTTCTTTCTCAGACAGTAAAATGAAAATGAGGGGAACAATGGAATGATTTTAAAAATGAAAATTGAATACTTTCATGTAGGAATACTTTGTTTGTTAGTAAATTAGGGAGTAAGACCATCACCTCTCTTCTAACCAGTAATATGGCTTGCTATTTTATTATTTTATTTTATTTTATTTTATTTTATTTTATTTTATTTTATTTTTTGGTGGTACTGGGGATCCTGGAAGCCCTTCTACCTCTGGGATATACTCCCAGACCTATTTTTACATTTTTATTTGGAAATAGGGTCTCCTAAGCCAGTGCGCGCGGCTGGCTTCGAACCTGCGCGATCCTCCTATCCCAGACCTATTTTTACATTTTTATTTGGAAATAGGATCTCCTAAGCCAGTGCACGCGGCTGGCTTCGAACCTGAGCGATCCTCCTATCTCAGCCTCCCAAGCGCGGGGATTACAAGCGTGCGCCACCATGCCCAGCAATATGGCTTGCTTAATTTGGTAAAGTCCAATGTCATCCACACTAGACTGATCACATTGGACATTCTGGTGCTCTTTAAAAGTGTGTGAATGACTTTTTTTAAAACTTATTTCTGAAAGTATTAATAAAATTATTGCATTAAGGTAAAATTTAGGCTATTGCTTTATTGAGTTAATATATTTAGATTGACTCTGATTACTGAGGTATCATGATAATCACCCTGGAAGCACTTGAATAAAATAACCCAATTAATTTAATAAACTATTTTTTGCATTATATCTTGCATTGCAGATGTAATAAATGAATCAGTTTGATTCATTAATATGGGCTTAAATCTTGGCTTTTCAAACGAACATAAAGCAACAAACAAAAATGTCATCTAGCCTGGTGTGGTGGTACATTCTTGTAAATCCCAGCATTGGGAGGCGGAGACAGGAGGATCACAGTTCACAGCCAGGCTCAGCTACTTAGTGAAGCCTTTTGTAAATCAGTGAGACCCTGTTTCAAAATAAAGAATAAAAAATAGGGCTGGGGTGTAGCTCAGATATAGAATGCCCCCTGTTTCCATCGTGGGGGATGTACTGCAAAAGAGAAAAAACAAGTCATCTATCTCATTTTTGTCAAATAAAAAAGAGTTCTGGAAACAACATCAAGTAATTCCCATTAAAAATTTTTAGAATAAGGACACATAGTGATGGTATTATTATCACTATTATTATAATTATTACTATAATTATATATTTAAATTAATTCTTACTCTGAATTGAAAGACGAATTTGTAAATAGCCAATTTTGACCCTTCTAGTATTCATTAAATCACCTTACTTTCCCTATTAGCTATATAGGTCAAGAATAGCTGTCCAGGAGGATTGCAGGTTTTAAAGCAGCCTCAAGAACTGGTGAGAATCTTAGCAACCTAGTGAGACTCTGTTTCAAAACAAAACAAAAAAAAAATGTTTAAAAAACTGGCTGGGGGTGTAGCTCAGAGGTAGAATGCCTCTAAGTTTAATTTCAAGTATGAATAAAAAACCAGTTGTCCATAAAGTGGTACATTGCTCACGGGTCTCCTAAAATACTGTCCTAGGGAAATTTAAAAGCATCGGTGTGATAGAGACATAGAAGATAAAAAATATTTATGTAGACCTTAGTATAACTGTGACCTTTTCAAACAAGAAGTAACCATGTCAGTCTTCATTAGAGTTGAATCCAACCAAGATAAAGTAACAGAAGGAATATATCCACTTAACAGGAATACCTTTTACTTATTTTTTTTGTCATGATTTGGAAAATGATATGGCATCATTTCTTGAATTAAAGAATCATACGACTACTGAGTGACCTGCGGTGATGGCAAACTATCATCAGTTATTTGACTAATGGGAGACTTTCTTGAGCTTCATTTTGAAAGCCTTATGAGGACCTAAAACCACACAGTGTCACTGGTCTCTGATGATTTTTCAAGAAATACTTAATCTTGAACAACATGAGGAATAAGCACAAACAATTTTGGAGAAATAAGAGATAATAATGCCTGGTAATTTTTACATTTGGATTATTTTACATGCAAGGAGTCAGATATAGAGGTCAGGGGAAAATGTAGGTGTGCATGCTTAAGGAGTTCAATATTTGGCACAGCCTTTCTCTGGAATTCATATTCATATTGGGTTAGATTAATAATCTTAATATTTACACTGTTTCCAGCAGATGTTACCATTACTTCTGCACATCACTGTTACTATTGCAGAAAGACCCCTCTTCATTCTTATGGGAGATGTCTGACAGAAGACAAAGAGGTAGTCATCTAATTACAATAGGCATCAGAGTCATAATAAAGTTGGATTCCGAATTATCCCTTTGCTATATCCTAAAGCTTCTTGGCAGAGAGAAAGATGTCTCATCTCATTTCTTTTTGTTTCTTTGCAGCATTCTCACAAATTCCCACAAGAAAATGAAAATGAGTCAACAGCAGCACCTCATGGTCAACAGTGTCTCATTGAAGAGGAAAGTTAATCTTTATAGAGGATATTACCAGCAGGTAGGCATATATCCTCACATTGTTTGTTACTGACAGCCGGTGTCATAAGAACTTTCAATCTCAGCCTAGGCCCTTTATTTATGGAGCTAAAATTCTAAAGTTGAGGAACATCAGAGTAGAGGCCAAAATGCTTTTTCTCTTATTTAGGATATTATATATTCTTTCTTCTGAAGGAGAAAATATTCTTGCAAGAGTTTATAAATTAGTATTATATTTTTGTGGAGCTGGAGATTAAATTCAGGGCCATTCTACCTCAAAGCTATACTCTCAGCCCTATTTTTATTCTTTATTTTGAAACAGGGTCTCACTAAGTAGCTGAGGCTGTCTGCAAACCTGCAATCCTCTTGTCTCAGCCTCTCAAGTACTGAGATGTCAAATGTGCTTCACCACACCTGGCATGAATTATTTTAAATTATTTTAGAAGAAACACAGATGTCCGGTTTAAAATATAGCTATCTGGGCTACATCTGGACTGCATTTTTTGGCAAAGATATTCACATGTGTATTATGCACATACACATACATACATATTCATACACATACACACAAACACATACTATTGAATGTCTCAGCTTAGCTGACCTTCTGTCATTAACTTTTCTTTATTTCAGATTTAATAACTAAGAACTTGTTGGTACCCATATGCAATAAATCCTTATTCCACAATGCTCTAGGGAAGTAATTTATGTACTGGCTTTTAAATTGTGTTCATTCTTGTTGGTATGTTGAAAAGGCAAAAAAGAGAAAACCACACTGCACTATAGACATCCCCACTTTCTGGTCCAAACAGTGTGTTTCAAGGAGACACTAAGAAAACCTTGGGTTATTTTTAATTTCTTTTGTTTATAGCTTTGTTTTTGGCCTTCATGTGTTTTTATTAAGTGTAATATTATCTGCTTTGCCTGGCTCCTCAAAGCAGCAGCCAAACCATTACAGAGTGAGTGTTGGGAAATACTGTTAACAAGATCAAGATAGACACACAAGTATGTGCTGCCATCAGCCATTCTTCACAGCAAGAAATTATTTAGTTAAAAAAAAAAAGAAGAAGAAGAAGAAGAAGCAGCGTGCCGTGCTCAAAGCAACAACAAATCCATGGCCATAAATTCCATCCTTATTGCTTCTTTCAATTTAGTCATCTCTCCCTGCTTTTTTTCATCCTATTGTTCTCCTGGAATGCTTCATCTTGTTCTACCTTCACCTCAAAGCCTCTCCCTCTCATGGCTTCCGGCTTTTGTTTTTTTGTTAGTTTGTTTTTCCTACCACATCTTCTCGATTACATTTTTACTCATGCACTTTAGGCTTACTATTATTTTGTTATCACTTTACACTTTCTTCTGACTCTGCTCTTCCAAACCAAGGGAGTATTTCTTTGTATTTATATTTCTGTAAAGGAGGAAATTCATTTGTGTTGAGTTGGACAGAAAGAAAAGGAAAGTAGAGGGGAGAGAGAGAGAGAGAGAGAGAGAGAGAGAGAGAGAGAGAGACAGACAGACAGACAGACAGACAGACAGACAGACAGACAGACATATGATTCTTTGAGCTTTTTAGCTTCCAACATATAAGAGCTGAGCCAATTATATTTGGATAGTTCACTGAGAGATGGAGAATGTTCCCTGTCAGTTCAGAGTTCCTGTGTTGAAAGTTTCTTGTTATACACACACCTTTCTTTGTAGACTTAATTTTAGGTCCTACTATGAAGAGATTTTACTGAACAAATGATATTTTGAGTTAAATGATGTTAAGGTAGATATTCAGGTGGGCCTGAGCTAATCATATGTGCCCTAAGATCTGAGTCTAGCAGGCAGAGATGTAGAAATGAGAAAGGCAGATTGATGTTGTCCTGAAAGAAAGCAAATTCTAGGACCAATCTGGGGGTGGCTCCACAGAGCCAAGAATGGCTCCTAGCTTACATTTTGTAAGTGGGGAGAGTCCTATAAAAATAAGCAACTGAATTCTATCAACCAACTTTATAAGGTAAAGAAGGACACTGATTTTCAGATCCAAATGTATTTTGGCACTTGATAGCAACCTTGACTGCAGCCCTGCCAAAATCTGGACAGGGAACCAGACTACATCATGCTTAGACCTCTGATCTACAGAAACTATAAGAAAATCAATTTGCATTATTCAAATTCACAAATCTTGTGGTTTATTAGTAAAAAATCAATACATTCTTCATATATACCTACAAGACAGGAATTCATCATATATTTATATGTGTGTGTGTAAGTATGTATGTGTGTTGTTGTTGTCTCATCCAGTCTTCACCTAATAAAATTATTTTTAATAAAAATTATGATCTAGAAAGAAAAGAAAAAAGTTTCTAGAAAACACTGCTTAATTTCTTACTAACATTTATAATTAATATAGATGCTGGAAATGATTTTATTACAAGTCTCTTAAATGTGGAATTCAGGATTCAGAAAACTGAATTAACAAATGATTATATAACTTAACTTGTATTAATTGGTTTCAACTCTCGGATGTTCAGCAATGGGCAATGGCATTAGAATCACTCATGTTTTAAAATTATGGTTTCTAAGTGCATTTATGGATAGCTTCAAAGTAGTTCAAAAAGGAGAAAACTAAAACTTCTTTTATTTCTGTTTTTGTGCTCATAGATGGAAATACATGTCTAGTATTTGATGGGAAGAGACAAAATAATAAAACTTTGGGGAACATTTTATTCTTGGAAGTTTTTCCCAATATAGAGTATACTGTTAATGATTTGCCTCTTCATTTTATGATATAGTTGACACCTGACACCCATTTCTCCCTTTTTTCTTTACAGTAGATGCTCTTTTAGTCTAGAGATACATATTACATCTAGTCTTTAATAGGAATTTTTATTAGTTTAAGCTACTCAGCTACTGGCACTTCATAGCCTAGAAGTGAATATGTGAGTTTAATTTTCTCAATCAGATTAAAGAGAAAGCATTTTTATGTTGAAAAAGAAAAGCTCCCCTTTCCTTTCCTTTCTTTACTTTCCTCTTTTATTTTCTTTCCTTTTCTTTCCTTTCATTTCCTGCTAGCAGTAAATAAGTTAATACAACTCTGTTGTTGGTCACCAACAGCTATTCTGAAACTACAAAACAGCCAGTCATACATAGGCGTAGATGACACTGAGTACAGCAAAGATAAAAGACCTGGATCCTTGATTATATTGAGCCTCTCATTATAACATACCAAGACCCTGCCTCTGTCTTCTAGTTTTATTAGATAATAAATTTCTTCATTGGTTAAGCCATTTTGACCTGGGAATTTTCTGTTATCTGAAGCTCAATTATCCTAAAAGATAACATAAGAGATCAATTCTCACTGTTATTATGCTGTTGAAACTTCAGCTCTGCTTTATTCTCAAAAGTAAAGCATTTCAAAGGACTGTAGAATTTCATCTCTTGTTTCCCAGGCAACTATCACATGTCACTCATGGATGTTCTGAAGCACACAGGTAATATTCCATCTCATCACCTCAATTTTAAACCCAGAGAAAGACAAATGAAATGGGTGCCAATAAATCCTCAAAGCTGCAGAGATAAAGAAAAAAATAAAAATCCAGGAGGCAAAGGCAAGTAAGCAATCTGTTCTGCTATCTAATCTCCCCTTTCTGCTCTTTGTTTTCATTTCTTTCTTTTAATGTTGCCATATGAGATTAAAAAAATTAGATATCAATGTTTTTGGAGGGCTTCTTCCTTCATTGGTTTCTTGGATCCATTTGACCCTGAAATACCAGAAATACTGCCTCCTTCAGAGAAAAAATTCAACAGTTCCAAGTGCCTTGTCTAGGATCCTTTGTTCTTTTTTCCCACACCATAAGAATAAAATTCAATCTTGAACCTAAATAATCCTTTTTTCCCACACCATAAGAATAAAATTCAATCTTGAACCTAAATACTCATAATATACTCTAATATAAATCACTTAAATGCTAATACTCTTACTCTCCAAACATCTCTTTAATAGAAGCAAATTATACTAAACGATGGAAATAAAACTGAAAGATTAATTGTTGTGATTATAGTGATGCTGATCTTCAACACAGACAATAAGTTGGTCCGAATTTCCATCTGGAGTTGGTAGCTTTGTTTCTAGTTGCTTTTGGTAGTAACCAAATGAAACTTTCATTTATGTCACAGAAGAAATATCCTAATGAGAGCTGCATATTTCTGCATCCCCCAAACCACTCAGCCATAAGCCCAGTAAATAGGGGTCATTACCCCTTTCCTCCCCTTTCTTTGGCTCTGGGCTCTCTACTGTCTTTTTGGCTTCCACTATTTGCCACCTATAGTGTATCATCATCGACATAGTAGCCAATATGATCATGTTAAAGTGAGATAGAACACAACATGTCTTACAAAAATTTTCAACAGCTACTTCTTATTCAGAACATGATGGCTATGAAGACTTTACATAACATGACCTTTCAATAATCTTTTTGACTTTATATTATGCCTTTTTCTCAAATCCCATCCCATCCACTCTAGCCTCCTTGATGTTGAAAGGACCAAGTTTGCTTCCACAGAGTCACTTAATAATTGCATGCCCCTTGTTCATGAAGTTCCTCCCAGAGACATTTACTAGGTTCAACCACTCTTTTGTTGACACGTTTCTTATTTGAATGTTGTTTCTGCTCAGTTTACATAAGACTCTGTATCATTTTCCATCCCTTCTTCATTTTTCTCAGATGTTTTTCTACAATATTTTCATCACTGGATATATCATATATAGGATGTTGTCTATCGTCTTCAACTAGAATATGAGCTCTAAGAGAAAAAAAAATCTCCTTTGTGGATCACTATATCCATGTACTTGGAAGACTACTTGACTGGCACTTGGTAGTGTCAAATAACTACATTATTATGATTAGTAGTATTACTAGTATTAGTATTACTGGCCCTGGGGATTGAATCCAGGGGCAATCTATCTCTAAGCTATAGCATTATTTTTTAATTCTTATTTTGAAACAGTCTATTTTTTATTCTTATTTTGAAACAAGATCTCACTAAATTGCAGAGGGTGGCCACAAACCTGCAATCCTCCTGTCTCAGCCTCCTAAGTACTGGGATTACAAGCATGCGCCACCATGTCCAGCTTAACTACTTCTTAATATGAATGAATTTCAATTTTAATAAACATTGTCAAATCTATGCACAATAAATCATGATAGAACACTTTTAATGGAATCAATTTATCATTTAATTCTGAATAATGAGATAATGTCTCATTCATTTATTTTATAGAGTTGTCATTTCCTTTACAAAGAAGTATGTTTATTAGAGAAAAATATCTGTATGTGAGCACTCATGTGACTAAATGCAAAAGAAGAAAAACAAAATGTAGGTACAATTTTATCCATCCAGAGACAACCACTGTTAACGACTATAGAAAAAGAAGCTATTTGCATTTCTTGGGAAATAGTTAAAATTAAAATTTCATTCTCTATACTGACACAGTTTCATCTTTTACGAAGAGACAGACTGGAAAAAAAACTACTGAAGAATCACTAACCTCTTGGTTAGATAAAATTAATTCATTCCTAAAAACATTTTTATTGGTGAATTGTAGTCATACATCTTAATGGAGTACAAGATGGTAGAGGTATACACACACACACACACACACACACACACACACACACATCACCAAATTAGCTATTACCCAATTCTCACCCCATTCTTTTTCCCCTACCTCCTTCTCATGTTTGGCTTAGTGACTGACTTTGATGTGTTTGTTAATGTACATCATAGACATTAGGGAATTTCCCTCTTTCACCTTTCCATACCCCTTAGTTAGATTGCCTTATTTGCCCATCATAGTTTCTCCTTCTTGGTCTAGAGTTCCTCCTATAACCTATTTTCTCCCTAACTTCCACATATTAGGGAGAACATCTGATTTTTTATTTTTTTTGTGACTAACTAATCTCACTTAGCATAATGCTCTTCAGTTATATCCATTTCCCTGTAAATGATGTAATTATATTCTTTTTATCACTAAGTAAAATTTTTTAATCCATTCACCTGTTGATAGACATCTTGGCTGGTTCCATTATTTATTTAGCAATGGTGAATCATGCAGCTATAAACATAGATACACATGCATTAGTTTGGTAGCTTGGTTTCTATTTTGGGGGTAGATACCCAGAAGTGGCATTGCTGACTCATGGTAAGTTCATCCCGTTCTTCTGAGGATCTTCCATACCGTTTTCCCAATGTGGTTGCACTAGTTTGCTATCCCATCAACAATATATTAGAGTTTCCACTTTTCCACATCTTCACCACCATTTGCTGTTGTTTGTATTTTGAATGATTGCCATTCTAGTTGGAATAAGGTGAAATCTCAGGATAATTTTGATTTGCACCTTTCTGATTGCTAATGATGTTTAGCATTTTTTCATAGATTTCTAGCTATTTGAATTTATTCTTTTGTGAAGTGTTTATTTTAAAATAAACTTAACCAAGGAGATAAAAGACCTCTACAAAGAAAATTAAAAATCATTGAAAAAAATTGAAGAAGACCTTAGAAGATGGAAAGATCTTCTATGTTCGTGGATAGCAGAATAAATATCATCAAAGTGGCCATACTTCCAAAAGTGCTCTACAGATTCAATTCTATACCTATTAAATTACCAAGGTAATTCCTCACAGACATAGAAATAGCAGTCCTTAAATTCATTTGGAACACAACAACAACAAAAAAGAATAGCCAAAGTAGTTTTCAGCAACAAAAATTATGCAGGAGGAATCACAGTATCTGACTTTAAATTATACTAAGCCAACGTAATAAAAGAGCATGGTATTGGCACCAAAACAAACACATAGACCAATGGAGTAGAATAGAAGACTCAGAAACAAATCTGCACACTTACAGCCAATTGAGTTTTTACAAAGGGGCCAAAAATATACACTGGAAAAAGCCTGTTCAACAAATGGTGTTGGCAAAACTGGTTAACTATATTCAGAAAAATGGAAATAAACCCCACTATCTCACCCTGCACAAAAGTCACTTCAAGATAGATCAATGACTTGGAAATTAGACCAGAGACCTTGAGGTTCCTTGAAGAGGGCATAGGTCCAACACTGCAACACATAGGCACAGGTAAAAACTTTCTCAACAGGACCCCAAAGGCACAAGAAACTAAAAGGTTAATCAATATGTGGTATTACATTAAACTGAAGAGCTTCTGTACAGTAAAGGAAATTATCAAGAACCTCGACAGAGAGCTGACAGAATGGGGAAAAAAATTGCCACCTACTCCTCCAATAGAAGACTAATATCTAGAATATACAGAGAACTCAATAACCCCAAAAACAAATAACCCAATCAAAAAATGCACAATAAATAGACACTTCATGTAAGAAGAAATTCAAATGGCCAATAAATGCATGAAAAAATGTTCAACATCATTGGCAATTAGAGAGATACAAATCAAAACTACCCTGAGATTTCACCTAACTCCAACTAGAATGACAATCAATCATTCAAAACACAAATGCTGGCAAGGATGTGAAGTGGGAACTCTAATAAATTGTTTTTGGGATTGCAAATTAGTGCAACCACTTTGGTAGACTTAATATTTATATTATTTATTCATTATTTTTGTGGTACTGGTAGGCCAATTCTCTACCACCCAACTATACTACTACTCTATAAGCTTTCTTGATCACTTATATAGATGTAAACACATTTAAGATCATTTCAATAGAGAATAGACTAAGAATTCATATCTGACAATTTTTACTTTTAGCACTATTCTAGGAACTAGATTTTACTTAAATAAACACAGTTCAAAAAATGAAACAAGACTAATGAAACAAAAATACCATGAAACTTTAACTTAAATGCAGATATTACCAACAATATCTCCCCCATAATGTCTCTATGTTAGAGCCAATTAAAATGTCTCTTTTGTAGAAAACCAAAGACTCTACTCTCTTTAAAATATAGTTATGTACGAATCACAAAATTTGATAAATTAAAAAACTTAAAGTATACAGTAACTTCGGGGCACTGTTGCCAAAACTTTCAAACTTGATGTAATTGACTATGCTGTTATAATTAGGATCCTTTTTTAGCTCTAAGTATGTATAGTTAACCTTTTCATAATAACAGTACTTTAAATTTTGCCATTTTAATTCATCTGCCTAAATAAGAAAAAAATCTGTCTTTGAAATGAACTAATCTCCATTTATTTATCTAGTAAATTAAGTTCAAATTATGTATTATTAAGTTCTCTAATGTTATAATGCTTTCAGAATTTTGTATCATTTGAATTTTTGGACAATTTTATAAGAGATGTTTTTAAGAGACATAATTGTTGATACCTCCCATATGTACACATCACATATATATGTATGTATGTATTTATATATACAAACACAGGTATATTAATATGTTTATGTACTCTTCATAGAGTCCTCAGTAGTACTCCCTAATAATGTTACTAAAAAATATATAAAGACATGACATGCTGACATGCCTGAATCAGTGGCTCACTCAAGAAAAAAAATTTCTCATACTAGGGATAGCATGCTTAAAATGAATCATTCTAAGCAAATGTCGAGATATTTGGAATGCTCTTTAATTTTTACCAGTTCAGACATTCATTTATTCTCCATAGTGTTAACTGCAACCCCTGTCATACTCATATTCTTTCTTCTTTTGGAACAGAAAAATAAAAAAGAAACAGATTCTTTTAATCAAACTAAAGCTCATGCCAAAGCAAATTCTGGCCCTTTTAGTGGAAAGGCACAGCAGTCAATAAAGGTTTGTTCTCTAGAAAGGACCTTGTTTTACTTCTAGGAGATAATGGCTTGAAGTAAATGTACATTGTGTTGTCTTACAGTATAAGAGCATGAGAAACTTTAGGTATACATAATATATTCTTGTAATGTACAGGAATATATTACAGGAATATATTATGCCCTGACCTTCCAAAACAGATGCCACATGAAGATATAACGTCCAATAGAACTTGTGATAAAGTTGACTCAGAGTATGTATATTTTCATGCTTTAAACCTATATTGAGCCGGTCTTAGTGGGGCACACTTGTAATCCCAGCCCTTGGGAGGCTGAGACAGGAGCATCGCACAGGTTTGAAGCCAGTCTTAGCTACTTAGTAAGGCTCTCAGCAACTTAGTGAGACCCTGTTTCCAAATAAAATATAAAAAATATAGGTAGGTCTGGGAGTATAGCCCGGAGGTAGGAAAGGCCCTGGGTTCCACCCCCAGTACCACCACCACCACACACACACACACATATATATATATATATATATATATATATATATATATATATATATATATATATACATATATATATGATATATATCTCTATATTGATTAATTGATGTGGCTTAATATTAATCACTCTTCTAGAAGCAGGAAAAGGGAACAAAGTCCTACCACTCAAGAAACTTTTATCTTGTTATCTAACAAAATCCAGTGGTTTAACAAATAGAAAGAACATTCAGCTTTAAGGAAATAGATGTATTTGGGGACCTCCAGTCTTGAGCCATCTCTTTTTTTTTTTTTTAATTTCCTAAGAACTGGTTGGGAGTGCGTATCAAAGTACAAATTCCTTGGCCTCACTTGCAACTGAGTCAAAATCTGACTCGTTAAAGCCCATGCATGTTCTCTAATGCTGTGAACTGGAAACCAGCAGGAAAGGAAATAAGAGGAATTTTCTAAACTCTCCACTCTGCCCTCCCCACTCCTTTTGCAGTTTGAACCCAAGCCCTCTGGTGCCTTTTCTCCTTCTAGTTCACAGAGCTGAAAATGTTGTTCAGCTTGATGTAATGATGATAACTATAATCACACAAATTGCATATTCCACTCAGCATGGTGCGGCACGGAGAATTGATGGCTCTGTACAGGGCAGTCATGCATCAAAGCTGCAGGACCTGTGTAGAATTCAGGAACTGCCAGGGCTCTCCTTCAGTTTATGTTCCCTGTAACCTTGCTGTCTCTCTCAGCTGCTATACTAGAGAGCAGGTAATCTATCAAAAGAGAAACATCATAAACTACCCTTCTGCCCTCCAAAGTACCTTTTTCTTTTCTTCTTTTTTTTTTTTCTTTTTCTGATTTCAACATCAAAGTGGGAAGGAGTTTTGAGATTTTTGTGGAATGCTTGATACTCTCAGAATCCTGGCCACTGTGTTTCCATCCTCAGCCTGTCTCCACTGAGTTCTTATCAGAGAGATCTTTCTTCTCAAGACACAAAACTAGTCCAGAGAGGAATCACAGACTACAAAGAAACCGCATTGCAGGTCAGGATGCTTTCTATCAGATTTGTCAAGGGGTCTGGCTCAACACAGTGCCTGACAAGACCTGTACTTGTCTCTGAATATGACAGCAGTTTCATAGTTTGTCTGTGTGTGTCAGCGCATATATTCTCTTTATACTTTTTTCTTTTATTCATTTTATTTTTTTATATCATTTCTCTTTTACATTTTTTATTGGTGCATTGTAGTCATACATCTTAATGGGATTTAAGATGGTGGAGACATACAAAAGGGAAATGAAAAACCAAAATAGAAACACAGGAAGAAAAATGGAAACATAATCTGTCTTGGAGATATGAAAACTCACTCAACATTCAGTGTTCTTAGTTTGGGAGCAGGCATAAATTTTAGTATTTATGTAAGTATATCTGTTACCTCCCAGTGGTTCTTCAAGCAGGACTAGCCACTGGCCCGGAGACAGAGTTTTTGGCACGGTTTATGACAGTGATTAAAAAGGCCCCTATATATTTATTAGAATATAAAGCCCATATGTTTTACCAAAAATCCTTCCATTTTTATACATTCTGAATATGCTAATAGAGTATTATGCATTCTTTGTTCATTTCAATTCAAAATTCCTTCACTTTTGTTTTGGATATCAATCACAAAGAGAACTAAATTGTTATGCTGTGACTGGCATACAGCATTCAAAATGGATATTGAGTACTTACATTCTAACACATCTGTGTTATGGTATATGTAGATCAAAGATTGGTTCTATAGGTAAATCCTCAAAATGTTTGACATTCTGATCCTTTTGTTACACAAGAAGGTCAAGGGTACCATATCATTTAAGAACAATGTGAACTACTACAAATTTTACTTTGTTATGAAAACAAATGTTTTAATCAACCTCATTGAAAAGGCAATATTTGACTGTTAACCCATGTTGATACCACAATACATGAAATTTATCATATATAAGATATACATAATATTAAAATGTGGGTACAAATATACTTTTTCTCCAATAGAAACTTCATCAGTACTAAGTGTCTTTTCCAAATAAGATCTCTTTCATTTCTCTTCTAGAGCTAGCCACTATTTCCTATTTTATGTTTATCATTTCATAATTTTTGATAGTTTTTCCACCTATGTGTGTTCTTAAACAGCACAGTATTTAGTTTTGTCTAGTTATTAACTTTTATATAAATATACTCATGTGTTTCCACTTATTTCTTTTTATTCATATAACTGGGGACATTCATTTAATTGACAAATAGGTTAAAATTTATTTGCTAAATGCTATTGTGTCAAATTACTACCATTCTTGTTTATTCAGTTTTGAGTCAAAAGGATATTTGAAGTGTTTTCAGGCCTTTTTGTTTTGCTTTGTTATTTCACTGTTTAGAATTTACTCAGTGTTTTCATAAGACATCATCCTATGTGAAACAAAATCTAGGTTATTAACTATGAAATCCATACAAAGGAAATTAACTATGTTGTACAATTCTCATTGTGTGATTCTACTTGGGAGGTAGCCACAAAAAGCTTCTATAGTTTTGCTTATAATTGAGGAAATTGTCCTGGGGTTTCATGAAGCAGTTTCTATTTGTTTTCTTCCCCTGTCCCTGTTTCTGTAGTTTCCTTCTCATTACCCACCACCAAACCCAACATACAACCCTCTAAAAAATCATTTTCACATAAGAAATGAAAATAGACCTGGCAATCACAAAGAAAGGAAATATTTCTGCAATTTTTGTCTTTTTCTTACTTCATTCTGAGTGTATATGTATGTGAACTTTTAGCTGAAATAATTGTAAAATTTGGGGGGAATTTCTGTCCAGAAAACTTGTGTCAGTGTTTCTAGCACCGAGTAGCCACTTCTGATTTATTTAACAGCAACTCCTCTCTTTGATGTCGGCTGCATTTCCATGTGGCTCATCTACTTTTTCCCCTTTGGCTACTGAGCTTTACAGAACATTTCAGGAGTTTTATTACGACAGCAAGGATGGAACATATTGGTGTATCAGTCAGCCTCTCAGTCAGACAATGCTATTACTTGTCTAGTCCCTGTACTACTGAATCTCAAAGGTGAGCTGGTAATAGGACACTCTTTATTCTCCTCCAACTACATTTCACTAAGTAGAAATCCTCATGCCTGGTCATTTCATATATAGTTCTTCTTACCTTGAATTGGATGGTTTATAAAAAGTTCTGGAATTTGATTCCTAGTTAATAGTCCTGCCTTCTCCACTTTCTAGTTGTGCCTTCTTATAAATTAGTTGACCTAATTTCATTTCAATTTACTTGACATATAAACAAAATACTGAGCTAGGCATGGTGGTTACCTACTTGTCCACCCAGTACTTGGAAGGCTGAGATAAGAGGTTTGCAGATCTGAGACCATTCTTAGCAATTTAGCTAGACTCTATTTCAAAATAAAAAATAAAAAAGAAGAGAGAGTATAGATCAAAGATAGGATGTCCCTGGGTTTAATTCCCATGACCAAACATAAATAAATACAAAATACTGTATTAATCAGCTCTTGCTGTGTAAAGTAGCTCAAAAACCTCAGCAGCATCATCTAGTAATAATCAATTATATTCCAAGATGGTATTGACTGGGACTAAGACAAGACTGGAATGACTTCAGCTTGGCTTATTCAGGGATATTAATGCAGGGATTTTCAAATAATGTAAAAATGATCCACCATTGTGATAGAGTAGCTGAGAATGGGTAGGTCTGGGAGAACTTTGTTTGGATTACTCGGTTCTATGGAATGTGGTCTCTCAAATTATCCTGGTTTATTCTTGTGCCAGTGATAATACTCTTAAAAATGTGAAGCCCAGGCTCAGACCTGTCACAGGGTTACTTCTGACAAAGCAGTTCACGAAACCACCCCAGAATCAGAGTGCATGGAAGACTACAAAGAGGCTATCACTTGGTGCTATCAATGAAATAATCTACTGAATATTCTGTAAGCTCCACTATGAGAACAGCTCCACCTCAACTTCTTTTTCCAATGTCAGATACATCATAAATTAGGTAAGGGATCATCCTAAGAGCCATGACTGGCTCTTTCTTCACGTCCAAAAGATATTTGGGAAGTAGAAGGACAATGACTGCTTTTCTCTGTGACTGGCATTAAGAAAAAGTTTCCAAGACAATTTTCAGTGCAAGAAGTGAGAGCTTCATTCTCAAAATCCTCTGAATTGGAAGTCAGGAAACATTTTCTGTAAAAAGAGGAAAGTGTTTGGGAGGCGGAGACAGGAGGATCGCGCAGGTTTGAAGCTAGCCGCGCTGGCTTAAGAGACCTTGTTTCCAACTAAAAATATAAAATAGGTCTGGGAGTGTAGCGGAGTGTAGCCCGGAGGTAGAAGGGCTTCCAGGCACCCCAGTACCACACACAAAAAAGAGAAAAGTAGTAAATAGTTTAGACTCTGAGGGCCATATGTAACTGTCACAGCTATTTGATTCTGCTATCATGGTGAGAAAGCCGCCATTTAGCATTAGCAAAAGGGGCACAGTTATGTTTCAGTGAAACTTGACTTGAAAAACTATGTGGTAGCTCCTATTTGATCTTCATTCCATAATTTGCTGTCACCTGATCTAAATGATTTAGTATATTAAACACTGGAAAGCTTCTAAAATTATGTCAGTGGTTAGTATATTTCCTCAATCCACTAGTCTTCTATTTTCTTTTTTTACTGAAAATTTTAGCATGTTATTATTGAAGTGAGAGTTATATGAGATATAAATTTTCAAATATCAAATAACTCATATTTAAAGCCTTTCTGTTATAATATCATATTATGGCTTTATGGTTGACACAGTGTGAAATTTTTTACTGAATAAGAAAAGCAAAATATTTTCAGATTGTCTGCATTCAAATAGTTTCTTTAAAATATAGCTTATTTAGATAACTGGTAAAAATATCTTGCACTTCATTCAATTCATAAAATTATACATCACATCTTTCCTTTGTAAAGAGTAAATCATATTCATGTATTGATGATTCATTATTTTGGAATTGAGTATAATATGACTTTAATCCATAAGTGTTAAGGTATAATAGAAAATGTATTATTAAAGTCATAAAAGTAGGCTATAACTATTATTTGTTTCCCTAAAAACCAGAAGCAATATTTTTTGCTGCTCTAAATTGACTAATACTGAGTTTTAAACTATGATAATATAGATCATCATGAGGAACTAGTTCCTCTTACTGAGCAGTATCCTTAGGACAGTGATTCTGTTCATGATGAGAACTAGACATAAACTCAGAAAAAAATTAGTCAGGAAATATTAAAAATGTACAAATATGTATTTAGATAAAAACCAATCATTTCATTATATCAAATTTTATACATTTCTATGGCAATTATTATTTCAGACGTGATGTCTTATTAGTTCACTTAGATTTGCATTCAACTTCAAAATACACCTTGCCCATCGCCAGGTGTGGTGATGCTCGCTTGTAATCCCCGCACTTGGGAGGCGGAGACAGGAGGATCATGCTGGTTCCGAGCCAGCCTCACTGGCTTAAGAGACCCTGTTTCTACATAAAAAAGTTAAAAAATAGGTCTGGGAGTATAGCCTGTGGGATTGTATCCCAGAGGTAGAAGGGCTTCCAGGAACCTCAGTAACACACACACACACTCACACACACACACACACACACACACACACACACACACACACATATATATATATATATATATATATATATATACCTTTCCCAACAACAATTTCCTAATTATATGTATCACAGATTATGTATATTTTTTGTTTTTTCTGGTTATTTTTAATCCATGACACCTTAGAATGACATTTATTATTATTGTTATTTACCTGCTTGTTTACTTTTAATTTGACCATATTTATTACACAAATGGCTTTAGTTGACTTGGAAATGTATTGCTTTTAAAAGCAAACCCTTATTTAATATTATGGTATATAGACCTTTTTTGCTTGTAACATTAAGGAAATGATAAAGGAAAAGGGATAATTCTTCTAGGATTTTGGGAACAAGAATTATCATATTTGAATATTCAATTTTATTCTGAATATTTGAGAAAATCAAAGTAAAATGAGAACCATGGTGGTTTTTATGCTTTTCACTTTAAAATAAAAAAGAAAATCCAAATATACAAAGTAGGTATAGTTTCTCATAATTATGGACTAAGAAAAATTTGACATATTGTTTATATGATAAAAGCTTATTTACTCTTTATACTTTTATACTAATTCTTACTAAAAACTAAGAAAATATGAAAATGGAATTCATAGGACTATGAACTCAAGTAAGAGAATCTGAATACGTAATCATGCAAGGTAGGATTCTGAAAATAAAACAAGAGAAATAAATGGATGATATCCTTTGGTAGCTTATACTTAATATTTTATACTTGAGTTCATAAATTCTTTTCCATATATCATTGTTGGACATCTTGTCAAAATGTAGACTATTTCATTATCACTATGCTTAAGACAGTCATCCCTATAATAGAAATCTGGAATTATCTGCGTATAATGTAGCAATGTAAAACCATTACATTTAAGTACTCCAAATAATCTTTAGCCTTATTGTATAATGTCAGGAGATTGTGAAAACAAAGCCAGTGTATATATTTTGTCAGCTGAGCTATCCTTTGTGTCAAGAGGGAATGTTTTCTCAGTAATTTGTGAAAGATATTTATTGTAAGCCAGTCTTCTAGATTTCCTTTAGGAGTTGCAATCCACCCATTTTTTATATCACATAATTTGTTTAGTGAACTGGGATCATTCTAGATTGAAATAAATTCGTTCTATACAAACAATGGGACTTTTTCATTTAAATGGACAGCCAAAATAGCAGAATTTTTACTACATTGTGAAGGATCTGGGATCATGTTTCTCCTTGCCTGTTTTTCTTTTCAGCTTTAATAAGTCTTTATTACAAAATTATTAGAAAATAGAAAGCGAAGAGAAGAAAAGCAGCATGCCTGGGGCATGCTGGAGAGCCTAAAAGTGAAACTCTGAACCCCTCTCTATCCCTGGGCCTTAAATAGATTTTGTATCGGTATGTTCTTGTCAGCGTTACCAAGACAATGGGCTAGTAACTTATTTCTTAGCCAGGTGGTGCCTCTCTGCCTGTGTTTTTTTAAAATAAGCAGCTACAGTTCTGGCTAATGGCATAAAATGATCCTGTTATCAATGAATTTTACAGAGATTATGTGAGTTACAGGTTTATTTCCTTGAAAAGAGTCAACAACTCTTCAGCTTAGCAGGTGTCACTGTGCAGTTAAGCTTGACAAAATCTGGAGAACTGTACTTAAATGAAGTTGAACTGCACTTGCTCATTTGAGCTGCAGTCAAAAAGCCATCAGGTCTCTGCATGCCTTTCTCCTCCTCAGCAGGACAGTGATATGGCCTTGGGGCAGGACTTCTGGATTGGTGCATCTTATCCTCCCAATATGTAGTGTAATTTTGTAATGCCTGTGCCATGCAGGTAGGCATAGTATAGTGACTGTTGATTTAGTCTATTTCTATAAAATTGTTTTTCTGCTTACCTAGTAGCTCCCCTCCCTTTTGTACTCTGTCATCTTCTAAGTATTTTACTGTGTTAAATGAGACTTACTCAACCAAATAAGACTGAACAATTTATTCCTTTTTTTTTTTTGCACCCAAGGCATTGCAATTCTGAGCATACCCTTAGCCCTATTTTTATTTTGAAGCTGGGTCTCACAATATTTTTGAAGGCCTCTCTAAATTGTTGAGACTGGCCTTGAAACTATGATCCTTCAGTCCCAGCCTACTAAGTACTGGCATTGGAGGCATGTACCACCATACCCTGCTTTCTTTAGTCTTTGCTTATTCTTTCTACTTCTCTCTACTTCTTATTTCCACTTTGATATTAGCAGCTGAAATTTACTGAGAACTTAGTAAAGGCCAGCTCTGTGTTCTAAATGTGTATATATATATATATATATATATATATATATATATATATATATTAGTTGATTGAATCTACACTAGTTGATATGATATATATATATATACACTAGTTGATTGAATCTGAACAACAATCCTTGGAGATAAGTACTAAAGTATCACTTTTAATAGATGAGAGGGAAAGGTAAATCAGTCAATTCAAGGTGATACTAACAGCCGATAAGTGGCAGATCCAGAATCTACCCCAAGCAGCCTCACTTAAAAACATGAAAACATCATTTTATTCTTTCTCCTAGTCAACCAAGAACCAACCAGGTCAAGTTTCTGCATCCACTCTTATTAGTTGTTTGATTTTTAGTTGGGTCATAAGAACTAAGTCTCAATTTTATCACCTCTAGAAAGAGACCTAATATCTCACCAAAGAGATTTTTAAGGGCATAAAATGGGGATATCTACATGACAACCATTTAAAAAATTGAGGTATAATTATACAAATGTAAATAAGATAAGGCATTTAAAAACTGCTCTGATGACTGAGGAAGAAAACTCTCTTAAAAGTGCAGAGCAGTAATGGAAGGAAAGACAAATATTAAGTAGGTGACCTTCCTACAAAAGAGATGACAGACTCAAAGGAAGCAAAAGAAAACAAGAACTAGTAAAGCAATACATCAGTGATTTTGCTTTTAGTTTTCTTGCAAGAATAAGTAATTGTGATTTGGACTATCATGCATACATGTTAGCATGTAAAATGAGTAATATTGGAGAAAAATACAAAATAGAAAATTCAAATGCACTGACTTAGTAAAGCTGGGAGAAGTCGCACTAGTGGGTACCTGGGGTCAGATGGCATTATGCTTAGAAAGCTTTATAGAGCAGGTGTGTCTTCTGCAGGAGAGGATATACTTAGGCAAGGGAAGGAGAAAAAGGCATTTGGGTATGACAAATGACAGGTGGATTGACTCAGAAGCTTGAATGTATGAAGCCTGGTAACAAGACCGTTATCCTGACTAATGTGGAATTTGACAATAGTTGGAGAAGAAAGAGTTAAATGGAGAAGGGTCAACAGAGAATATTTTGAATCTTAGACCTTATGTAATTGGGCTTTATTTCTTTTTTACTGTTGCATTTTAATAATACATCTTGTTGCAGCTCAAGGTGACAAAGGCATACATGCACACAGCGCTCTTTGAGCCCTCTCCTACTTCTCACCTCACTCCCTCTTCCTCTACATCTTTCTGTGCTCAGCACAGTAATTGGATTTGATGAGTCTATGTGTGTACACCATGTCCATTGAGGTGTTTCCCTCTTCAATTCTTCTTCCCCTTCCATCTCCATTAGTCAGTTTCCATCCTTCATTCTGCTAAGGGTTTTCCATTGTCTGGAGTCGTTCTTGTGTCCAATTTTATTTCTAGCTTCTGCATATGAGGGAAAACATCTAACTCTTTGTTTTTAGTTACTGATTAATGCTACTTGGTGTAATAGTCTCCTGTTCCATCCATTTCCCTGGAAATGACATAGTTTTGTTCTTCTTTATGGCTGAATAGAATTCCATTGTGTAGCTGGGCATGGTGGCTTATGCTTGTAATCCTTGAGCTTGGGAGGCGGAGACAGGAGGATCGCACTGGTTCAGAGCCAGCCTCGCTGGCTTAAGAGACCCTGTTTCCAAGTAAAAAAATATAAAATAGGTCTGGGAGTGTAGCCCGGAGGTAGAAGGGCTTCCAGGAACCCCAGTACCACACAAAAAAATTCCATTGTGTATATATCCCATAATTAAAAAATTTTTTTATTGGTGCAATTTAGTCATACATTTTAGTGGAGTACAAGATGGTAGAGCCAAACATGCACACATCACTCACTAAGCCCTTACCTAATTTGTGTGGTGGCATATGCCTTGTAATCCTAGCGCTTGAGAGGCTGAGAAAGGAGGATCTAAGACAGTGAAGACCTTCAACAACAATCCCATAATTTTATAATCTATTCATCTGTTGATGGACATCTCAGATGGTTACACAGTTTGACAATTATGATTTGTGCAGCTATAAACATAGATATACATGCATTTGTATGTTAGTCTGGTTTCAGTTCTTTTGGGTAGATACGCAGAAGTGGTATAGATAGATCATATTTTGGGTTCATTGTAATTGAGCATTTTTTAAAAAAATATGTATTTCTATCCAGCAGTGGTGGCACATGTTTGTTATTCCAGCATTTGGGAGGCTGAGATCAGAGGACAGTGGTTTGCAGACAGCCTTAGCTACTTAGCAAGGCCCTTTGCAACTCAGTGAGACCCTGTTTCAAAAAAAAAAACAAAAAAAAAAAACTTGTAATCCCAGGATTTGGGAGGCTGAGACAAGAGGATGTGGTTCAAGGACAGCCTTAGCTACTTAGTGAGGCGCTTTTCAACTCAATGAGACCCTGTTTCAAAATAAAGAATAAAAAGTAGGAAGTAGGGCTGGGGTATAGCTTGGATATAGAATGCCCCTGGGTTTCATCCCCAGTACCACACACATACACTGCACACACAGAGACACAAATAAATATATAAACTTTATTTTTGTTGTTGCTGGTAACATAATAAAATTAGATATTAAGGGATAAAATAAGATTTTCTCCCACTTATACCTTAAAGATGAAGGAAATATTTAAGATTACCCTGTGATAGTTAAATTAGAAAAAAATTTCAATTCATGTTAATGAATGGGTTGTCTGGGTTAAAGTGATATCTGATGAACAGCCTTATAAATTTCCATAAAATTATATATGACATGAAGAAAAATATAAATTACTAGGACATAAATAATAATATAATCATGCAATGTATTAGTGGCACATGAGAGAAATTTCTACTTTGAGTGAGGAGAAAATAGATTAATACGATTTTCCTTTCATATTTTGTCCTATGAAACATAATGGTAACCTCTTGCTGAAAGAATATGGGAACACAATGTATGCCTCTTCCAAGGTAGAGCTTCTGGCTTAAACAGGAAGGTCTGCTTTAACCAGCTTAGGGCACAGTTGCCTCCTGCTATATGGCTTCTGGAAAACCAAGTGACAGGAAGGATACTCTGATGCACTTCATCCTCGTATCAGAGTCCCAACAAATAGGGTGCTACACACTGGCCTGGAAAATAGCAAATGAAAATGATTCATAGTTTTTCATGTGTGTCCTGTACAGCATATAAAAAAGAGCTACAAAGATAAGGAAAGTGTTCCACTAAGAACATGAGGCTTGCTGAAAGAAATAACTGCCAGACATGCAAATTCACTGAAGAAACACACTAACCTTTTCTCACCAGTACTCACACGCCCATCTGTGAAGAATGCTTTGTGAACACAGGTTTGAATCATTTTGTCCTTAGAGATAGAAGAATATGTATAGTTGAAGCATACCAATGAACAAGCTGGGAGCATTGAAGGAAAAGTGCATCATGAACGAAAAGGATGATTATGCTTCATCTCCAAAACAGACAGACCTACTCGCCAATATGAATGACTCCTGGGCTATTTGCCATGTCATGTTTCAGTTTTCTCATCAGCAACATAGGATAATAATTATTATAACTCAATGTTTGGTCTTAATATTAAAGACACTAATAAACACTTCATACCTTCCCCTCCTGCTTTGCTCTTTTTCTCTTTCATTCTTTTCTCCTCATAGACAACAAGATAGACAACTTTTTTTAATTGGTGCACTGTAGGTGTACATGTTGATGGGGTACAAGATGGTAGAGGCATACATGCACCCATCACCCATTTAGCTCTTCTCCACTTCCCACCCCATTCTCTCCCTCCTCCCTTATGTTTGGCTTAGTGATTGACTATGATATTTTTGTGGTTGTACAACATTTTATACTTCATAAGTAATTAAATTTAACTTATACTTGTTGAACATATACAATGGACCTAGCATTCTATCAAACTCTAGAGGTACCTTGGCGTGGTGGCTCACACTTGTAATCCCAGCATTTGGGAGGCTGAGACTGGATGATTGCAGTTCCTGGATAGCCTCAGCTACTTAGTTAGGCCCTCTGTAACTCAGTGAGACCCTGTCTCAAAATAAAGAATAAAAAATAGGGCTGAGAGTATAAGTTGGAGATAGAATGCCCCTGGGTTCCATCCCCAGTACTCAAACAAACAAACAAACAAACAACCTCTAGAGGTAAGTTTGAAAAAAAAAAACAACAATGGTTATTCAGAAATACATCCTGCCTTCAAAGGTCTCTCTCTCTCTCTCTCTCTCTCTCTCTCTCTCTCTCCTCTCCCTCTCCCTCTCCCTCTCCCTCTCCCTCTCCCTCTCCCTCTCCCTCTCCCCCTTCCTCTCTCCTTCCCTTCCTCCCTTCCTTTGACTTTCCACAATTTTTCCCAACTGAAAATATAGTGATTGATTCAGGGATAAGCAAAATATCAATTACAGACGCCGCAAGGAAAAAAATGTCTGATTTTTTTCTGAATCCAAGAAAATATGAAGTTGAATTTATTTTAATTATTCTTTGTTCCAAAGGAAAAGGCTTTCTGGTAATGAAGCCAACATAAAGGACACAGAGAAAAAAATTCAATGAAACAAACCTAAGACAAGCATAGTACTTCTGATGACACCACTGAGTAGTCATGCCTGAGCAACTCAAGACATTTTAAACTATATGAAGCCATCTATACATTCCCTCTCTACGTAAGTCATTTTGGATCATCAATTATTTTCATATCTTATGATTGGCAACTCAAAGTGATAATTATGCACTGTGGTTAGCCATGCATTGTCAAGATTATCAAAGTTTAGCAAACATTATTAAAGCAAACAATATTTTATTTTTGTATTGGGGGTGGAACAATCTAGGTACATTCTAGCTACATACTTCACCCCCAGCCTTTTTTACATTTTATTTTGAAACAGAAGCTCAGTAAGTTTCTGACATAGGCCTTGAACCTGTGACCCTCTTGTCTTAGTATCCTAAGTACTGAGATTACAACAGGCGTGTGTCCCCAAATCTGGCTAAATAATACAAGTCTTGATGCAAGATATAAACATACCAGTTTTAAAAAGTTACATGGGTAAAAATGTAAAGACTTTGCAGCATATGAATATACAATGAGGCATTAAGTTAATAATGTCCTGATTCTTTAAAGATAACTCAAAATTGCTATATATTTCATATCTACCAATCATTCATTTATTAAAGAGCGATCTGATAAATTTTCCTCATTCTTAAAGAAAGAAGACTACAGATGAAGCCAATTTATCAAGATTTATTTATCCCTAAGTGCACCCATCCTGCTGAGTCTAACAGCTCATTTTCTAGTAAGCTACATTCTCCATTCCGCAGCAGGCTGTGTTTCCCATGGGAAATGCTTTAGACTGTGTTCTTGTTCCTGCCTCCAGGATGGTTTGAACGCCGCCAGATTGTGACATTCCAAAGAACACAAGTACAGGTTAGCAGAACCAGCTTGAGCATGATTGATTGATGCAAACACTTCAAATGAGCAGTGAGTCTTAGGGTTTAAATAAAAATAATAAGTTTATGACATCCATAAACAGAGGCAGCAAAACTCCCTGAAAATGATTTCAATGGTATTGTGGGGGGGATATCTTATCAAAAATCTCTCTCCTAAAACACTGAATTTTTACATTACTCATGCACTATTTTAAACCTTTTAAGCCTTCGAATAAGATGCAAAGCCTTTTGGAACACACAGCAGTTCAGTTTACTGCAGCAAAAGTAGTAGTATGTGCCATGCACTTTGCTTGGCTCTAGTGATAGAATAGTGAGAAAGGGGGCCCGAGGGAGAGGAGCTTGCTCTGGCAGACAGCTTAGTGCACCACAGCCATCATCTAGTTTACACCGATTAGAGCACAAGATTGAGGATAGAAGGAAAGGAACCAAGAAGGATAGAGGAGCTTCAGGAGACAAGAGAATGGCAACACATGGACAGCATGGTTTGCTAAGAGCTGGTTTTACATGATAAAAAACGAATTTCAAGACATGTTCTGTCTTTTTTCCCTCTGATACATTAACGGAAATTAGTCAACACAAAGTCCCCATATAAAGGAACTCTCTCTGCCCACTTAGTCTCCCACGCTGCCTAATTATTCTTTCATTTCTCCTACAGCTATTTATTAGGTGCTGCTACATGCAAGTAAAAATACTTTATAAACAAAGACACAGAATTGGAAAACAATTTTCATGCCAAATAAGAAATGTGATTAAAAAAAACTTTCATTGTGTACACATGGCTGGATAAGATGATTCCTCTGTAGAATGCGTAAGGTAAATTCAGCCCTCACTCATAGCAGCATGGTTGTTTATTGTACACTGATACTGCTTCCTCTCTTCATTAATTACTATAGATCTGAACTAGGTTAGACTTCCAAGCTGTAATAGTATTTTCTCTAGTGGTCTTATACTGTGTAAAAGCTATTTTTTTCAGTGACTCATCAATTCTGTTTTCTAGCCTCTATAAGAATTCTTAATCCTGAGATTTTGATGCACAGAACGCTACTAATACTTACTGACTGCCTCCTAAGGGCTAGACATTGTGCTGAAAACATCTATCGATTATTTCACCATGTGCTTCATGTATTCCTATTTTTGAACATGTTAGTCTGTTATTAGCACAAACCCAGTATGAGGTAGTCCATAAATAGTCATTCATTCTCATTTTTCTTATTCAAAATGGAATTAGAAGAGAAAGCCTTAGAAGCCTTAGGGGTACTATGAATACTTTGTATATCACTATCTGGTAATACTTTTTGAAAAAGTCCTTCTTAGTGTATCAGTTTTCTGAAATGTGCTTAAGGTTATATTTTTATTCATTGCTATTTAATTATAAAATAAATTGCTATTTAATCTATGATCACTCCATAAAAATTAAAAACATAGGCAAACTCTATAATTAGATATAGATATAAAGCAATATAATGAGACACATGTGTGTATCTTGATTCTGCTTATAGAAGTATGTAAAATTGTCCAAACTCATATAATGGCATGGTTAAAATTCATGCAGAGAGAGAGAGAGAGAGAGAGAGAGAGAGAGAGAGAGAGAGAGAGAGAGAGAGAATGAATATAAACACATGTGTTTGGTAAAAAGAATGGACAGTACATTGTGTTACTGAGACTAGGTACTGCATTCCCCTGTGTGGCTGAGAGAGGTCCTGTGCAATTCTGAAGTCAGGCATGAAGAATGACTCCTAGGAGTCATTCTCAAAGGGCTGGTTTAATTAAACACCATGCCTGTCCATCACAGAGTTCCCCAGTGGGTCCCAAATAACTGTTGCTCTCCTTAGCTCTGTGTCCAGCTATTCTTTTTGACCACTGATCTTGTTGAAGGATACAGTCCCAGACCCACCACAGATCCTCAGCAATTTATCCACAGAGCCGGTAGATGCTTCCATACACTCTCTCCTTTCTTTTTCCTTTTTTCGTGTATTTTTTTTTTTTCTTTTCTGCCATACTGGGGTTGGAACCCAGGGGCATTCTATCTCTGAGCTACATCTCCAGTCCTATTTTTTTTATTCTTTATTTTGAAAAAGGGTCTCTCTAAGTTGCAAAGAGCATCACTAAGTAGTAGCTGAGGTTGTCCATGAACTACAGTCCTCCCAAATCCCAGCCTCCCAAATGCTGGGATTACAGGCATGGACTACCACACCTGGCTCCACACACTCTCTTAAAACACCCTCTTTGCAGTCCCACTCAGAAGTGAACTTAGTTGACTTTGCTCATGATAGCCTGCTAACATATTGCCAAATAATATAAAGGATACCCAGTTGAATATGAACTGAAGAGGAATGATAAGTAGTTTGTAATTATACTTATGTATGCCTTGAAGATGCTTATATTACATAAGTTACTTACCTAAAATTCGAATTCAATAGGGTGTTTTTGTTCACTTTTGTTTTTGTTTTTTGTATTGGTACTGGGGATTGAACTCAGGGGCACTCTACCACTGAACTACACCCCTGACCCTTTTTATCTTTTACTATGAAATAGAGCTGATGGCCTTGTTAAAGTTTGGAAGCTGGCCTTGAACCTGCAATCCTCCTGTCTCTGCCTCCTAATTATTGAGAATACAGGTGTGCTCCACCATGTTCTGCATGTTTTGTATTTTTAAGGTTGCTAAATCATGCACTCTATCCTGCTAATTCTAATTGAATATTTAATGGGGCATAAAGTGCTGGTCTCTCTACCTTTCAGACCTGTATTTCCTCTGGTTATCACACATTAGTGTCAGGTCTAGTTAATATAGGTAAGCAATCTAATTCATACCATAAATCTCTATTTATAAAAATTTTTGTAGCTTTGTTTTCCTGACCAAAATTCCTATTGATACAGGGGAGTCCATTCGAAAGGGAAATTTAGTTAAAGTAAGGAAGTGAGCTGTGACCCATACCACCAACTGGCCAGCTGCTCTACCACTGACCTTTCCCTTCTCTTGCTATTGTGTATGTGTGTGTCGGTGGGAGGCAGATCCTCTCCACACTGGGCACTCCACATCATGCTCACACAGGAATAGCTCAAATCTGCACATTCTAACATGTCCTGATTATACCCAGAGGCAGCAGCCTGCTATCATCATTAAGAAAGTAATGGGCTTGGCTGATCTCACTTAACATAATGTTCTCCAGGGCTTTCCATCTTCTTGCAAATGATATAATTTTGTTCTTCTTTATGGCTGAATAGAATTCCATTGTGTGTATTTCCCACAGTTTTGCTATCCATTTATCTGTTGATGGTGATCTGGGTTGGTTCCATATTTTGGCTATTATAAATTGTGCTGCTATGAACATAGGTATGCATATGTTGTTGTATTTCTCTGAATTCAACCCCTTTGGAAAGATACCGAGGAGTGCACAGAAGGAGAAGGTACATATGTTTCCTCTAATATGCCCAAACTAGGAAACACAAAGGATACCAGAGGGACTCCAGATAATGGAGGGGAAATACCAGCAAAGTATGAATGAAAAGATAGGAGAGGAGGAAGGCTGATCTTGATTAATGAGGGTCTACATCTGAACATGTATAAAATTATGAATAAGACATGGTTAACCTGGACAACCATTGGTGGGAGGGGGGAAGGGAAAATGGGGGCGGGGGGGAGAGGGCACCAAATATAGTTTAAATGGACTTCCGGGAAGATGGCGACCGAGAAAAGAGGGGCTTAAGAGCCCTGCTAACAACCAATCTCCAGTACGACAAAATTAGTGCCTTTCATAGCCAGAAAACACCATCACCAGAGAAACAAAAAAATCACCAGGCTCCAGAGAGAAAGCAGACTGAGAACAGAGCTCAGAGCCACAGAGGAGATACACCGGCCTCACGCCCGAGGACGCGGCAGCAGTGCCATACTGCCGGCGACAGCGGCGAGTTCACCGGATGGCTACAGCAAGCCAAGGTGATCCGCTGCAGAACAGCCAGGTGGGATTTCTCAGCGCAGGTAGCATCTAAAGCTCCCAGTGGCTGAGCTCAGCACACGCTTCAGTGATTCAGAGTGGAACTCAAAACCAAGAAGAAATACGCCAGCCTCATGGCCGAGGGTGTAGCAGCGGTACCATATTGCCACGGGTGGCAGCAGCAGCGAATTCACCAAGTCCAGTACAGCTACATCAGCGTACTCAAGAACAGTGAGTCAAATTGTGGGCCACAGAGGAGAAATCCCAGTACTGTACTCCCTGGGACTTGAGCCAGTGGGGGAGTGGCGGTGGCAGAGATATCACACCATAGGAGAACGTGCAACCTGGCACCCCCCCACAGTCTAAAGCAGCCTCTATCGACTCTCTGGGTCAGAGACTCTGTGATACAACCCAGTAAAGGAGTAGTGGGGTCTGAGCTACTACTGACTCGAGATCCAGAACACCTTAAGTGAAGTCATAGTGACCCAAGGGAAGAACCCAGAGAAGGCACAAACTTCCAAAATCATGGGAAAGAGGAATAATACTGGAGCAATGAATGCCCACAACCCCACAACATCAGAACCCGATAAAACTAGAAGATTTCTAGAAGATCAAATCAGGAAAATAACTGTAGAAATAATAGAGGTGCTTCGAAAAGAACTCAGAGAGAGCCAAAAAGAGATAAAGGATGCAATTAATGAAATAAAGGCCTCAATTCAAAGCACAAACAACTGATTAGACACATGGAGAACAGAATCTCGCTCTTAGAAGATGATCATTCCAAAAATGAATGCATAGTTCCTAATCTAGAAAAAAATATCCGACAGCAGGAATCTGATATTGAAGAAATATGGGCCCATTTTAAGAGAGCTAACCTAAGAATAATTGGAATAGAGGAGGGAAAAGAAAGTGAAACTAAAGGGATCAACAATCTCTTCAAGGAAGTAATAGCAGAAAATTTTCCAAACATAGAGCAAGAGGTTGATACACAGGTCCAGGAAACTTATAGAACTCCCTTTAGACAGGATCAGAGAAGAGGATCCCCATGCCACATAATTGTCAAAATGACCAATGCGGAAGCCAAGCAGAGAATCTTAAAGGCAACAAAAACAAAGGGCCAAGTGACATTCAGAGGCAAACCAATTAGAATCACTCCAGACTTCCCAAACCAAGTCATGAGAGTCAGAAGGGCTTGGAGTAACATATTCCAAACTCTAAAAGAAAACAACTTCCAGCCAAAAATTTCCTACCCAGCAAAACTTTCTATCAAATTAGATGGAGAAATAAGAAGCTTCCATGACAAACAGAAACTGAAGGAATTTATGTCTTCAAAACTAGCACTAGAGAAAATACTCAAAGAGATTAACTACAAAGAAGAAATAGGTAACACACACCAGAACCAGAGAAACAAGATTTTCCATCCAACAGACAATTAAGATTGGTTATCTGTGGAGATTCATTATTTATGTTAGTCTTTTACCTATCTCTAAATGGTATTGTTTGCCTTTATTGTTGTTAATTTTTAGGATTTCTAGTTGGAATATTAATATACCTTCAGATATAGCATTTGGAAATATTTTATCCCATTCTATTAGTAACTTTTAACTCTGTTTACATTGTCTTTGGATATACTATATATATATATATATATATATATATATATATATATATATATATATTTTTTTTTTTTTAGGGAGTTTGTATACTCTTATGTTGCCTGTGCCATTGAAATCATATCCAAGAAATCACTGCCAATTTCAATGTTGTGAGGTTTTCTGACCCAGATTTTCTCCTAAAAGTTTATAGTCTTAAGATTTATATTTAGGTCTTTTATCTATTTTGAGTTAATATTTATATATGGGATCAGGTAAGGGTCCAATTTTATTCTTTTCCATGTAATTATTATTTTTCTACCATATTTAGTTAAAAGATTATTATTTCCACCACCAAATGTTCGTGGAAACCTTGTCAAAAATAACTTGACAATATAGGGAAGAATTTGGCTCTAGGCTTTTATTTAACTCCAATGGTTTATATATCTGCCTTTAGAATAGTACTACACTATTTAAATTATTGTAGCTTTATATGGTTTGAAATCAGAAAATATATATCTTCTAGCTTTGTTCTTTTTCAAGATAGTTTTGGGTATCTAGAGTCCATATTCCATATTAGGATAGATTTTTTTTCTGAAAAATAAATATATAAATATATGATAGTTTCACCTAAAAAAAAATAGAAAAAAAATATTCTCTGGTAAGAAAGAAAGTAAAAAGAAATATTGAAATGTTATCTTTAAGCCATCAAAAGCTTGGTATCAGACAAATGAAACTGTTATGTGAGATTATCATTTTTAATTTTGGATAAATTGCTATAATACTAGATGTCAACCACTAAGCCAAGCATGGGAAGGAGGGATGGGGAGAGAATGGGGTGGGGATCGGGTGGGGGCTGACTGGGCGATGTGTGCATGTATGTCTACAAAAGTTTGTATCCCACTATGATGTATGAATACAGTGCACCAATTAAAAAATATAAAAAAATAAAAAAATATAGTTTAAATGTATACTATTTATGTTCAATAAAAATATTGTTAAAAGAAAAAAAGAGTAATGGGCTTTAGAATCGAAAATACCTGGGAGCAAGTTGATTTCCTATGTAATCTTGAATGTATTAGATGATCTCTTCAGATTTGCTTTACAGATCTGCAATGTGGCCTAGACAACCCCTACTTTATTCAACTACTGTGGAAATTGTTTCACATGTTCACAGATTCTAACAGAGTGACACAGTAGATACTTATTTTTCATAGGACACTTTTATTGGTGGCAGAATATCTATTTCTATCTTCTAAAATATTTAATATTTATAATATGGAGGTCTGCACAAGTCTTGCATAACCATGGTTCAGTTCTCTGGTTCTGAGAAAGCTATTCAAATTGCTGACATCTTCCATTCATCCATGAACTTACAGTGCCCTTTCCTCTCTAGACAGCAGGGAAACTCAGATATTTAATACTTTCAACTTTAAAGTATTAGGGTTTAATATCTTTCAGCTCCATATATATGAGATATTTGATTTGATGACATGTTTACATTTTCGGGATCATAGAAACTGGCACTTTCAGAAGATTTTTGTTAGTGGTATTTTATTGAAATCCCCAAATGAACTGGAGAACCTTTATGAAAACTCAAATTCTGGTCTTTTGACATTGGCAAGAGAAAGGAAACTAAGTCTGTAAACAATAAAAATTGAGGGATGACATATTGCCTGAATTAGGAATACACGAGTCACAAGAGAAAGAAAGAGAGAGGCAGAGAGAGACAGACAGAGACAGAGAGAGATACAGAGAGAGACAAAGAGAGAGAGGAGAGAGACAGAGTGAGAGAGAACCAGCCAGATAGTTGATGATATTCACTATTGTTATTTTTAAGTGAAATTATAGTATGTTTATATTAAAAATATATCTTTGGGAGATTAAGAAAGAAATAGAAAGGTTAAAAATCATTGTCTGATCTGATGGAATAAAAAGTATTTATCCAGAGTAAGGTGACCCTTGTATAACCAAATAGAGACATTAAGCTTTTTGGTTTCCTCTTTGGAGTTGAGGAGAATCAGGAACTGAGTCATTCAAAACACAGAAGTGATGACAGGCAGCATTGAAATCAGGAGGGGTGGCACCTCATGAAGATGTCTGGAGTGTTCCAGAGCTGTCCTGAGAAACTGAAGACTCTCTCTCCCCACATGATATTACAAGCCCTTGGTTGTCCTCAGCCTGACCCCTCATTTCTCTTTGTTCCTAACTCACTGCTTCAGATTAAAGAAAAAAGCCTCTGCTATAACCATTTTCTACTAAGTTTTAAAAATGATTTTATCCTCTCTGCTCCTGCTTGCTCTCAGGTCTAGAATGGTTTTTCCCATGGGTGTTAGGGAATGCACAGCTATGTGAAATCCTGTCCTTCTTCTTACAATCCCCTTTTCAGTTAAATGGTCACTCACCCAGCTCTATCTATTCTCATCTAGTGAAGTCTCTCAAATGCATTCATTTTGTCTTTTATCATTCTATGCCTGAAATATTTAGAGAGTTTCTTAGTAAACCAACACATCTTCAATATTTCCTCCAATGATATATTGATTAAAATGTGTTTTTCAAAGAGATCATTCTCCTGACACATTCTTTGTGGTTCTTCACTACCTATATTTTAAGACAAAATTTTCTTGAGCTAAAAATATCAATACAAGGATTGTTTGTTCATCATCTATCATATTCACTACTCTAAAATTTCATGAGGTTCACAGCTACCTTGTATGTATGTTCACTGGCATGACCCCAATACCTAACAATGTTTTCCATACAATCACCACTTAATAGTATATAGTAATGGTAATAATAAAAGCTATGATTTTGAAAGCATTTATTCTGTGTTAGGTGAAGCACTGAGAACATTATGTATAAAATTACATTCAAATCTCCAAATAACAATTTAAGGATGGGACTTTTATTGTCCTCATCCAACATATGAGAAAACTAAGGCACCGAGAGGTTAATTGACTTGCCCAAGTTTATAGGCTACCAGATAAATGAACTGATTCATTTAAAATATACAGGAAGCCTTGTTGGGCGTGGTGGTGCACGCTTGTAATCCCCGTGCTTGGGAGGCAGAGAGAGGATGATTGTGCTGGTTCCCTTAGGAGGTAGAACCCAGTAGCATATCCATCTACTTAAAACATCATGAAATCTTGCACATAGTAGTCCTTCAACTATTCTATTCTTTTCTTTCTGCAGAGCGCACTGATAGCTGTTCACCAAATGGCTATTATTCTATGTAATATATACGAAATAATTTTTGTTGAATAGACCAACATATAAATATAATTTTGTAAATTAAGTCACAAAGGAATATAGTTGTTCCTATGTTATAACAAACACATCGAGACACAAAATACTCAAAACATTATGTATAGTAATTGTGAAGGAAGAGCTCTTATGAAGCATTGTATCGTTTATATATTTTAACTAATATTTTCCTCACCACAAGATTTCTCACTTCATTTCCCATGCACATAAAAATAGAATTTTAATTATAAATATCAGATATGCACACCTCTTTCTGAACAAACATGTATGTATATAATATCACGATTTTTTTTAGCTGACTGAGATAGCACATGCCTCTAACACCAGTACTTGGAAGGCTGAGAGGATAGTCAGATCAAGATTAGCAATTTAAGGAGACTCACAGAAATCTAGCAAGACCTTGTTTTAAAATTTAAAAAAAGTAGCCAGGTGTGGCGGCACATACTTGTAATCCTCACGTTTGGGAGGTGGAGATAGGAGGATCGCGCAGGTTTGAAGCCAGCGGCGCTGGTTTAAGAGACCCTGTTTCCAAAAATAAAAAAGTATAAAATAGGTCTGGGAGTGAAGGCCAGAGCTAGAAGGGCTTCTAGGAACTCCCATACCACCAAAAAAAAAAAAAAAAATTAGGAAGCCTTTAATATTTGATAGGTACTTTGTTGTGTTGGTGGTTATTGTATTAATTATAGAGAAATAAACAAAAGAGGCCAAACTCCTGACTGCATGGAAGCTGAAATGTGGAGGTGGACTCCGCAGAAAAAAATGATAGTGAGAGATAGAATAATTTGCAGACCAATTGGTTTTCAGTAGATCAAGTCCCATTTTTACATGCAATTATTTAAAATAACCATAAACAACAAATCCAAGGAAAGTATATTTACCAAGAAATAGCTATTGCCATCCCTTCTGGTAGCTTATTATCAGCCATGTATTTCTTTGTGCCTTGCCCCAACTCCTGTTCCTCTCCATGGTCAGACCAGTGTCTGAGATAAAGGTATGCTACCTCACGGGGAAGCAACAAGTACATCTGGAAACTTCCCACTGAAGCTGCGGCAGAGCTCCAGGGAGTGCTGAAAGGATGCAGGTAGGACACCAACTTCGTTGAACACCAACCTTGTTAGATACCAGAAAAAGGGTCAGCAATCAATGCTATTCAAGTGATTACATTAACATACCTGTACACTAATGGTAGGATAAATTCTACACCTTTTTAAAGTTAAAGTGTCTGTAAAGGGATACACAGTGGAAATAATTCTTTGACCCATTTTATATCAAGTTCTCTTCCCCCAAATAAAACCTAGTAGAGATTTATTCTTAGCCTGTCACCTGATTTCTCCATGATGGTGAATTATCAGGACTGTGCTCTACCAAAGACAAATCTCTTCAGTATAGATTGAGCGCTCTTAAAAACATGTACACAAGGCTGGGCGAGGTGGCGCACGCTTGTAATCCCAGCATTCAGGAGGCAGAGGCTGGAGGATTGCAGTTTGCAGACAGCCTCAGCTACTTCACAACTCAGTGAGATCCTGTTTCAAAAAATAAAAATATAAAAAATAGAACTTGGGGCATAGCTTGGAGGCACAATGCCCCTGGGTTCCATCCCCAGTATTGCAAAACACACACACACACACACACACACACACACACACTTGTCTTTTTCCTCAACATTATTTAATACCCCTTCTCAATACAATGCCTCCAATCCGCCATACAATAAAACAGTATCTTTTGTTCAATGAGAGATTATTCTATTATTTAGAAAATTATCATGAATATATATATATATATATATATATATATATATATATATATATTGCCTAAATATATTTTCCAAGGATCATTTTAATCACTTCTTAAGCTAAAATGTTACTCTAATTATTCTACACACATAACATAGGAAAAATTTTAATGACCACCTGGGAAGATCAATAAATACATTTGACATTTTGTATGGATCAGTAAGAATAAAACACTATGAAATTAAGATTAACTTTTATGTCCTTACTAAAGGCTATAAATAATTTGGGGGGGGGCGGGAAAAGAATAAAATATATACTTTCTTCTGAAAATGGAAAAATTAGGCTACTGTTGATATAATTAATAAGCAATTTAGGTCATTTTCACAAATTACCCTTACAATGTACATTTGAAATAATTATCATTGTCTGACTAAAACTGAGCATTTCTCTCCTATTCACTAGTAATTCAGCACTTTGTGTAATTACAAAGGCATTTTTTTCTTTTGTATTTTTTACCTTATCCTTGCCAGCTTCATTATTTGACTTTCACTTCTGTAGAAGAAATTATTATAGGTATATACTAAGAGCCACAGCATAATTTCTATCACTATTTGTTAGCCAAGGTTGCTCCTGTATAGATCAAATTAGTATAAAATGGAGGCTATTAAAACGTGACAGAAGCCGGGTGTGGTGGCGCATGCTTGTAATCCCAGCATTCGGGAGGCTGAGACTGGCAGATCATGATTTACACACAGCAGTTCACAGACAGTCTCAGCTACTTAGTGAGGCCCTCTGCAACTCAGTGAGACCTGGTTTCAAAATAAAGAATAAAAAAATAGGGCAGGAGCTGTAGCTCGGAGGTCGAATGCCCCTGGGTTCCATCCCCAGACCTGCCCCCCCCCCAAAAAAATGTGACAGGTGTTTCCCTTGTCTTTAGATGTCCCTTCATTCAAGCTTTCCTAAGAAAATGGCATTGATGTATCTCATCCCATATATAGGTTGGCCAGACTTAGTCTGAAACATTCAAGTATAAAATATTCCTAAATCAGAAACATTTTGAGTGCCAACATGACCTCACAAGTGGAAAATTCTACACCTGAAACTCTGTGATAAGTTGCAGTCAAAAGCAGCCACACAACAGGTGGTTGTACATGTGCAGTCAAAGTATAGACACACAACATGCAGTTATATATTATGTATATATCACATATGAAATGCTCCAAAACCAAAAACATTTTTAGTGCCAATGTGACATCACAAGCAGAACATTCCACATCTTACACTATGTGACAGATAGCAGTCAAAACACAGACACACACACACAGGTATATAAAACTACTACTACAGTTGTATATAACTATACCTATGTGTTGAGGATGTTTATGAAGCATACATGTATTTTGTGTTTAGATTTGGGTCCCATTTCTAAACTATTTCCTGTGAATATAAAATATTAAAAAGAATCAAAATCTGAAATATTTTAGGTTCCAAGGATTTCAGGGAGGAATACTTACCCTATAACGGAATCTTAGTGAACCTTGGTTTTTCCTATAAAATCTGAATTGAGCTGTATGACCTCCACTTCTGACCCTAGCAAGGAGGATGCAGATGCATGACTGAAGTTCAAATAGTCAAATACATTTAAAACTTGAATTAGTCGTGCAAAGATGAAATGTGAAAATCATTTTCTGTGGCACTGACCACATCATCTGTGGCCTGAGTGAACCACAGTGCGTATGGAGTAGGTGTGCTGATAGTGCCAAAAGTGGTATGCTCACCAGGCTTTTCTTGGAATGGGATCTTGGATGAGGTTCCTGGTTTCTACACTCCTATAGCTCCTGAGCTCAGTTCTCTAGCTTAAATTTATCCTAATAATTGTTGTTGCTTATAAATTAGTGTTCTGAATGACACATGCATTTTAATAGTTTAAGACTGATAATGATGGTGATTTCTTAAATATGTGAAATTTGTCTCAGTTTTCAATCTATTACACATTATTATATTTGCTTCATATTAGGTGAAAATAATGAGCCCCAAAGAGGTTAAGTGATTTAGCAAGGTCATGCTGCTAGAAAGCAACAGAGCTTGAACATTGTCTTTTGGCACTCAGTCCAAAATTTTGGCATTTTACACTAAACTGTGCTGCTTTTTCTAGAACTGTAAACCAGCAGCTGATCTCATAAAAATAAATCCTTCAATTACCAAATCTTGTCCAACTCAAACCAATAATAACTGGAACAACCAATGGGTGATTAGCCACATTTTTTACATTTTGGGGGGTTGACTTTTGTGGGATGCATCTGACAAATCAACACTGTCCATTCTCTTTCCACACTTAAATATTTCATCAAAGACCAGAGCAATTTAATAATTGCTGATTCAGAATATAAGTTTCAGGACTTTTTAGAATGATGTCACCTAATTTTCCAGATACTGTAAGTGCAAAACCATCAGAGAGCTTTTGAATGTCAGAAAGATTCTCACAAATGCTTGTGAACACATTAGAAACTCTTAACATCACCAACTACTGTTAGAGTGCAGTGTTGATTCCAGATTTAATTATGCTTTTTGAGACAAATATTGAGAATTTGTTTTTTATTCTGAAAAAATGATTTTTAGAACAGTAAATTTCTGTTTCAGAGAAACAGAACCAATAGATGATAGATAGATAGATAGATAGATAGATAGATAGATATAGGAGACTTAATCTGGGAATTGGCACATGTGATTAAAAAGGCTTAGAATGACCACAATATTCCATCTGCATGCTGGAGAACTAGTAAAGCAGTATCTTAATTCAGTCCAAGTATAAAGGCCTGAGAACTAGAGAAATCAATAGTATAACCTTAGTTCAAAGCAAAAGGCCTGAGAACTAGGGTAAAAAGGAAAGGGGCCAGGCCCTGGCTCCTGGTAAAAGGCCTAGAATCTGAACATCCAAGAACTCTGATAGCTAAGGCAGAAAAAGACAGATGCCTTAACTCAAGTAGAGAGCAAATTTGCCCTCCATCCACTCTTTTGTTCTCGCCAAGCCTTCAACAGTATGGAAGATGAGCCTCCATACTGATGAAAATAGATCTTTTTTTTTCTTTTTCTTTTTTACTTTTGTTTTTATGCCTGCTGTTTTCTTTTTCTTTTTCTTTTTTACTTTTGTTTTTATGCCTGCTGGTTCAAATACTAATCCCTCATGAAAACAAACTCAAAGTCATGGCTAGAAATAATTTTTTACCAGCAGGTCAGGAATCTCTTAGTCTATTTAAGTTCACACATAAAAATAGTCATCATGCAGATAAAATTGCTAAGTAAAATTGCCTTCAATATAATTACTTTAACATAGTATAAAAATTTATTAATATTCTTTATTTACCCCAAGATCCTATAAAAATATAATCACGTATTTATTCTACTCATAAAATTTATCCCTATTAATCAACTATGGTTAAACATCAGTCCTAGCAGAACTATGAAGTTTTTTATCCTTAAAAGAGGACTATTAAATCTGAAAAAGGCAAATTCTATTTGAGGCAGGAGTGAGAAAGTTTCATTTCCCTTTCACTGGACTTTCTTACATGTTGGATGTTTGTGTATCAGCTAGACATTAGTATGCAGGATATCTATAAAAGAATGTTCTTATTATCAATACGCGTAGCAAGAAAAAGACATCAGGATTTTGCAGAGGAAAATTTTGAACTACATTGTAACCTCAATATAGGCTGTAGCTATTTCTGAGAAAGAACGGGGTGGGGGGGGGAGTCTATGATAGGGCTGAGACTATAGTCATACATCTACCAGCCTCTGTATGTGGGCTGCCCCAGGACACAGGTATGACCACAGGTGAGGCAAGCTGTCATCAACAGGCAGTCCCTGAAAGGGTTGACAATTTCATCTTGGCAGCTAGCATCATAAATGATCTATTTCTGAAGTTGTTAGATGCCACACAGCAGTATCCACCATATAATGTGTCAATTGTTACTGAGAGGCAGAAAAAATCAGGATCTAGAAATCAATCGATGGCATAGGCTGGTAAAGATCACTGTGACATTCTTTTTCTTAATGATGGATGTTCGATCATATTTGCATAACTTTTAAGCCCATAAAATGTGTATCTCTTCTGATATAACAGTGAGGAAACAATTTCCAAAGTTTCTTCATTGGCTTAAGTGAACTGGAATATTTTCTCATTCCAGCCTGAGGAATGCTACCTACTGATTCCTTTTGTCCTGTATCATATGAAACATTTCAGAGTGAGTATTAGGTTTTGCTTTCTTTGAAACATTTAGATGGTGCAAGAGAATTGTGAAAACTTGAATGAAAAAAGAGGAGTTGCCAAGAGAGAAGTAAGTATAAGCCAGGCACAGTGGTACAGTCCTGTAACCCCAGGTCCTCTAACTTGGAGGCTTGAGGCTAAAGGGAGGATCACAAGTTCAAGGCCAGCCTGGGCAACTTAAAATATTGTCTCAAAATAGAAGTATAAAGGACTGGGGAATGTAGATAATTTGAAGAACCCTTGTCTAACATATACAAAACCTTGAGTTTAATTCCTGGGCAAGGAGAGGGGCAGAAGAAGAGAAAGAGAGAGAAACATATCACAAAGCCTCAAGATAGATGTGTATTACTTAGTTTCTGTGGCCATTTAAGCAATTTATTTCACTAATTTATACAACAAATCTTTATTTACTGTTAACTTTAAGCCAAGAAGCAAGTCTTCAATGGTATATTAAACACACAAACACTATATATATGTATATATATATATATATATATATATATATATAATTTCTTGATCTTGTTTTTCAAGAGAAAATAAATAAACATGTAGTAAATTTACAAATAGCAGTGAGAAAAACAAAGAAAATAAAGTGATTGGCATTAAGGAACGATAACCACTTCAAGTGTCCAGAGAATGGGCTAGTAGTTGGCTTTCTCAGAAGTCCTATAAGACTTTTATTTTTAATACAGAAAAAAAAAATGAGTGTGATTCCCTTGGTGGCAAAGGAATAACATAAGAGGGAGGGAAAAGGGGAGAGAAAAAAAGGAAAGGTAGGATGATTTATTAATAATTGCATACTTTGGATTATCCTTTTCTGCTGTAGTTATTATTTTAGAGGAAATGTGAATGTATTCTACTGCCACAAAAATCTAAACATCTTATGCCTATCTCAGAGACAAATCAAAGAAAATTGCTATAGATAAAACTACTACATTTATCAGTGCTCTTGAAACTTTAATTAGCCTGAGTGGTACTCAAAGCCCTGCAGTCAGGAAGGAAGATGGTATGGAGGGAAGAGGGTTGATTATGCAGATGTTTCAAGGGTATACACTTCCATAAAAATATTATCCAGAGCCCAACATGAAACAGATGCAGAGCATGTGCTTATTGAGTAAATGTATGCACATTGATACATAATTTTCTACAAAAATAGCAGCACCAACAAACATATTGAATACCTATCTACAGAGTGTAATGCTTTCCCATACATATTTGCAATTGAAGGGAAATGATATGATTAAAAGTAATAACTAATTGTTAGAAAATTAACATACAGGCACTGGAGTCACATACAAATGCACAAGGAATAATATATATAATTCTTAAGCGAATAAGCAATGCCATAAAGCTGCTCTTTTGGTGCTAAAAACCAAACTTATGGGTCTGAGGAAATGAAGATGATATTATCTAGTTTATCGGGTACCATTATGGCTTATGAAACCTATTCCAGTTTAGTTACATCTGCAAATTCATTTCACTAAACTTTAATTACCCCACTAACTCAGATAAAAATTGTGTTTCAGGAAGTATACTTTGAGTAGAAAATGTTTAAAATGTACTATAGAAGTCAGCAAGCATATAGAAAACCAACAGGGGACTGCATGCAGTTAATTTAAAAATATGGTCCCTAAATATAAACAAGACTCCTGGTTTTGTACCTTTGCACGGTCCCTTTCCACATTGAATTTGAGCGGGCCGTATATAAACACAAAAATGCAATGGGAGTGAGGCTGAGTTGAGTGACCTTTGATGGAGTCTTGCAACTCCCACCTGAGTTTCTTAACTGCTCCTTCTGGAGGAAGTCAGTTACCATGAAAAAGTTCTGCCACTGTGATAAAACCAAGGTCTGTAGAAAGGCTGCTTAAAGGGAGAAAATGAGATGCTTGACTAAACTCAGGTTGTCTATCTCTTCTGAGCCAGGCATCAAATGTGAGAAAAGAAGCTATTTTGGGCTTTTTCAGCTCCAGCAGACCCAACAGAAGAGAACTGAAAAACCCACCTGACAGCTCAAATTGAGGCCATAGACACATGGGCTTGGTGACAGCATACCAGCCTTCCTAAGTCATTTTGATGAATCTAGGGAAGGCCTAAACTTCATAGAATAGGGATGAGACATTCTACCATGAACTATAAAAAAGAAATCACCCGATTTATAGAATGAACATATATACTAGATGGTTGTCATTTAATATGCTAATGAATTGGTATAATTTTTTTACTTAAATTATCCTAATTTCCCTCCTTGAATATAGGCTTACTTGCTTCTAGTGGATAGAATATGGTGGAAATGTATGAGTTCTTAGAATAAGTGACAAAAGAAACTACAGTTTTTTTCTTGCCATCTTTTTAGAAAGATTCCAGGGAAGATACTATGATTCTGAGATGATTCCCAGTCCACCCTAGAAAGACAAGGTCTCCTGCTGACCATGACTGCAGAATCCAGACATTCTGTCAATGTCATGTAAGCAAGCCATCCAGAGAGAGCTTGGCCTACAGCTGCCTTCCCTGACATCTTGACTGCAACCACATGAAAGATCCAGAACCAGAGCCATCCACCCAAGGAACATTCAGGCTCCTCAAACTCAGAAGCAGTATAGGAAATATATTTTGTTTCATTTTGTCATAAGATGCTTCAGTTTGTGTTAATCTCTTATATGGCAAAAAATGATAGAGGTAAAAATATAAAGTAAAATAGGCATATGAATGAAAGGTTCTTGTTTTTCAGAGGTTAACACAGAATGGGGAAAGAGCCAATAGGTTTCTTTTAGTTGTTTTGTATTGACATATGGCAATGGACGATGAATGAAGAGAAACACTGGTCACTTTTTAATATGAACGTTTAGGTTCTGTGAAAGGGCCAGGGCTAGCTGCAGAGGGTAAAATATTCTCCATTTAAAGAATTGCCTTTAATAAAGGATCACATTCAACACAGTGAAATTTGACTTCAGAGCCATAATGCGATAGCATTGTGAAAGACTGGAATGAGTGTACTTAGAATGTGGATGATATGTGAATTCTTGAAGCCAAGGGGCTGATTTTGGAAGGTTGCATTGCCACCAAAATAGCTGCAGTAACATCTCTAGAACCACACGTTTCTTGTTCAATGTGAACTTTCTAATTCCTTTTTAAAATTATTATTGGTGCATACATTTTAACGGAGTACAAGACGGTAGAGGCATACATGCACACATTACTCATTTAGCCCCTCCCCAATTTCTTCCCATTTCCTCCCCCTTTCCTCCTTCTCATTTTTGGTTTAGTGATTAACTTTGATATGTTTGTGAATGTATATCATGTACTTTAGGGAGTTTCCCTCTTTCCCCGTCCCATCCCCCTCAGTTAAGTCAACTTATTTGCTCATTTACGGTTTCTTTGTCTAGAGTTCCTTCTATGACCCATTTTCTCCCTAGCTTCCACATATTAGGGAAAGCATCCAATTTTTTTACTTATCGTAATTGACTAATATCAGCTTAATTCCTAATTCAGAGGTGGCATTTTTTCTCTAGGCACTAGACTCTGGGCTGACTCAGGGACAGTAGAAGTGATGTTTCAACAATCCTCGATGTAGGCTTTGGCTGGCGAAGCAGGTTCCTTTCCCTCTCTCTAAGGCTTTAAGCCATGTAAGAAATATAACTATTCTAAGACCACCATGGTATAAGAAATGCAGGTGATGTGGAAAGATCCTGCAAGGTGATGGCACATCATGTGGAGAGAGACAGAGAGGCTGAGGACTACTGACCCACTGTCCTATCAGTGGTGAGCCTACCTTGGGAATGGCTACTCTAGCCACAATAACCCATCTGAAATGCATCATCAACCTGAGACCATACCTATTTTTGAATCAGTTTTTTGTTATAAAATCAGTAAATTAAAATGGTTGCATTTCAAAATATTAAACATGGAGTAATTTTTTATAAGACAATAGTTGAGAACTCTAATTCTATGTGACTCACTTGAACTCTGCCCTATCAGAAAGCACAAAGTAAAAATAGAGACTTGTTTCTAAAAAATGAAATAAAGTTAGGTCTCCTTATTTGCTCATCTATAGATTCTCCTTTTTGTCTACAGTTCCTCCTATGACTCATTTTCTCTCTAGCTTTCACATATTAGGAAGAGCATCCAATTTCTTACTTTTTGTTACTAATTTCACTTAGCACAATGTTCTCCAGTTCCATCCACTTCCCTGTAAATGATATAATTTTGTTCTTTATTATGGCGGAGTAAAAATCTATTTTGTACGTGTCCCATAGAGTTGTGTGTGTGTGTGTGTGTGTGTGTGTGTGTGTGGTACTGGGGATAGAATCCAGGAGCATTCTACCTCCGAGCTATACCCCCAGCCCTATTGTTTATTCTTTATTTTGAAGCAGGGTCTCACTAAATTAATTGCAAAGGGCCTGACCAAGTAGTAGCGGAGGCTGTATTCAAAACGCGATCCTCCTGTCTCAGCCTCCCAAATGTTGGGATTACAAGCGTGTGCCACCACGCTCAGCTATCCCTTAGTTTTATAATCCATTAATCTGTTGATAGACATCTTGGCTGATTCCATAGTTTGGCAATTGTGAATTTTTGCAGCTATAACTATAGATATGCATGCATTAGTTTGGTTTCCATTCTTTTGGGTAGATACTCAGAGATAGTATTGCTGGGTCATATAGTGGATTCATTCCCATTCTTCTGAGGATCCTCCATACAGTGTTCCAAAGTGGTTGCCCTAATTTGCAATCCCACCAACAGTTTATTAGAGTTCCCACTTCCCCACATCCTCACTAGCATTTTTTGTTTATGTTTTTAATAATTGCCATTCTAATTTTAATTAGGTGAAATCTCAGGGTAGTTTTTATTTGCATCTTTCTGAATGCTGATGATGGTAAGCATTTTTCATGCATTTGTTGGCCATTTGGACTTCTTTTGTGAAATATTCATTTAGTTCACTTGCCTGTTTTTGATTGAGTTATTTGTTCTCTTAGTGCTGAGTTTCTTGAGTTCTTTGTATATTCTAGATATTAGTCCTCTATTGGAGGAATAGTTGGCAAAATGTAACCCCATTCTGTTGGCTCTCTATTGAGGTTCTCAATAGTTTCATTTGCTATACAGACGCTCTTCAACTTAATGCAATCCCACATAAGGGGCATGGGAGGGGGGAAGAGGGAAATTCCATTATGTACGTGATGTACATTCACAAACACATCAGTCACTAAGCCAAACATGAGAAGGAGGGAAGGGGGAGGGAATGAAGAAGGAATTAAGGAAAGGGTAAATGAGTAATATGTGCATTTATACCTCTACCATCTTGTATCTCATTAAGATATATGACTACAATGCACCAATAAATAGTGAAAGTAAGTTTAAGTGAAGAGATGTGACTTGAGAGATCAGGTTATAAAAAGACTACAATTTCTATCTTAGTGTGTTCTTTCACTATGTCCCTTTCTTTAGAGAAAGCCAGCTGTCATGTATGAGGCTGTCCTGAGAAGAAGAAAACTAGCTTCTACATCAATATGATGCTTGGACACCCAATGGAGAAGCCCATACAGCAAGGACACAGGCCTGTGAAGAGTCAACTGTTGGGACCTTCTGAGGCTCACCAGTAGTCACATGAGTGAACTTGGAAATAAATCCTCTTTCTGCTGAGTCTTTAGATGGCTGAATTCTGGTGGAGAGCTTGATACAATACCTTGAGAGATCTTAGGCCATAACCACCCAAATATGCTGCTTCTAGATTACTAACACACAGAATCTATAAAATAATAATAATCTGCTGTTTTAATATACTAAATTTACAGTAATTTGTAATATACCAATAGACAACTAATAATATCTTCTTAGCTTTTTTTTCTTTTAACCTGTTGAGAAGCCTATTTTTGCATACTTGTTTCTCCTTTAATCTTTTTTTTCTGCTAGCTTTTAAGATTTTTATTTTTTTCTATTGTTATTTGAAGTTTTGGTATGGTGTGTGAGGTGCCTTTTTCTTTGCACTTATCCTGACCAAGGTTCATAGTTATTCTTGAAACGCCGGGCGTGGTGGCGCACACCTGTAATCCTCTCGCTTGGGAGGCAGAGACAGGAGGATCAAGCAGGTTCGAAGCCAGCCTCACTGGCTTAAGAGACCCTGTTTCCAAATAAAAACGTATAAAAAGAGGTCTGGGAGTGTAGCCCAGAGGTAGAAGGGTTTCCAGGAACCCCAGTACCACCAGAAAAAAAACAAAGTTATTCTTGAGTAGTTTTCATAGTTTTCTAAGGATTTTGAAAATTGTAGCAATATATTTCCATATATATCTTTCATTCCCTTCTTTTTCTTTATGAGACTACATATATATATATATATATATATATATATATATATATATATATATATATAGTGTAACTCTACTACCTGAAAAACTATTCAAGATACTATTTGTAAGTCATTGTGTAACTCCCTTGCTTGAATCTATTGTGTCTCTCATTTTATTATCTATGATTTTTCTTTTTTAAAATAAAAATCTCTTTTCTCAATGTGCCTGATTATTTTAGGTTTAGTGACATAAATTGTATATAATTAAGCATAGCCTTTTATCTTCTCTTCTTCCAAAGAGATATATATCTAGGGGAACTAATAACCTTCCATCAACTTAATCTAATTATAGAAGGCAAGAAGATTGGATGTTGGACTTCATTATCCTGTGGGAGTCAGACCATTTTTGCTCATCCATATTCCTAGGATATATCTGTAATTGTGGGATGTTTCCAAGCATTGCTTTCTTGGCAAGCTTTCGACTCTAATTTTCTTACTCTCTAAAAACTCTACTTAGCTTCTCAACTTCTTACCTGCCTTTGGCATTTTCCAAATACCGGGTTCCTCTTTCTGGGATATTTTAAGACTGGTATTTATCATTTTTTAATGCTTTCTTAGCTTCATGATAATTCCAAGCAGATTTCCAAAGAAGAAAAATATTTTGATTAGTTTTTTATTTGTTCATGGTAAATATATAGTCTATATTTCCCAGTTTACCAGGCCAAAATAAACCATCTCACACAGAATTCTTTCTTCCCCAGTGAGAGAGAATTTATTTACTTTGAAGTGGAGCTATTCTTTGTTGTTGTTGTTGTTGTTGTTGTTGTTGTTGTTGTTGTTGTACTGGGGGTGGAACCCAGAGGCTTTCTACCTCCTGGCTATACTCCCAGACCTTTTTTATATTTTATTTTGGAAACAGGGTCTCACTAAGTTGCTGAAAGCCTCACTAAGTAGCTGAGGCTGGCTTCGAACCCATGTGATCCTCCTGTCTCAGCCTCCCAAGCGCGGGGATTACAAGATTACAAGCATGCGCCACCATGTCTGGCTTCTTTTTTTTTTTTTTAGAGAAAGAAATAAAGTAATAAAATGTGTGTGTGTGTGTGTGTGTGTGTGTGTGTGTGTGTACACATGTGCACAAATGTATGTATTTGGTTTCAGCAAAGATTCTCTTTTGTAAGGGAGAGAATCTGTACATCCTTTTTGTCACTGTACTTATTTCTATCTCTTGTGTTATGACATTTTATTTAAAATTTTGTTGAAGTATATCTTAACCAAAAATATGAAAATGGCAGTAACCAGTTAAAATTCAGAAAGAGATGGCCTGCTGTGAAGAGGAAATATACTTAATGCTGATTTATTTTCTGCCCAAATTCAGAATCATACATAAAAAAGAGGATTAGATTTCACACTTGTGGACTGAGGCTTTTTGAAGCCCTAAAAAGCTATAAGCAGAAATAACTACTCTTGATCTGATTAGTATTACTGCTGTTCATTTGGGTGAGGGTGTGGTCTTGCTTAAACTATCTATGGGTAAGGCTTGTAAATATTCTCTTCATTTGCAAATAAGGTTTGTAAATATTCTCTTAAAGTCAATGGATTATGTGCAAAATATTCTTGAATAATGATTGAGTTTATCGAGAAATGAATTTTGAAATAATAAGAAATAAAAGATTTTTACACTCCAAATTTCTCTATCTTGCCAAATCCTGTGGTCAATTTTTAACTGTCTTATGGAAATCTTTGTGATAATGAGTCTGAAAAGTTTCACTTGGCTTTATTATATCTTATTCTCTTAATTTTCTCTGATCTCTGTATCTACTTCTCTGAATCTCCCTTGATAATTTCTGTTCCTCGGTTGACGTGCCTCAAGCTTTGGATTTCTCAATCTTATTCTTTGCTTGGGCAATTTCATTCTGTCACATGGTTTTGAGACATCTTAACACAGAACTCCTAAGTTTAATTCAAATCTATTCAAACTTATTTTCTTTAATCTTAGATTTATGTGTTTTTGGTCATACAAAAAGATATCTCAAGCAAAATGAACAAAATTGAAATATGTCTTTTCACACATTCCTAATCTTTGCTAAAGTTAATCCTTCCAAATTTTTCTCCCTCTTAATAAATGCTTTTATTTTCTTTTTCTTTTTTTTTATTTTTGTGGTACTGGGGATGGAACCCAGGGGTATTCTAACTTTGAGCTACACCCACAGCCCCATTTTTTTATTCTTTATTTTGAAACAGGGTCTCGTTGGGTTGCAAAGGGCCTCACTACATAGTAGCTAAGGCTGTCCAAGAACTGCGATCCTCCTGTTTCAGGCTCCCTAATGCTGGGATTACAGGCATGCACCCCCACGCCTGGCTTACTTTTTCTCTGTTTTGAATACATTTTGTCCAATTAATTTGTCTCATTATTTTGTTTTATTTCCTTGTATTCTTACTGAATATAATAAACCCTATATATTCTCACCAATCTTCTACTATCATAATTCAGGTCTCTGTCTTCTATTTTGTGTGTGTGTGTGTGTGTGTGTGTGTGTGTGTGTGTGTGTGTGTGTATTCTCTTTAGTAGTTTTCCTGCCTCTATACCTGCATCCTTGTTCAACCTCCCTCCATATACCTTCAGAATGAACTTTTTTTTAAGTGAACATTTTTTAAAAATCAATGATATATCATACCATGTGTGTCCTTTCAACAGCCTCCACATTAGAATCAGAAAATAATCTAGAATACTTTATGTATCCAATAGAACCTTATATGATGTGTCTACTGCATAATTCTCTGACATCATCTACTGTTTTCCTATATTCCACAATATTAAAAGTCCTCTGACATTTATTTTGTTCAAAACACAAACGTTTTCTTGCCTCAGTGTTTCTGTGATGGCTGTTCCCTCAGCCTACAAAATTTTGAAAATTTTCATTTGGTTGATTATCTTCTCATAGCTCAGGTATTATGTGCAACATGAACTACTCAACATGCAGTTCAAAAACAGGATATCAACACAGCAGGATCCAAATCAAAAGTTCTGAGTTGCCAGACATGAGTGTACCGTATATACAAAGTAAATAGGCATGATGTGCAGATTTGTGATTTTTATATACTTTTGTATGTATTTGGTTTTTTCATTTTTAATTTAACTCTTTAGAGATCTTCTGTGATCTCAGTCTCAACAGCCTGCCCAAGCACACCTTTCTGGTTGTTTCTATATTGTTATGTGGCTTTATTTTCTTTCCAGAAATCAACATTTCTAGAAATAATTTTATCTATTAAAATCCATACATATTGGCTTTTTGTCATTCCTAGCTGGGATGAAAGATTTTTAAAACATGCATTTTGCTGGTCATTTTTACCACAATATTCCTAGGTGTTTGAATAGTACCTGGAACGCAACAAAAGCAAATCACTGCCTGAATGAATTTAGGCAAGGTGTTAATATATTTTGTTCATTTTATCACTCTAAAATGTCTAAAATGTCTAAATAACTTACAGGGAAGGGCTTAGCCACCTTGCCTAGGCTTTTAAGAACTGTGTCAAAATTAAGTGATTCTTTATGTTCTCCAAAGAAGGGGAATAAATATCCCATGATACATGCCAGGATATGTGCATAAACATCCCTTTATTAGAAATTTCTTATCTCCTTTCTTAGAACCACTCATTAAAATATTATTCATTTTCTTCTAATAATCTTCTTTCTCAGGACCATCACATATATCCAGTATCTCAGATGTTATCTGTTTTCAATATGTCCCATAGATACTATTTTTCCATTCTGCCAGTACTAAACATATTTGGGTAGTTAGTACTTTCAGTTTAAATAAAAACTTCTTGAGGGGAAAAATCGGACACATTTACCCTTTAATCCTTCTTATTTTCCACAGACTTATACAACTAGAATGCCATTAATATTTCTTTGAACTTACTAAAATTTTTCAGACAGATTGGTAAGAGGTAAGTAAGACTATGATCAGGAGACATCAATAGATTACTAGGAAGCAGAAACCTTAATTAGGTAAAGAGGTCATTAGTACAAACTCCCTTTGGCTTATCATCCTATTTTCTCAGCACTTCTAATCAATTCTCCATGTCAGAATTTACTAAAATCACAGATGGATTATGACTCCATGGTCTATAATACTTTAAAAGATACTCTGCCTTGGAGAATAAAATTGAAGTTACTTAAAATGTCTCACAAGGATTGGCTTTTGGCAGCCTGCACATCCTCCCTTCCCCATCTCCACTAACATAGAACCCAGAATAGGTATGATCCTTTAATATCTGTAGGATATTGTACAATTACAAAGCACTGTTATGCTCTACTCACCTAGACTATTTTATCCTTCAAGTTGTAACTTAAGTGTTCAACCCCGAGAAAACTATCCCTGAGTAACTGAACTCAATCAGGTGCTTTTAAGAAGTGGTGAAATACTTTTTGCAAAAGTCTGTCATTGGCCTGTAATAATTGTTAGATTTTTTAAAAATTTAATTAAATCCTATGATTAAAGCACTTCCCTCAGAAAAGAAATTCTTTCTTGTCCAACTTCCTAATCCTAGTACCCATAAGAGTGCTTGGTAATTAGTTTGACACTAAAAACCTTTCTGTACAAAAAGTCAGAATAAGTGAATGGGAATAAGTTAATGGGAATAAGTGAATGAATGGATAGGTTAGTTGATATATTTATTGATAATATATTTATAAGGATTAATAGGATTTTAATAGGCTTTTATCTGTGCCTTATAGCCACACATCATAATATAAATCATGTTGACAGTGACCTTCATGAACACAGTACTTAGCACCCCCCCTCTGCCTCCTTCCTCCCTTTTTCTTTCCCCATACAGAATACTGAGATTGACACTGGTACTTTCACATATGTACACAAAGCCAATAGTAGTAATTCCTTCAATGATCTTTACTCATTCCCCTCCCCCCCTCCCTTCTTCTCATGTTTTGTTTAGTGATTGACTTTGATATGTTTGTGAATGTACATCATGTACATTATGGAATTTCCCTCTTTCCCCCTCCCATCCCCCTCAGATTGCCTTATTTGCTTATTTATAGTGTTTTATAATTTTTATTGTAGAGTTCTACCTCTGGTTAGGTTTATTTTTAGCTATTTTATTGATTTTGAGTTATTGTGAATGGGATTGTTTTCTGTATTTCTTTTTTAGTGGATTTGTGGTTGGCATATAGAAAAGCTACTGATGTTTTTAGGTTGATTTTCTACCTCACTACTTTGCGGAATTTATTTATTTATTTATTTATTTATTTGCAGGTCTGGGGATGGAACCCAGGGGCATTCGACCTCTGAGCTACAATCCCGGCCCTTTTTTTAAATTATTATTTTGAAGGCTCACTAAGATTCTGACTAAGTTGTGGCAGGCCTCACTAAGTAGCTGAGGCTGTCCGCAAACCACGATCCTCAGGTCTCAGCCTCCAGATGCTGGGATTACAAGCATGTGCTGCCACCACGCCCGGCCTTTGCTAAATTTTTTAAACAGCTCTAGTAGACTTTTGGTTGAGTATTTTGGGTCTTCCAAATATAGAATCATATCATCTGCAAATAGAGATAATTTTAATTTTTCTTTCTATTTGAATTCCTTTGACATCCTTCTCTTGTCTTATTGCTCCAGCAAGAGTCTTGAGTACTCTATTGAAAAAGAGTGGTAACAGTGACAGTGAGCATCCTTGTCTTGCTCTGATTTTAAAGGGAATTCCCACAGTTATTTTCCATTCAATATGTTGCTGGCTTTGGGTTTATTGTATATTGCCTTAATTATGTTGAGGTACATTCCTTCTCTTCTTATTTTCTGTAGTGCTATTAACATAAGTGGGTGGTAGATTTTGTCATATGCTTTTATAGCATCTATTGAGATCACCATGTGATTTTGTCCTTAGTTCTATTTATGTGTTGTATAGTATGTATTGATTTGGATATGTTGAACCAGGTTTGCATTCCCAGGATGAAACCAACTTGATCATGGTGTATAATTTTTTTGATGTTGCTTTGAATGTTCATGGTTAGTATTTGTTTAGGATTTTTGCATCTGTGTTCATCAACAATATTGGTCTATAATTTTCTTTTATTGTGGTATGTTTATTTGGTTTTGTTTGTAAGATGATATGGGCCTTACAGAAGAAATTTAGAAACATTCCATCTTTTTCAATTTCATGAAATAATTTGTGAGGTATTGGGTTTAGTTCTTCTGTGAAGCTTTTGTAGAATTCAGCTGAGAATCTGTCTGGACATGCACTTTTCTTTAATAAAACTTTTTTATTGCTGTTTCTATCTCTTATCTTGTTATTGATTAGTTTAGGTTTTCTATTTCTTCTTGGTTCAATTTAGGTAGGTTGCAGATGTCTATAAATCTGTCCATTTCTTCCATGTTTTCCAGTTTATCATAATATAAATTTTCCAAGTAGTTTCTGAGGATTCTCTAGATTTCTCCATTGTCTTTGGTGAGTCTCCTTTTCATTTCTTATTTTAATAATTTGGATTAATTCTCTCTTACTTTAGATTATGTTGGTTAAGGGATTGTCAATCTTTTTAAAGATCCAGCATTTTGTTTTGTTCTTTTTTGTTCTGTAGTTTATTAATTTCTGCTTTTCTTCTACTGGCTTTGATATTAGAATGTTCATGTTTTTTCTGGGTCCTTAAGATATGTCATCAAGTTGTTTATTTGGTGACTTTTTGTTTTTCTTATGTGGGCTCTCAATGCTACAGATTTTTCTCTTAAAACCACCTTCAAAGTGTCCTATGGATTTTGGCATATCATGTCACTATTTTTATTTAATTCTAGAATTTTTTTAAATTTCTCCCCTTATTTCTTCTCTGATCTTGTCCTTGTTCAGGAGAATATCATTCAGCTGCAACATATTTATCTAGTTTTTTTTTTGTTTTCCTTTTGTTGATTTCTATTTTCATTTGATTGTGATCTGAGAAGATGTGGAGAATTATATGTTTTTAATTTACTGGTCCTTGCTTTGTGGACCAGAATATGGTCTATTTTGGAGAAGGATCTGTGAGTAGTTGAGAAGAATGTGTATTCAGTTGTTGTTGGTTTAAATATTCTATGTATATATCTATTAGATTCATTTGGTTTATAGTGTTCTTTAGGTCTGAAGAGTCTTTATTATCTTTGCCTGGAAGATTGATCTTGCAGTGTGGATAGTGTGTTGAAGTTTCACAATTTTATTGTATTTGGATCTACTTTAAACCTGACGTCCCAAAGAGTTTGTTTTACAAAAGTGGGTACCCCACATTTGGGGGATGAATGTTTACTATCATATCTTTGTGTTGGGTTGTTCCTTTTATTAATAAGAAGTGACTACTTCATCTCTTTTGATGTATTTTAGCTTAATATTTGTTTTGTTGGATATGAATGTTGCTACTCCTGCTTATATTCAGTCTCCATTTGCACAGCATATCTTTTTTCACCTTTAGCATATAGATATCTTTGGCTGTAAGGTAAATTTCTTGCAAGCAGCATATAGTCCTATCATAATATATATATTTACTGTGATTCCTGGAAACCCTTCTATCTCTGTGCTACACTCCCAGACCTATTTTTATTCTTTTTTATTTGGAAACAGGATCTCTTAAGCCAGCATGGCTGGCTTCAAACCTGCACAATCCTCCTGTCTCCACCTCCCAAGTGCAGTGATTACTAGCATGCGCCACCTCGCCCGGCTCCTATTATATTTTTTAATCCACATTGCTAGTCTGAAAATCTGTTTTATATAATCAAACTTTTGAGTTTGCCCTCCAGAGTCTCTTTAACTAGTATAGTTACGCTGCTTTGCTGATTAGGAACCCATGAAACTGCAGAGCTCTAACCTCTGGCCTCTGTGGCCAGTGGGCCTAGGCACAGCAGGGCTAGAGATTGCTATATTCCAAGCTTGTGGCCAGCTCATTGAGCTTTGATGGCCCTGGGACAACACTGCTTATCTGCTAGTTAGGATGACATGAAGCACTGTTAGTCACTGGCATGCATGCATGGACACCAGCTACAAACTCCTCTGGCAGAAAGAATGTTGAGTTCCCAGCCTGTACCTGTGATCATGTGAACCCCTGCTGGACCATGGCCTCCCTGCTTTCAGGGCCCAAGCTCTGGAAGGGAGAGATTCTACCATTATGAGCCTGGGGCTTAGATAGCTCAGTTATTTATTTCCAGGGCCACCACTGATGCTCTGGAAAGTTGCAATCACATGAGTCCTTGTTCTCCTCTGGTGCTGATGCTTGTTGTACCCAAGTACAGCCAGGCAGGAGTTTATAGCTTTCCAAGCCTGTGTCTCTGTAGGCTGAGTTACTTAACCCCAGACACACCATGGCTGGCTGTCCTGTGGTGATCACTGGAGAGTGGTGAACTTCTGACTTCAGGTCCCTTCCATTTGAATGTCTCTAGGAGCTGTCTGCTAATTCACCTTTCTGCAGTGTCCAACTGTAGCCTCCACCCTCACCTACTTAAGGGTGATTTGCAAAGTTAGAGACACTGTGAGTCTGTTCATAGTCATACAAGTCCTTGTGGCCAAACAAGGCAGTCTCCAGCTGGGATGGCTTGTTAATTCATGGTCTTTATGCGTGTTGGTCCCTGCATGCAAAGATGAGTTCAGCTGCAGCCGCTGGACCTAACTGGGTATATCTATATGCATCAGGGTATTTGGGTCTTTGTCAAAAGTAAAGAGAAAAGTCATCTGCTTTTGATGATAGTCTGTAGTCTCTGGATTCAAAACATTCTGCTCCTTCTTTGCTGGAGTGGATCTGTGGGAGCCATGATCCCAGAAGCCACCAGCTCAGGCATGGACTCGCCAAGATGGCACGGCCACCACCCTCAGCCCACCAAGGAACACTCTTTACAGTCTTTTGTTCTCTTTTTTGCCCTCAATTCCACCATATTTCAGCTATCATTGTTCTGTTTGATTGGGCTAATTTTTTTTTCCCCTTGTCAAGAAGCAGTTTTCCTGCTGTTTGAGTGCCAAGTCTCAGAATCTCTGAAACACACTATCTCCTTCTATCCTGCCAACTTTAACTTCTTTTTATGAGGAAATCTATGAGGATACTATTCTTAGAAATTTACCATTATGTTTCTATATTCATTTTGATTAGTTAGAAGTAATATAACTAAGTGATTAAAATATACTTTAAGGGAGAATCAACCTACCATGTATGACCTGAGACTACATAATTAGCTTCAGGGCTCTGGAAGATGAATGCTTAATACACTTAATTGCTTAGTCATTCTTTTTCCACTGTCATCATTGGCAATCCTGTATCTGGTAGATATTATAGTTGCAAATAAAAATTGTGGCACACTCAGTGTCAAAAGCATATCTTTAACTCAGGTGACTGTTTCAGTAAGGGCATAGCCAGATATTTGTGTCTTCTGGGTCAGGGCTTCCTTAGATCATGAACCTACTGCTTTTCTCAGGCAGGATGCCAGTTTGACTAGATGCAAAGTAGGAATCTATAGCATTGAAAGCTATTTAAGGAATTTCCCCTGAGTCCTACCTCTTATTTGCCAGGCTTGTATGACATTACACTAGGGCATTCTAGAGAACAGAAATATTATAGCTGGCCCATAGCCAGGAAAATGACTTATTTATAGTTATATTTCAAGAGGAGCTTATATTTCCAGAGATACAAAAAAACATATGGCTAACAATTTTCTAAGTGACCTCTCCTCTTAGAATGGTGCTATCTAGCAGTCTTTGGGTAGGAATTCTCTTTGTGAAACTGCTTAAATATATTTTTAGGATATCAGAATCCAAATATTATAGTTTAAAATATAAAAAAATGTAAGTTAACACTGTCAAACATGTGTAGAGCTAAAAACAAACTGAGAATCCTGTGGCAAAAATAACAGAGAAGCTGGGTATGTGGTGGCACACATTTGTAATCCCAACATTTGGAAAGCTGAGACAGGAGGATTGTGATTCATGGACAGCCTCCACAACTGCTTAGTGAGGCCCTTGGAAACTCTGTGAGACCCTGTTTCAAAATAAAAAATAACAGAGAAATAACGGGCAAGTATACATGTGTGGTAGAAAAGGTGGGGCAGAAAGAGAGATGTTTTCAAATAGTGTTCATTATTTTTAAGGTTTTTTTCTCTGTGGTAGTAAAAATGGTTTAAGACAGTAATGATATTTATCTAATGTCTTAATTTTTGGTGGTAACATACAATTTAATTATTAAATTAAATTGAGTATAAATATAAATTTAATAAATGCTTCAAAATTCTCTTGGTTTCTTAGCATCTACATTAATATTTTGGTCAATTTAATGGGCTTTTAAGTTGCTAGTATATAGAAAAACAATATTTTAGGGTGGCTTTATTTTGGAGTCTTTACTAAAAAGCAAAGGTTTCTGGAAATCAGGATTCCAGTATTCTGATTAATTTTGTAATCTTGTATAATTTTGTATACATTGCTTTGATGGGAACAACTATCCAATTTTTTTTTTATCTAGGCACCCTATAACTTTGATGGCAATGATCTGGCCAATAAAATACTCATTAAGAATCTTTAACTGATAGAGCTGGCTGGAGATTTTCAAACCTTTTAGAAAAAGAGAACAAATTTTACTGATCCAGATACTGGAAATACAATGATGCCAAGAGCTGGGATATACATCCCAGGTTTTATTCCCTTAATGGCCATCATCCTGGAAAAACTAAACACATATAGAGTAAGGACACTTGCCCTTGATAACAAACAGAGGTCACAGACAGGCAACAATACATGCCAGAACTACCACTGATACATATGTATGTGTCACCAGTGGTAGAAAACAGGTGCTGGCTCTAGGTGTCCTTGGCAACCACAACAGGCTCATGCATACATGTGACTGGCTATTAAAAACAGGTGCTGGCTCTACATCTCACTGGGAACCATGGTGGATTCCAGTATACTAATCCTGCCCATGGCCATGCATGGACCAGAATCAAGTTCAGGACCTGAATATCATGCTTTGGGGCAATCAGAAAGTGATAGAAATTAAAAGGACTTTTTTTAAAATCTGTCTTTGAAATGGGAATCTCCTCCTCTAACGATGTCACTGGTACCTTTTTGATTCATATATTATGGAACTGGGGATTTGTTGATCTCTAGAAACTAAAGAAAAATGTCTAGTCTTTTTATGTGCTTGAGTTTGGTAGTATAGATTAAAAGACATAGGGAAATGTAAACAATGATACTATCTTGCAGTTGAATCTGTTTTGCAGGAGGAGAGTAAAGGTTCTAAATTTTATGTTAAGGAAAAATCGAAAGCTATGCCAACAAGGTAAATAAGATATCCTTCTGGCCATGGTAACAGATAATTTTTTTAAAAATGCGCTACCAGGGCTCAAAAGCAAAAGGATTTAAAGGATTTTTTAAAGTCACATTAAATATGGTGATTCAGTGTAGAAACTGTAATGTTTAAATTGAGTTGGGGGTTGTGAAAGAGGCAAACACCAGACAAGTTATTAAAGGCCTCTTTAAACTGACAACTTCGGGTGAGGTCTGCCGACCATGGAGGAAGGAACTTATGACCAAGCAGCCAAGCAGCAGAGTCACACGGTCAGCAGAGTCAGTCCACAGAGTCATGGTCAGTCAGCAGAGTCACACGGCAGAGAGGAAGGGAGGGTATTTATGTAGCTGGGTCTTGGGATGGAGCTAGCAACTGGTCTTCTCACGACATCTGCAGTCTTGCAGCATTAGGAGTCTGCCCCATATGTCCAGAGTCTTGCAATGCCCAGAGTCTTGCAATGTCTGGAATCTCGTAACATCTCTACTTCTGGCTTCTGGGGTTCTGTCTCCTGTCCCTGTTGTGGGGTCCCATGGGGAAAGGGAGGGACCTGACCTATCATCCCAGCCTTTGGGTAATATTAGGTGATGACTGAGTCCATAATGACTTCTTGCTGTCAGGGGGCATTGTAGGGGATCCCTCAGCCAGGAGAGGTCGGGTCCTTTGGAAGTGGGCAGGTGGGATTATGACTGCAGCGGGGGTTGACTGGTGATTACCCTGGACAGCTCGGTAATGTATGTTTGAGTAAACTTTAGCAGACAAGGGGCTATTAAAAGAAAAGACAAGTCATGAGGACAGGTCCTAGGAAAAGAAGGAGCCTATCAACTATTGGCCCTTGCCAGGTAGGGAAGGAGCCCAGCAGCTACTGGCCATTGCCAGGAGGGGTAGGAGCCCAGCAGCTACTGGCCTTTCAAACCCTTCCAGATATGAGGTAGACTGTCAATATCGTGTTTTTATATTCTCACTTAACCTGGTCAGAGTTTAGACATTTTCTTCCCTTAGACCAGATTTATTAATACAACAGCAGCATTTTGTTCATGAGAAAGAGGCATACACCACTGTTTTCAGCGGTTTATTAAGTATGGGTCAGTCTGGTCAAATGGAAAATATGCTATTGGGTCAGGAGCATCAGTGACAGATTTTAGAGAATTTAATACTTATGGCTATCTGGCATCCGGAGAGGGAAAGCACTGTGCTAATCCCACCTGTGGTCGGTCCAATGTTTTATGGAGGGGAGGCAAATTTTCAGACATAAACAGGTAGGCCTGCTGAAATAAAAGCATTAAAGAGAATTATGTCAAGCAAAACAGGGCTTAGTGGGTTTTGACATTGAACAGGAGAATTTGTCATGGGGCTGTTCTAATGGAGCCCTTTTTAGCTGAGTAAGAGGAAGCCAGGTGAGGACCCCCATCAGTTTGGCTGTGTGTGGTGAGGATCACTGTAAAAGGCCAGTCCACTGTGGTTGGAGATGTTTTAGTTGGAGTGACTTGAGGACTTGATCCCCTGGCTTAAGGGCCTTGACTGCCAGGTGTGAAGCTGCTTCTTCAGTCCCAGGTTGGGGAAGATATCAGTCAACATGTTCCCTAAGGAGGTGCCTGAGAAAAAACAAGTAAGGGAGATAGGAAGACAATGAGAAGGATCCGAAGGGAGAGAGTGATTAAGCAAAAAAGGATAACCATACAGCAATTCAAAGGAGCTCATCCAGGTGGAGGTTCTTGGGGTGGCCTGTATGTGGGCCAGAGCTAGAGGTAGGAGTTCAGGCCATTACACCTACAGCTCCAGGGAAAGTTTTCTTAAATGTTTTTTTAAGAATCCCATTTATTTTTTCCTACCTTTCCTGATTACCGTGTTCGATATGGGATGTGGAGCTTCCAAGAAATGCCAAGGCCTTGTGCCACCTGTTGAGTAACCTTAGAAATAAAAGCTAGCACATTATCAGACTGTAAGGAATTGGGGAGTCCAAACCAAGAGATGATGTCTGAGCATAGAACATTGGCTACTGTGCTGGCCTGTCTCATCCTTTGAGGGAAAAGCCTCTACCCAGCCTGTTAGGGTGTCGACCATGGTAAGAAGATATTTTAGTTTTTTATGAGAAGGCATATGGGTGAAATCAATTTGCCAGTCCCGTCCTGGCAAATGTCCTCATTTGTTGGGTTAAAAAAGGGGTGTAGGCCTCCTTGGGGAGAAGCAGCAGTGCAGGTAGAACAGGAGGCACTGACTTTACTATCCAGCTGCTGCAGGAGGGGAGAATAAAACAAGGGGCTTAGGAAATGTTTAAGTGCCCATAGGCCCAACATGTAGGGAATTATATATTAGGTTAATGACTGCTTCGGCCTGAGCCTTAGACAGGGCAATTTTGTCTTGTAAAAGAGGGCCTGGAGTGTGTGGGCAGGAGGGCTTACTGTCAATCCCCTGTACTGAGATTGGAAAAGGAAAACTGGGACCCGAAAAGGATGGAAGGACTGAGTAGACAACCAAAAAAGAGATTGGCTTACCTGCTACCTTGAGAGTTACCCTGGGCCTGGCAAGGAGTACTGAGGTTGAGGAGTCCGGGAGCTATCAGTCCTTGGCCAGGCCGAGTAGGGCCTGTGACGGGGACTGGTCTGGAAGGGTGGTCCCCTGTGTTGATACACCTGGGGCTCACCACTTTTCCAAGGGCACTGTTCCAGTGTTCCTCCTGGCTGCACACTCAGCATGGTCTGGTTGGTGGGCCTGGCCTTGCCATACTTGAAGCAGACTTCTGGAGGTAGTTGTCGTTGCTGTCCTCCACTCCTAGGTGACGCTCCAGAGGGCTGAGCCACCACCATTGGCCACAAGGCAGCTACCAGGAATCTGCCTTTTGGGTAAGTTGTAGTGTACGCTCCATTTAAGCCTGTTATTCTCGGAAATTAAAGACTTTAAAGGCCATATTCACCAAATCTCGGTGCTATAAAGTGAATGCTGTCATTCTGGAGGTTTTCAGGACCAGCACCACAAGACAGCAATGGGGAGATTCCTATGCCTGTAAACTCCTAGAGGATGTATGAGTCCTGTTCAAAATCCTACAGACAAAAAAACCCAAACCAAACCAAACAACAACAAAAAAAACTGTGTAAGTAAAGATAAAGACAGAATGCTTGATTAACAGATGACTCCGGCTAATATACAAAAATAGAAAGACAAGCAGTCTCATAAATAAGAAATTGCATGCCGTGGTTCAGCCTTCTTGCCACAAGGACTTTTCACAATGTTATTTATAATGAGGCATGGTCTACTACAAATGCTTTAGCTACCTGGCCTTCAGTTTAAAATGCTAACTATTATATGGCCCAAGGTAAAGAGTTAGGAAAAACTTATGGAAATATATCTGGGTTATTGTATAATATACTAATGTATCAGTTTTTCATGTAAATGCCCATTGAATCGCCATGAATAATTTCAAAACCAAGATAAACAGGATTCTTCAGCCTTCTAGCTACAGATGGTTATGAGAGCAAAACTTCATATGAAGGAGTCCTTCTTTCATGATCCTCTAGGTCATTCATATCCTGAAACTTTAAACTACAAAACTCTGAGCGAACTTGCTAACACGTCAAAGCCGTTGGAGTGGTCATTGTCCCACTAGTTTTCAGCAATCATAATACCATGATTCCACTGATAATTTGTCCACAAAGACTTATAAACAGAATGCTATTTAATAGAACATCACAGAATGTGATATACCACGATGTCTCATCCATTCAAACAAGAAAAATGCCTGACAAAAAAGGCTTAAATAGTATTTTTTTTGTCCTCTCTCCCATTTCAAATAAATTCCTAAATTTAAGAATCTGAGGTCAGAGGGTAAAAAAATGAATTCATGATAACTCCATAGGTTAATTGGGAAAAAGAGGTTGAACTGTAAAAAAAAAAAAAAAAAGGTAAGAAGAAAGAAGGAAAATCCAAGAAGCAAAAAATGAATATATCAACATTGAATAAAAACAATACAAATTGTGTGAAAAAGAATCTATACTAGGCTACACCATTTAGTTGATTCAAATGTTATTAGTTTCTTGGTGAAAAAGACCTGTAAAAAAGATGTGCAAATTCTTATCATTTGTATATCTACAGTAAGCTAATTAGAATACTTATTACAAGAGTGTTGTTTTTTATTTTAAGTGTGATGTTAATTACAAATCAATGTCAACAAACTCTTTTGCTAACTTCACTAATTCCCATGTTGAAGAAGTAAATAATTTTTTTTTGGTATTAGGGAATTAAACCAGAGGCATTCTGCCTCCATGCTATATCCCCAGGCCTTTTTACTTTTATTTATTTATTTAATTATTTATTTAATTATTTATTTTTATTTATTTACTTTTGGTGGTACTAGGGCTCCTGAAAGCCCTTCTAACTGTGGGCTACACTCCCAGACCTATTTTATACTTTTTTATTTTTGGAAACAGGGTCTCTTAAGCCAGCGCCGCTGGCTTCGAACCTGCGCGATCCTCCTATCTCCACCTCCCAAACGTGAGGATTACAAGCATGTGCCACCACACCTGGCTACTTTTTTTAAATTTTAGAACAAGGTCTTGCTAGATTTCTGTGAGTCTCCCTAAATTGCTAATCTTGATCTGACTATCCTCTCAGCCTTCCAAGTACTGGTATTAGAGGCATGTGCTATCTCAGTCAGCTAAAAAAATCTTGATATTATACACATACATGTTTGTTCAGAAAGAGGTGTGCATATCTGATATTTATAATTAAAATTCTATTTTTATGTGCATGGGAAATGAAGTGAGAAATCTTGTGGTGAGGAAAATATTAGTTAAAATATATAAACGATACAGTGCCTCATAAGAGCTCTTCCTGCACAATTACTATACATAATGTTTTGAGTATTTTGTGTCTCAATGTGGTTGTTATAACATAGGAATAACTATATTCCTTTGTGACTTAATTTACAAAATTATATTTATATGTTGGTCTATTTAACAAATATTACTTTGTATACATTACATAGAATAATAACCATTTGGTGAACAGCTATCAGTGCGCTCTGAAGAAAATACGAACATAATAGTTGAAGGACTACTATGTGCAAGATTTCATGATGTTTTAAGTAGATGATATGCTACTGGGTTCTACCTCCTAAGGGATTTCTGTTAAAGCAGAGTGTCATTAACTTTCATTTTATAGGAGAAAAAAAAATTAAACTCAGGGAGATTATGTTGCCTAATCTTAAATAAGAATACTAATAATAAAACATCAAGTATGAAATTCCCAGGAAAGAGGTACTGGGATTTAGTTTTAACAAAGGAAGAAAAAAATGTCCTTCACTAAGCAAGGAAATGAAAGTAGAAAAGAGGCAGTGGTGATTATTTGGGAGATATGCATTAAAAAGGGCTGGAAATGGGAATCCAGTCATCTCTCTCATACATACCTCCTGCCAGTATCTCTTCTGTTGTAATACATTAATAATAATAATAATAATAATAATAATAATAAGGAGGAGGAGGAGGAGGAGAAGGACAGCAAGAAGAAAGTATATTCTTATAACTCTATCCCTTTCATTTTTGGAAAATTTACAATGTTCAATGAAACTGAACTTGATATAAAAGTGAAAAATAGATCAATTCATAAGAGGGAAACAATTGCCCTAGGATCTCTCTCTTAAAAATATTTTTATCACTGGATGGATTTTCATTAAGTCCTAGAAGCCATTCTCTGAGGCAAAGCCCTCAAGAACATGTTAGAAAAGACAATAGTATTCCAATAGTAACTATGGCTTCATTATTGTACATTTAGTCCATAACATCTGAAGCATCAATTATCTCTTTTGTGAGAAAAAAAGAGTAAATTTATGACCTATGACAGCAAAGACAATTGTTCTTCTTTCAAACCCATCTGAATAAATTTATTTTCCTTTTTGGTTTCTTTAATTGTACTTCTTAATCAGATGTTCAAACCCTCGAATTCTCTTTATTCCCTTGTTCTTTTCCTCACCCCCAATCCTCTCTTCCCCAAGGGCAATCAATAATCACCGCAGTACATTCCTTTTCATTGTAAAAATATTAGTGCTAAAAATCTCCAAGTAAGAACTTCTGATTATTGTGCTCTGCAGGTGGCCTTTCCTGTTTTTTCTCTCTCAAAACAACCCCTAAGCAACTTATGCTAATTAACTATAGCTGAAAAGATAAAACTTCAAATTGTGTTTTTTAGAAAATATCCTCATTATTATGTAAAGCAAAAAAATTTTGGAAAGAAGTCTCTTTTAGAACTTAAACTCTTCAAATAAACATTATGCTTCTAGAGTTGAATCATTTAATGATTCAGAAACTTGTTATAATGCTCATATGATTGATAGTCAAAAGTTTGTTCATGTAATATTTTTGCCCTTAAATGAATTCAATGAAGAAAAGAGATCTAAAGTAGACTGTGAAAACTTCAGGATATCAACAATGCATTGAGATGTAGAAAAAAAAAAACAGTAAAACTTGTCTTTCTATTACTCTCTTATTCAAAAAATAAAAGAGCTTTTAGATTTATTTTTATACATACACTGTGACTCATTTCTTCATTTGGTTTATTTGTCACAAATGATACATGCATAATTCTGAGGCGACCCTGGGAGTGATTAACCATTAATCACAAATGTGGTTAATGTTTAAAAAACAAGAGCTTTGGGTAGTAAAATCTTTACAAAAATTTTCAGTGTGATCTAATGTGACCACGAAATATTTTGTAGCACATGAATTTTCAGAAGCTAACTCATGAGAAAAACCGTAAAAGGGTTGTTAACTTAGATTATGAGTTAAAAAGTTTTCTTGTTACAAAAAAAGACAAAACATAAGGGTTTCAGTTTTTATGACCTTGACTATGACAATTGGCTATGGGTAGGAATTGATTTTAAGTAAATTAATTTTGTCTATTTAGATTAAAAGGACATGTTATTACTGATGTAATGCTAAACCAAAATTTCAAATCATTGAAAATTTTCCACTGTTAATGGTATTGTTGAGTAAGAACACAGAGCTCTTTGGTTGCTTTAATAAATAAAATTAAAATGTACTTTTGAAATTTCATTTACTGGACCTTGTCTCTTCTTTTTAAGATTAATGCCTTATATTTCTAATAAATTTGACAATGACTTTCAAATGGACATGTAGATACTGCTATGGTTGGGAACTGTCCCTCAAAGTTCATGTGTTAAAAAATTAATCTCAATTCAACAATGTGAAAGGGTGGAAGTTTTTGTAAACAATTAGGCCATGAAGACCCCTGTTAATGGCTTAAAGCTGCCATTACTGTACTACAGGAATGCGTTATTTATGATGGGTATGGGTTCCTTATAAAAGGATGAATCACCCCCCACTCTTCTCTCATTTCTACTTGTTCTTAGGACGTTTGCTATAGAATGATGCAGCAAGAAGGCCCTCACAAGATTCAGGTCCCTTGGTCTTAGGCTTACCAGCCTCCAGAACTTTAAGAAATCAACTTCTCTTCCTTAAAATGTACTCAGTCTAGCCGAGTATGGTGGCGCACGCTTGTAATCCCCGCACTTTGGGGGTGGAGACAGGAGGATCCTGCTGGTTCAAAGCCAGCCTCGCTGGCTTAAGAGATCCTGTTTCCAAATAAAAATATTAAATAGGTCTGGGAGTGTATCACAGAGGTAGAAGGGTTTCCAGGATCCCCAGTACCACCAAAAAAAAAAAAAAAGTGCTCAGTCTATATATTTGGTTATAGCAGCATAAACCATAATAATTCAGATAAATGACATAGGAATTAATTAGTTTTGTTTGATAAAGTTAGTTATATAACCACAAAAAGGAACCATGAAGAGAAATATTGCTGGAAGAATTCCAAAGCCATACAAACAACTATAAAACTTATTTGTTATAAATTCTCCATTTTTATACATATACACGGAATCACTGGGAACTGATTTATCTGCCTAACTCCACAATGCTTTTAAATCCAGACTGGACTAGAACTCAAGTGCCACCCAGGAGCCTGTATGACATGCCTTTTCTTCTTTTCTAGCTTAGTCGTTTAATATTCTAGGCATACTAACCTGTTGCCATCACCCCTTATACTCCATACACCCTCTTCTTTCTTTTTTGCACTTGCTATTTTGTTCTTTCAATCTCCTAGCAAACCCATCAAAGACTCAGCTCAGACATCTTTTCTTTCAGAACAAAAGAACCCTACATTAGGACAAAATAAAAAGAAACTTCAACAATATTGTTTAAGCTCTTGTTATGAATAAACAATGGTTGTCAATAGGTGATGCATGCAAGGTCACTCAATATTCTAGTATCATAATCCAGAATATTTTTCTACTGTTCATCATGAGTTTCTAACTGTTAAAAAATGGGTATTTTATATCTGGCTACCCATTATAAGTGACTTAGCATTATTTGTAATTCAAATTAGTTATAAAATAGGAAATAGATTGTGTTGTTTTTCAACTTGCACTTAAACTACTAATAATCAGTTATATTTTACTTTCATGGCTTAGTAATGGTTTCTTACAGCATTTGTATAAAGGTTTATTATCATTCCTATGAGTTATATAGAAGCAAAGCCAAGATATTTGGGAGAATCCATTTAGTATTTCAGATCAAACCCAAATAAGTACAAGAGTTGTTTTATAAGTGAGTTTAGGCTTACTCACTCATTGTACGGTTGGTATTCTTCTCTTGAGTACATCAGATGCCTTTTTACTGATTAGATTTTTGCAATGGAAGATTTTACAATACCAGTGTGTCTTGGAGAAAGATTTTCCAGGATAAGAAAACATCCAGTTTTAGTTCTCAGTAAATATTGTGCTTTCAACTCTACCTTTTCCTATTCCCCTAAACAGATAATAAGTTAGAGTTTGAGCTTCAAAACGTTACATAGTTAGAACTCTGATTTCAGCATGGTCTTTGTGAAAGCTCTGGTTTGAGATTTAATTTGATTAGGCAAATATACTTAAAATCATCATGTTTAAAATAATAGTTGGATAAGAGGCACAAGTAGATAGCACTGAGGTATGAATTTTTATCATATAATCAAACTTATTTTAGAACTCAATGTTTTGTTCAGTATCTCTAATTTGGCCTTAATTTTTAAAGCAGTCCTAAAAATTTCAAATCAAAATTTTGGCTTACAGCTTAGGGGTTTGACCGGTTCAGGGGCCAGCGAGACCAGAACTGGGTCCTCCCATGAGGCAAGGCCGCTGCTTGAGCCAGCGAGGTCTGGATCAGTCCACTGAGTAGCCAGGCCACTACTGGGACCATCAAGAGTGGGATTGGTACTTGCAACGCAGCATGCACAGAGAAATATCGCAGAAAATATAAATCAGACGCTTCTCTTAATCAGCAATAACTAGGAGGAAAAGGGCAACAGGAAGAGGTTGAGCTATAGAAAGGGCCCTATAGTGAAGCAACTAATGTGACCAATCAGAGGGTATGTAATACTGGAGGACGGAGCCTCTTTAAAACGCAGGAGGTACATAAACAAATGTATCAAAGTAAATCACCAAAGAAGTGTGGGACGGAGGGAGGGGGAGGGAATGGGACGGGGGCTGGAGGAGGGCTAATTGGATGATGTGTGCTTGTATATCCTCTCAAGTCTTGTACTCCAATGTGATTGATATATGACTACAATGCACCAATTTAAAAAATAAATTAATTTAAAAAAAAAATTTTGGCTTAACACATTATTATTCAGTCAATTACGGATCTTCGAGTTTTCTATTTTCTTTCCCTTTCCCTGAAGTGTTGCAGTTTTAATAGATGAAGGTTATAGTGGCTTATCTATTGCTCTGGCATCATGAGAATATTCTTTCTGTACATATAAATTATTTCATGTGCATTGGCCTTCCCCAAGATTGGCTCATTCTGCTTGTTCTTCGTCACTGTGTACTATATCTACTGCTGATGTCAACAATGTGCCCACGGCCTCTGGTATCCAAGTCTATGCCTCACTGTGCATTCACTTACGTGTGTTCTGCACACTAATTCTCAGGCAATACTGCATTTTTTTTTTTCAGAACTGAGGATGGAACCCAGGAGCATTCTACCTCCGAGCTACACCCCCAGCCTTATTTTTTATTTTTTTATCTTGAAACAAGATTTCATTGAGTTGCAACTGGGTCCCACTAAGTAGCTGAGGCTGGCCAGGAACCGTGGTCCTCCGGTCTCAGTCTCCCAAATGCTGGGATTACAAGGGTGGTCACATGCCTGATTCGAATACTGCATTCTTTAACTAGACCTAGGGAACTTTCATAGGCACTCTTATGTAATGATGAAATTAAAGGACCCTATAAATCTGCCTTTAAGTTCAATACTTTGAACATCTTTATCAATTATTAGATAGCCACTCAGGATTTCCTATGACCTTGAGATTATTGTAGGCGAGTCCAATATCTCCATGCATAAACTGGGAAGAAAAGTACAGAGCTCTCTGTCTCAAGACCTGCTAAGCCTACTTTCACATTTATCTTTTGCACTTCTGCTCTGGAGAACATATTAAAACCTTTCTTTAGTTGGGCGTGGTGGCGCACACTTGTAAACCCCGTGCTTGGGAGGTGGAGACAGGAGGATCGCACTGGTTGGGAGCCAGCCTCGCTGGCTTAAAAGACCCTGTTTCCACATAAAAAAGTTAAAAAATAGGTCTGGGAGCCCGTGGGAGTGTATCTCAGAGGTAGAAGGGCTTCCAGGAACCCCAGTACCACCAAAAACAAAAACAAAACAAAACAAAACACCTTTCTTTAGAACTCAAGAAGCATCTACAGCTCTAGCTAAATTTCTCCTCTCTCTCCTCTCTGTACTATTTTCTTCATTTACTGTGAAAGAAAAACGGGCTCTTACATAGTTCATACATTTAATTTCTGTTGGAATTAAGATATTATCTCTGTTCTGCTGTTCTGCAATTACTGAACTTTTAACATTATGAAGTTTCAAATCCCTGTTTATAAGAATTCTAGTATCTGCAATTGAGATTCTCCTTTATCTAAATCAGTTCTATCTTTAAAAATATACTCAGATATTCAATTGCCTTATATCCTCTGTCTGTTTTGATTCTCCCAGAAGTGGTGAATGCCACTGATTCACTGGTCATAGAAGGATAAGGATTTTTTGATTTATAAAAGAAAAATACTAAATTTACTATCTTAAAATAGTATTACACTAAGTTATATCTTAAATTAATTTAAAATTTAATAATCTTTTGGCAATAAAATGCATGTTTTCTGAATAGAGACAGAACCTGATCAAATATTTCAGTTATTGTGAGAAATGATAATGATCTTTAGTCCTAAATATGCTTTAGACCTTGTTATGTTCACAAAAATGATATAGAATATTTACAATTTTACTATAGTAGGACCTGGATAAGCCATTTATTAGCCAATTGAATTCGTGGTCATGGTTATTAACATTTCATGGACATATTCTGATCTATACTTTATGCCTAGATAATAATAAGCTTCAAAATATACATGAAAGTTCTACTTTTAAAACTTTTAGGAAACATAGATCAAATCCTGTGAACAACAAATTTCATTACAGCCAAATGCTATAACATGAAACTTTCAACAGCGTACTTATTTCCAGGGATATTAAATACAACTGAACTCTAGTGCAGTAAAAGAATTCAATAAGTCTCCCAATACAATGATTGGGTTTGGAATAAAACACAGTAGTTTAACAGTACAAAATTTCAGTTCATACTTTTGTATTTCTGCATTTCAAGATTTAAACATATGATCTGCTTGCACAATACCCTAGAAAGCTTTTAATTTTTAAGGAATATACAACATCATTAACTTGACTTTTCATTTGTGTTACAATCAATTGACCATTCATTCTACACATCTTATAACAAAACAAACTGAAATTGATCTGACCTGAATAAGTTTTCCTATGGATTGCCAATCTTGCTGTAGATATCAAAGAATTTTCTCTCACAGACTGTGATTTATCTTCTATAATATTTTGTGGCCATCAGTTATACTGTCTGTGTTGGAAATCAATCTGATCTGAGAATGAGCCAGAGTTTTTATCATCTTTAAGAGATTCCTTAATTAACATGCAGCTGCTGTCAGTACTGATGTTTGCAATTTTTAAGGACACATTTGTGAAATTTTATACTTACAGTTTTACTTTAAATAACAGAATAAAGATTAGTTTGTATCCCATCTACCTTCCAAAAGTAAATAAAAATATGAAAACATTTGTGGGATATAGTCTTATTGCTTAAATATGTTTTTTCCCTTTCATCTCTCAAGAATGACTCCCTTCCTTAATAATAACTCTATTGTATTTACCACTCATTCTAAAACCATCCTTTTGTTCTTGTGAATTGTTTATTCCTCATTATGAGAGGGAAGCACAATTATTTCTAAGAGCCTTCATTATATTATTTTCAGAATATTGGGAGTGTAAGTGGTATCTTTTGTTCTTTTCCATTTGTAATACATATGCCAACACTCGTTCATGCCTGGAATGCATTTCCTAAAGCGTGACTCTATTAGAGTATATACTAAGACTTAAAATAGTTTGCTACTACATAAAGCTGTCAATTGTGATTTCAATTAATTTAATTTTTTTGAGAATATATTTTTTGTGCTAAATTGAGAAAGCTAAAATTAAAGTATTAATTATGTTTCTAAAGTGCACTAGGTGCTGCACTAATTATTGGGAAAGGTACAGACATGTGGAAGACTCATATTTTTGCCCTCAAGGAGCTTATATCTATTCTAATGGGAAAAACAAACAGAAAGAAATCCTTGGCTTTTTTATACCAAATAAAATAGGTAATTTGATAGCTGCATTAATAGGGAAACTTGATTGAACTTTGGAAAATCAGGAAAGCCTTTATAAAATGGGTATCCTTTGAAATAGATTTTGAAAGTAGGCATGGCAGAGGTTACTAGCTACTTTTCTAAACCTGGGTTCTCATCTTATGCTAGGAATACATCTAGACTATTTCAAATGTCCTTAGCAATTAGATTTGGTTATAAGACTGGGCTCAAATAATTAATATAATTGAATTATTTATATATAAGGAGCAGAAATGAGAAATGTCACTTTTGGGCCTGTCCTATTAGAACATAGCCTCCCTAATAGTCTTTCCCCTTTTCCTTAGTGGGGAGTGACTTGGAAGCTATATGTGAAAGATGGTAGAGTCTTTGACTTCCTGAGTGACCATGTAAAAATGGTGCCAGGCCAACATATAGTCTCCTGAGTAATGTCATATAATGTGTTTGGACTGTAATACATTTTGATGTTTATTTGGAACAGCGACTAGCTTAATATTATTAATACAGATCAGTAGGATTTTAGTAAGAAGCACTAGATATGGGAGTAAATGGCGTTAGTATGATAGAGGAAGGAGTATGCACAAAGGAATAGAATTAGAAATATATGACTTAATGATGGTGTCTAGCCATCCAATTGAGGTGGAATATTACTTATCAAGATAAAAAAGTAGATATTCAAAAGTCAGATTGAATCAATTAAGAAGTTGCTCAAATGTACCAGAGAGAGAAGAGAGAGAGAGAGAGAAGAGAGAGAGAGAGAGAGAGAGAGAGAGAGAGAGAGAGAGAGAAGAGAGCGAGCATATACATGTTTATTTTTCACTCAAATTTCAATTCTTCCACTGCTGTCAAAATTTATTTCCCCTTTGCTATTATCTCTGGAGTAACTATGGAGGGATTTTTCCATCCTAAATGCTCTTGTTAGTTATTATTAATTTTTTTGCATTGCTTCTAAAAGTTTTCTTCTAATTTGTATTGGATGACAAGTTTCAATAATATTTGAATTTTTAATAGTATTTGGCATAAGTGATGCCAACTATAAATTATTTGTTATAGTTTACTTTGAGTAAATTATAAATCAATGATAAAACTGGGTGTGATGACACACACCTGTAATCTCAGTACTTGGGAGGCTGAGACAGGAGGATCACAGGTTTGCAGTCAGCCTTAGCAACTTAGTGAGGCCCTCTGAAACTTAGTGAGGCTCTGTTTCCAAATAAAAAATAAAATAGAGCTGGGTTTTTTTAATTAATTAATTAATTAATTAATTAATTTATTTATTTATTTATTTATTGTGTGTGGTACTGAGGATGGAACTCAGTGGCCTTCTACCTCCGGGCTACACTCCCAGACCTATGTTTTATATTTTTATTTGGAAATGGGTTCTCTTAAGCCAGGCTTGCTGGCTTCAAACCTGTGTGATCCTCCTGTCTCTGCCTCCCAAGTGCGGGGTTTAGAAGCATGCACCATCATGCCCGGCGTGTGTATGATACATATCATATCATATATATGATAAAATATTATGTAAAACTAACATTAGCTCCTTTAACCCATTATATTCCGATGTATTTGTTAATATTATTTGCTGCATTTTATTAAAAAATAAAACAAGACTTTATGAGAGTGTTGACTTTGTTTTGCTTTCAGATAAACAATACAGTCAAGTTTTGAACTCTAGCAGTGAGACTACAGAACCCCAACTCAATTCATAAATACAACTCTGTAGCAGGAATCAGTCACATGGACAGCAACTATCTCAATATGTGCTACTGTAACACAATTCCATGGGTGGGTTGGATAAATGGTAAACAATAGAAATATATTTCTTACAATTCTGGAAACTAGAAAGTCCAAGATAAAATCTCTAGCATTTGGTGTCTGCTGAGGGCCTTCTTGTTGCTTCTTCTTTGCATGATGGAAAAGCTAAAGGAGAAAATGAGTCTTTCTAGTTACCTCCAGCCTTTTAATAAGAGCTCTAGTCCCCATTAGGGTGAGTTTCCATGACCTAATCACTCCTCAGCAACCACATTTTTTTAACATTATTGGTTCAGGAATTAAGATTCAACATGAGTTTTGAAGGAGACATAAATATTTGAACCATAATAACAATCAATTTCCCCCCTTTTGACCCCACAGGAAGATTGCATTTTTGAAGTTTCCATTGAAATTACAGTACAGAAAAGCAACTGCTTCTAAACAATAAAGTCATAATATGTCATGCAGATTTCTTATTTTGTACTGCCCTAACTAGCTGAGTGAAAAGGGCCCAATGGTTAAGACCCGTTTCAAAGAATCACAACCCCTGAGTTATGTGGAAGGATCATCTGCCAAACAGCTTGATAAGGCTGTGAGGAGAGTAAGACATAAACTTTTATTGTGTTAAGCACTGATTATTTTGAATCATTTTTTACAACATCCAGCATTAATTACTTGAATACTATGACAGTTTATATTAAATCAGAATAATTTAAAGTTTGAGGTCTCTAATTTTTAACATGTTATATTTAGCTTTCCAACATTTTTTCCTCCTGGGTGATGTTTCTAGTTATGTTCTTGTTCATATTTTTATTAGATTCTATTTTTATCCAAACAGTATCCCCTGGGAAAAAGTCTCCTGGTTGCACAATATGTGTGCTTTGATCTATTTGTTCATTAACAATTATCTTGCTTGATTATAAACATAGAGCTTCTGTGTCCCAAATATTAGTCTGTTGACCAGGTTCATAATCCAGTCCCCAAATATGATTCCATAAGTTATAGTCATGTGATTTTAGTTTGATTTTATAATCTTGTAATAATTTATAGGAACTGAAAGCTCTATAACTATAAGAAGAAATTTTATTAAATCTAGAAAAATTATTTCTAGAGTTCCTCCTATGACCCATTTTCTTCCTAAATGAAGGAGAAACTTTAGATGAGCAAATAAGGTGACCTAACTGAGGGGGATGAAAGGGGGAAGAGGGAAATTCCCTAATGTACATGATGTACATTTACAAAGTTCTTAAAGTCAATCACTAAGCCGAACATGAGAAGGAGGGAGGGGGGGAATGGAGTAGGAATTGGGGAAGGTCTAAATGAGTGATGTGTGCATGTATGCTTCTACCATCTTGTACTCCATTAAGATGTATGAATACAATGAACCAATAAAAATTTTTAAAAATATATACTTCTACCTTTCCTCCTTACACATCTTCCTTTTAGTGGCTGTTAATGACGTTACATTAAAAGAGTGTTAAAGCCAGAAATGCATGTCAGAAAAATGAAAGAGAAAAAATGAACCTCAAATTATTCTTTCACGAGCACACAGAAATTCAAGCAATTTGGCAGCTGAATTATTCCTTTGGAAGGCTAATTTTAAAATGCTGAAAAACAAAACAAACAAAAGATCTGTAGGAGTTCTAGACCATAGGCCCTAATTTTCATTTGTCCTATTTTCCCCATAAGAATATAGTAACTTATGCAAAGCCGAACTAGAATCTTTATAATGTGCACATGCATTATAAATATTGTGGATTCTAAAATGCAATACTACTAGCACTCTTAATTTCAATTACCCAAGGTACAAGACAATGTAACCTTCCACAGATATTTTTATCTACTTGCAATAACAGCAAGTCTGAATTACAAACACTCAACACTAGATCCAAAAACCACAGACATAGCTTTAATGCAAATAAAATAAGTATTATAACAGAGGTATGCACAGAGTAAAACGATGGCCCAGGGAAAGGCACTCCGGGAAACAATCTAATAGGTTGCATGGCTATTTTCTAGGCAGAAAGAGAAAAAAAAATTCTGTCTAAACTGGCATGGCAGCGCACGCTTATAATCCCAGCATTTGAGAGGCTGAAACAGGAGGATCATAGTTTGCGGCCAGCCTCAGCTACTTAGTGAGGCCCTTTGCAACTCAGTAAGACCCTTTTTCAAAATAAAGAATAAACAAATAGGGCTGGGGGTGTAGCTCAGAGGTAGAATGCCCCCAGGTTCCAACCCCAGTACTGCAAAAAAAAAAAAAAAAAAAAAAAAAACACATTCCAAGTCTGAGGTTTAAAGGAAATCTACTTTCTTGTTAACAATATAGGCAAAAGACTGACTGTGGTCAAAAGTGCTATGCAAAGTATCAAGAAATGAGCTACTATTGCACAGAGGAATAAATTGTGGAGCCTTGTAATAGGTGCTACCAGTTCCCCGCCCAGACTTCCCTTCCCTGGTGGGCATACAGTCCCCCACTACTGTTAGTGTTAACCTCCCACAGGTCCTGACCCTTTGTCTACTAGATGCATCTGGCCGAGAAATGGTTAGGTGGTCACTCTTGTTCTCTCAGGGAGTAGCCCATTGCTAATGACAGTTACAGAGAAGAAAGGAATCCTGGCTCCTTTGATTTATAATTTAGTGATTCTTATGGTTTAGGTTTGGTCAGAGAACTGATCCTTTGGATGATAAGGAATTTTGTATAGGTGTTAGACCAATGTAAGGGGGAGAAATGGGAAAGTCTGTGAAAGGTTGTTGACTCTGAATTTAACATGTACTGAAGTTGCTGAAAATCAGCAGAGTGGCAGTTGGAAAGGAATATTGGACACAGTGAGAAAAAGCTAGAACAAATCAGAGTTCATGAAGGCATGGGGAACCAGTGATCACAAACTTCAATTCATGCCTGTCACCCACTACCTCCAACCAGGGTAGTATAACTAACTTGTAGATGACGCTGGAGATCCACAGTAGGGAGCTGCACATTCATCCTGTGCAGGACTCAGAGAAACTGAAGGAGGAATCAAAGGAGAGTTGGGGTTGCCATAGAACGAGCCGCTGCCTCCCACCAAGTTCATGAGCCCACAGATCTGCAGCAGAAAGTGTTCTGTCACAGCACTTCATGCCCTTCACCTACCTTCAAAACAGACTGCTCGGGTTTCAATTCCGCTTTCCTTATTACATGCATTTATTTTTCGTAGCCAACTATAAATTCCAAACCTAACTATATTGATATAATACAGAGTTACCTCATGTTCCTTCTGGGATCAGTGGAATGCACATCTTTACCTTGACTGCACATGGCCTTTGGCCAGGCATATGTTTGTACTTTCATTCTTCTTCTGCCCGTTTTGTCTGCCAGACACTCACAAGTCTCTTGTGAAAGCACCACATAAAGAAATCACTCACACAAAAATTGTGTCTTGGCTTCTATATAACCCAACCTAAAGGAGCCCCATCATGACAGCAAATCTATAAAACAAGGCTTCCTGAACACCAAAAACTGACACTTTATATTTTTAAAAGAACTACATTTAAAAGTTATCATTTATCAGTATCACTTTTTTAGATATAATTTTTGTATATATATATTTTAAAATATATCACATTTAAAAATTTACATAGTGGTACATGCCTATAATTCCAGTACTTGGGACAAGAGGATCAGAGGTTCAAGGCCAGCCTCAGAAACTGAGCAAGGCTCTCAGCAACTTAGTGAGATTCTGATTCAAAATAAAATATAAGGCTGAGCTGTATCTCAGAGGCAGAATGCTCTTGGTTTCAATCTCTATTAACACACACACACACACACACACACACACACACAACACACGCATACACACACACACACACACACATTTAATGAACTTAAACTCGGTAAGGTATTTTCAAAACTCTTTCATATTAGGTACCCAACCCAAATATTGAGTCATTTCTCAACTCAAAGTAGTCAAAGTCTATAATTTTGTAAAATAAATCTTCTCCACAAAAGTAAGAATACTGGTAATACAACATTTCTTAAAGACTGGCTGAAAAGCCAAGCTTACAGTCTACTTTGACTTTCTCTTTAGAAATGTTCCATCATTATTTCTTGGATTATTTTTCTTTGACTTTGACATTCATGCAAATTATGATACTAGAGTACTCCAACTTTGGACAGACAATAATAAATAAACTCATCATGACTGCCACCTGGCTGACAGTGACTGTAAGAAGCATTCTGGTTTCTAAGAATTTAAATTATGAAAAAAGTATACTCTTTATCAATAAACTGTGGTTCCTGAAGAGGAATTAAAGGTGGATAAATAATGGCTAGAAAAACTGACTAAATGTCTTTTGTGTTTATCCAGATGAAACCTTTAAACAAGGACCTGTATTAGGACATTAAGAGTGGAGATGCAACATATATAGAAAGGGAGGAGGAGGAAGTAAGGTGGTTATGAGCGACTCTATACCCCATAAGCAACGTGTATAAAGTATGAATGTATTACTCTGAATTTCACTATTTTGTATATTTAAATTGCACCAGCAAATGTATGAAAAAATAATTTGAGTTATAATTAGGAAGCAAAACTAGTGTGGACATTTAAAGTAAAAGAGAACCTAAGTGAACATATTATTAATATAGTAATACTAATGGCTCTGGAAGTTGTTTTGTAACAAATCACACTGATATACAAAGAAGTACGTACATACAAGGGCTGATGTTCATAATCATAAAATTAAAAAAATATATCAGAATTCTCATTGAATTTGTATATTGATGATCTTTAAGTATTAAATACACACTAATGTGTGCCCTCAGCTTATGGCTAGTCTCTTATCCATAATTAGTTTAGGGAGTTGTGTTCTAAAACAATACACTCTTAAAATATAATGATAATATTTGCAATCTAGTATAAAATTTTTTTGTTCAGTTACTGGTTTAAATTTATTCATTTTCACTTTTGATTAAATAGACAAATTATTCATTGAAATAGATCTATTATATTGTTTTGTACTATCTCTTTTAGTGGGTTAAAGAATACATCTCATTTGCATTAGAAATTTCTCCAGATGGATGTATATGTCTAATATAAATAACCAAACACATTCCTGGCAATGGTTATTTTGATATTGTTACAATAATTAAATTTAACCTTTAAAACTTCAAAGACACTGATTGCTGTGGTATATACCTCAAAGCAGATTACTTGATGAAGGTATGATTTTTTATTAGCAGTATAGTTTGCTAACATTTTTTAAAAGCTACTTACAATTTGTGTGTTTTGTACTGTGTTTCATCACAAATTTTAATTTAAAACAAGTCTTTATAAAAATTGCCTGATTAAAAATGGAAGCACAAAACTTATCTCTGATTAATATCCTGAGAGATATTAAAGAAGTTAGCATTCTACTTATTCCCTCACACGACTTATGGTCACTACTTCTGTGTGGGCTGGTATATAATCACAATATGAAGCAAAACATTAAGCTCGATAAAGCATCATACTTGGCATTTCCTAGTTTTTTCAGGTATCTTTGTCTTTGGTTTCAAAGATCAACTTTAAAGCATCTGTAAAGAGTAAATTTTCATCTCTCACCACGTGTCTGTTTATATTTATGTAAATTTTTAAATCATCACCGGACATTTCAAACATATCTACGAGGGAAGAATGTAATAAAATTCAGTATGATCATAATCCAGCCTCAAAAATTATCAACATTTAGGCATTCATATTTCACTTTAATGTTAGTTTCTACTACAACTATTTACTGCTACCAAGTGTGCCATTTAAAGATTAGAATTGTGTTTCAGGGTTTCACTGGATGTTCTTAACTGTATACATTAGAAATGGCTGACTAATTTAAGTGGAAAAGGGCATTACTTAGTAAAAACAGAATAATGTACAAAAATATGAAAATTCTCAGAGATAAGATATTCAGGAAGAGTGCCCAACATCGTAGAGAAACTTCCTTAGTTGCTATTAGAAATTAGGTGTTTTTTTTTTTTTTAACCTCTGCCACAACCCTCACACAATAAATCGAACATAGACCTATAGTTTTTAAGCCACTAGTTTCCGTGATGTGATTAATAACATCTAGGGGTCATGGCTATGCATGATTATAGAGAAACTAGGAAAAAAAGACAGCCAGCTTTTATGATGAAAGGAAAACCATGACATAGAAAATTTCTCAAATACAGAAAAGGAGTGTGATGCTGGCCAAATCAAAGATGAACACTCATTACTACAACCAGGCAGCAGACACTGGGCTAAATACCTTACAAGTATTCATATTCAAACTGGCTTATATGTTAGTTTTTATCATTATCTTCACTTCAGCGATAAATTAATTAAAGTTAATTAACCTTTCCAAAGTCATTCAACTATAAAAGAGTGAAATTTATTTACAAATAAAGGTATATCTGATCCAAAGCTTATGTGTTGCCATTATACTTATTTTGAATTGGAAGAGTATTTATAAAAGTCATCTCTTGTGATCAAATTTATCATTTACAATATGACACTGAGGCTCAGGAACATTGTTAAAGTGATTTGTTCAAACTTTGGTCACTAGCCGCCTCTTAAATTACAAAAGCAGATTATCTGGTAGGATTTGGATCTATGATGATGCTTATAATAGTGAATACTGCATATTGAAGTAATTGTGGGAAAACCAGCATCCCGAAATGAAATTCAGAGTCCACTCTTAGTACTGTTTATTCTAGACAACTACTACAAAAAGCACAGATATATAATGTCAAAAACAAAGAGACAAATAAAACTCTGAAGAGAAAATAAAGTGAAGGGAACTTCTCCAGACATTGAGAAATAGGCAAAATAGCCATCCTTTCCCGGGGGTGGGGCGGGGTATGATTTGTTGCTGCATTTGCTTGAAATAAATCTCAGACATTCAGTTTGAAAGAAAGAACAATTAAATGAACGATCAATACAATTTAATGAAGCTTACATGCTTGAAATTATGTCAAGAGCTATTCACATGCCTTTACTCATATACTTTTTTATCTTCCATTTTCCCCATAGATGTAAATTGACAACAGGTACCTATGGGCCTATAGGGGCCTACAAAAATATTGGGATAAATAGCCAAAAATTACCTGAAAATATTTTTAGCCCTAACAATTTTTTATTTCTGAAATATGTATAAAAATGTGTCCTTTCTTTAGGCTCCTGAAGGATGATAATTGGATGAGATGAAATAACAGTTTATTAAAATATATATTTTTATTTAATTATAAATTTTTTCAATTGTTATATTTTTCCATATATATATTTATTTTCCTGGAATAATTTTTCCTAGACATGAAATTTTCAGGTACAAAGAAATCTATTAAAGCCTTTTGGGAAATGGCTGTATCGTGCCTTCCAGCGTAATACAAAACTATAATGTGATAGTCATATATGAAAATGTCCATTTTTACTATTAACATTTCCACTGTGGTGATTTTTTTTTTTTTGATACTGGGGTTCCTGGAAGCCCTTCTACCTCCGGGCTACACTCCCAGACCTATTTTATTTTTTAAATTTGGAAACAGGGTCTCTTAAGCCAGCGAGGCTGGCTCCGAACCAGCGCGATCCTCCTGTCTCCACCTCCCAAGCGCAGGGATTACAATTGTGCGTCACCACGCCCGGCTCCACTGTGGTGATTTAAAAATAAGTTCTAAATAAATATTCTTTAATTTGCAGTGAGATAACATATTTATATCATATTGTTCATTTTTTATTTTAAATGGCCAATTTGTGTTTTTCCTATTCTGTTAAAGCACTGTCTTATTTTCATTATTGTTTAAGATACTGTGTCCAGCAAGAAATTTAATCTTTGGGCATATATTGCATATATTTTTTGTTATGTGCTTATGTGTTTACTTTTCTATTTAGTCCAATACAAAGATGTTTTTAAAAAATGGCGATGTTAACACTTTCTCCTAAAAGACTGTCATTGATGTCATACTTACAAAATTTTTTTGACTCTTATATAAATATTTACTCATAATTTATTTATATGCTGTGGATTTATTTTTACATTGAAAATTTTAACTTTAATAGAATTCATCTTATTTAAGTTTTATAATTGCATTTATGCTATAAATACAAGCTTTATACTTGTATCTATATTATGTATATAAATGATCAGCCATTTATTTCTGAACCTTGATTTGAAAGAAATGCAATAAAAATTTTATTATATATTTTATCCCTATATATTTGGCCTTTTGTCTTTATTTCTTATCTTTTTAAAGTAATCTTTTAAAATCATCAATGCATGTTTTATTATTGTTGTACCTGTATAAAACTTTTCATATTTTGTGAGAAAATACTTTTTCTCAAGCCTGTTTTTGAGATTTTTGAAATTTCTGGTTTATTGAATTTGTAAAAATTCTTAAAAATTACAATTGTATTATTAGTATTTTCTATATTTTTATATATTTACTGGTATAACAAAAGTAGAAATTTTATGTTTTGAATCGTCAGTTTTTATATTGAATTTTTAAGGATTCTTAAAAATTACAATTGTATTATTAATATTTTGTATATTTTTATATAATTACTTTTATATAATTCATCAGTTTTTCTTTTCAGTTTATATAGTAACTGTTGTTTACATATAAATAATAGAGTACCTATTATTAATGTCATTTTCTTTAAAGTAATATTTGTAATATTTTTTCTTGTTCAGGTAGATAATTTTATCACCTGAAAATATTTCTTATGTTAACTCAGCTTTTTCTAATTATATTGACTAGTACCTTTTTCTTTTTTTTTTAATTGTTGTATTGTAGTCATACATTTTTTTTTTTTTTTTTTTTTGGTGGCACTGGGGTTCCTGGAAGCCCTTCTACCTCTGGCCTACACTCCCAGAGCTATTTTTATATTTTATTTTATTTGGAAACAGGGTCTCTTAAGCCAGCAAGGCTGGCTTTGAACCTGTGTGATCCTCCTGTCTCCGCCTCCAAAGCACAGGGATTACAAGCTTGGGCCACCACACCGGGCGTAGTCATACATCTTAATGGGGTACAAGATGGTAGAGGCATACATGCACACATCAATCATTTAGACCTTAGTACTTTCAGTTATATATCAGGGCAGTGATTGAGATTACAGTAGTTAGCCTCACCTTTTTCTAAAATGCAATATTTCTAGTCTAGCATATTATAATAGCTTGTAGGCTATTTATTATTATTATTATTATTATTATTATTATTATTATTATTATTGATGTAACATGGATTGAACCCAGGGCATTCTACCTCCAAGCTAAACCCACAGCCCTATTTTTAATTATTTATTTTGAAACAGTATTTCACTAAACTGCAGAAAGCATCACTAAGTAGCTGAGGCTGGCCTCAAACCTGTGATACTCCTGTCTCAAACTCCCAAATGCTGAGATTATAAGCATGTGCCACCACATCCCACTATAGCTTGAACTATTTCTACCATGTTAATGAAACATATAAATGTTTGGTGAAGAATTTTAATATTTAGAAATCGAATTTTAAGTTTTATAATGTATTCTATTTTTATTTTATAAGACTCAATTACATTGAAATATCTTCCATAATTGTACAATATTTTTTACTTTGTAAATACATTTCACTAGTTTTAACATTTTAAAAATTTAGCATTAAATTTAGTTTGCTAGCACTCATTTTAAGAGTATATGTATCTGTATTAATAAGTATAAATCACATTAGCTTTTCTTGGGCTTTTATTTTTAATAATTGAGAAAGACTTAATTTTCAACTTATTAAAGTAAAATATCAAATAATATTATAGTACTTCCTAGAGTGTAATCCACTTACATTATATGTCCTTTTTCTCTCTCTCTTATTCTTTAGGCTACACACCATGCAATTTGTATTAATATTTTTGCTTCATAGAGCCAAGTAACTTTTAAAGTAAGTAAATTAAGAAAAATGTATTTTAAAATTTATCCTTATTTTATAACTTTCATGAGTAGCATTTAATTTTACAAGACCACTGTGTATTTTAAAACTTCAAGGTGTGAGCTATGGGTAAGGGAGAGGCATTAGAAAGGGATAAATAAAAGTTTTAATTTAGAAAGTTTTATTTGATATGGGTATTTTTTTTACACCAAATTCTTAAATTAATTGTTAAGCTGTAGTTGAGTTGTTCAGGTGAGAGTGTTGATAAGCTATGTGTGTGCACAATGTGAATGACTGGTCAATTGTACTTTACGAAGCATATATTTTTTTTCGGTACTGGAGATGGAATCCAGGGACGCTCTACCTCTGAGCTAGAATCTCAGGATAGAGCACCCATAAGCCTGGTAATTCATGTTGGCTATTCTGTGGGAGTTCAGCTGGGAATCAGTGCCTGCAGGTGTTTTTTATGTACCTTAGAGTCTTATTGAATGGTTCCTAGATTTAGAAAGGAAGCATATTAAAGAACAAGCATGCCAAGAAAACAAGGCCATAGCTACAAGATTTCTTATGATTTGGCTTGGAAGTAATATGATATTAATCATGCTGCATTCTGTTGGTTTCTGAGGGCAAACCGAAACTTAATGTATAAGAGTATTATACAAATATGTATATAAATACCACAGTTTATCTTTGACTTCTATGATTTATATCCTTCCCAGAGGTAAAAAAAATACATTAATCAACCCTCATTACTCTCCCAATCTGAGATAGTATCAACTTTAAGCTTAATATTCAGTTTTAATAAAAGTCCATGAAAATGATTCTTTAAATACATTTATGTTTTTAATTGGTGCATTGTAATTATACAAGATAGTGACATTTTTCACATTGTGTACATACATCTAATATGATTCTATTAGTTTTATTACCTAATATCTCCTCCTTCCCTCCCTTCTCCACTTCTCTTGTGCCCTCCCTCTACTATGCTGATCTTTCTTATAATTTTCATGAGGTCCTTTTTCTTTTCTTTTTTCTCTCTTGCTTCCACATATGAAAGAAAACATGACACCTTTGGATTTCTGAGTCTGGCTTATCTTAATGCAAGACGGTCTCTCGTTTAATCTATGTCTTACAAACGACAAACTTTTTATTTTTAGGGTTTAGTAAAACTTCGTTGTTTTACTAAGTTTACTGAAGTTGTTTTACTAAGTTTAATAAAACTTCGTTATTTTACTCTATATTTTTATGAACATATCTATTCAAGGCACCTAGGCTAGTTCCATAATTTGGCTGTTATGAATTGTGTACTACCAACTTGAATATTAATATATAACTATATCAGGCTGATTTGAATTATTTTGTGTAAACACCAAGGAGTGAAATAGCTATGTTGTGTGATTAATCCATTCCTAGTCTTTGGAAGAACCACCACACTGATTTCCATAGTGGCTGCACTAATTTACAATAAAAACAACAGTGTTCATTTCTTATTTTCTATTATTATTAGCATTTATTATTACACTATTCTTAAACTGCCAATCTAACTGGAGTTAGAATCTCAGTGTAGTTTAAGCTACTATTCCCCTGATTGCTAATGATGTTGAACATTTTTTTCATATATTTGGTGACCATTTTTATTTCTTATTTTGAGAAATGTTTTAGTTCATTTGTCCATTTATTGATTGGGTTATTTGTTATTTTTGTAGTAAGTATTTTTTTTTACTTTTTCTTATATTCTGAACATTAATCATCTATCAGAAGAGTAGCTGGAAAAGATTTCCTTTCATTTTGTAGGCTCTCACTTCAAATTCTTGTTTCATTGGCTGTGCAGCAGCTTTTAAATGTGATATCATCCTATTTTTTAATTATTTGTATTATTTTCTGAGCTTTAGGGGTCCTGTTGAAGAAGTCATTGACTGAATTTCTATGTTGAAACATCGACATTTTCTTCTAGGAATTGCAAAACTTCTGGTCTAATTCAAAGGTTTTGATCAGAGTTGAATTTTGTGCAGAGTGAGAGATAGAAATCCACTTTTGTTCTTCTACATAGGGATGTATGGATATATAGTTTTCCCAGCACCATTTGTTAAAATGGCTTTCTTTCTTTTTTTTCTTAAGACTTAAATTTAATATACATTAGAACATAAACAGTATTCCAGACAGTTTCTTTTCTTTTCTTCTTCTTTTTTTTTTTTTGTGGTACTGGGGATGGAACCCAGGGGTCTCCTACCTCTGGGCTACACTCCTAAACCTATTTTATATTTTATTATTTTTTTTTGAAATCTCAGCAAAGTTTGAATGGAAGGATAGGAGAGGAAGAAGGCTGAACTTGATTAATGAAGGGCTACATCTGAATATGTGTAAAAGTATGAATATAGCATGGTTACCCTGGACATTCCTTGTTAGGAGGAGGGAAGAGAAAATGGGGGTAGGGGGGAGAGGGCTCCACGTACATTTTAAATATATACCATTTATTTTTAGTAAAAAGACTTTCTTTCATTGTGTGTATTTCTCATATTTTGTAATCCATTCATCTGCCTCTGGACACCTAAGTTGGTTCCATAGTTTGGCTATTGTGAATTGTGCTGCTATGAACATGGGTATGCATATATTGATCTAATTCTCTGATTTCAGTGGATTGTATGGTGGATACACTGATCTCCATATTAAACTAGTTTGCATTTCCACCAACAATGTAGAAGAGTTCCTATTTCCTCACATCCTCACCAGGATTTGTTGTTATTTGACTTCTTTATGCTTGTCATTCTACTCAGCAATAAAGCAAAATTATGTCATTCATAAGAACATGGAAGGACCTGGAGAACATTGTGTTAAGTTAAATCAGCCAAGCACAGAAAGAGAAGGGACATATGTTTGAGCTAGGGAGTATTTGGGATACCAAAGAGATTCCAGATAATGGAGGAGCTCTTCAGTGGAGCCAGGGATGAAGGATCGGGGAGGACGAAGACTAAAGCTCATTAATGGAAATGCTACCTGCGACTATGTGCATATATGTGAATATCACATTGTTAACCTGGACACTTGGCATTGGGAGGGAGGGAAATGGGGAGGGGAGAGGGCACCAAGTACTGTGTGAATGTATGCCATTATCAATCTACATTATGATGTGAGACTATGATGCACCAATGAAAACATAAAAATAAAAATAATATCACAAAATAAATAAACAAAAACACTACCAGTTAAATCTCATAGACACATGTGCACCTTGGGAATTAGAAGTTCAGACTTATTAAAATAATGTACCTCTATTAAATCAATGATTCAGTTTAATGTACTCTTGAATTGTTATGTGAGGTTATTAAATTTTATATTATGAAATATAAAAGGCTGTCTTTTCTTCAGTGTATGTTTATAGCACCTTTGTCAAGGCCCAGATGACTGCATTTTTTTTTCTGTCTCTGTTCCTTCTATTCTCTTCCTTTAGTATATGTGTCTGTTTTTATGCTAGTAGCATGCTGTTTTTGTTACTGTAGCTCTCTAATATAATTTGAAATTGGGTAATGTGATGCCTCTGGCTTTGTTCTTATTGCTTAGAATTGCTTTGGCTATTATGGATCTTTTATTCTTGCATATAAATTTTTAGTAATTTTTTTTCTAGTTTTACGAAAATCCTATTGGTATTTTGCTGGGAGCTGCATTGAGTCTGTGGATTACTTTTGTTAAAATGGCTACTTTTACAATATTAATTATGCTTCTCCATAAACATAACAGGTTTTTCAACTCCTAATGCCTTCTTTCACTTCTTCCTATAGTGTTCTATAATGTTTTAAACATGTAGAATTAAATGATATTTTATTGAGGTATCACCTAAGCAGTTCTACTCAGGATTTTGTTATTACACTTGTAATGTGGGATATTATAACACAAATACCATATTTTAAGAATTTTATATCAAGCTGGGCGTGGTGGTGCACGCTTGTAATCCCTGCACTTGGGAGGTGAAGACAGGAAGATTGCACAGATTCGAAGCCAGCCTCGAATGGTTTAAGAGACTCTGTTTCCAAATAAAAATACAAAATAGCTCTGGGAGTGTAGCCCAGAGGTAGAAGGGTTTCCAGGAACACAATACCACCAAAAGAAAAAAAAAATATATCAAATGGACCCAAGAACTAAAACTGTTCTATAATTTAACTGTAGAGACTTTTCACCTACATTAGATTTATTCCCAGGAATTTATTTATTTATTTATTTATTTATTTATTTATTTATTTATTTATTGAAGCTTTTGTGACTGGGATTATTCTCTTGATTTCATTTTTAGAAAAGTCATTATCAGTGTATAGTAAACCTACTAATTTCCATATATTGCTCTTATACACTGTTACTTTCTCAGATGTACTAGTTCTAGAAGTGTTATGTTGGAGCTTTTTGGAGCTTAAAATATATGAGCATATAATCTGAAAACTGATAGTTTGATTTTTTTCCTTTGCTCGTTTATCCCTTTTATTTTTTCTCCTGCCTAATTTCTCTGGCTAAAATTTAAAGTACTATAATGGATAGGAATTCTGTGAACACACATCCTTGTCTTACTCATGATTTCAGAGGAGATGCTTTCAGTTTCTACCTAGTGAATATAATGTTGGCTTTGGGACTTTCATATATATTCATTATAATGTCAAGGTAATTTGCTTTTATCCCCAGTTTCTTCAGTGTTTTTATCCTGAATGGGTACTGAATTTTGTCAATGACTTTTCTGAGTCTATTGAGAGGATTACATAATTTGTTTTTAATTCTATGTGTGTGGTAAATTACATTTATTGATATATGCATGTTGTAACATACTTGCATTGCTAGAACAAAATCAAATTGATCAAATTGATGTTTATATACAATTTTATTAAGGTGTTATTGAAAACAACTTGATAATATTTTATCAAGAATGTTCTTTATGTTCATGAGATAATGGCCAATAATTTTCTTTTTTTTTTCTTGAGGTACTAGAAATTAAGCCCAACGACATTCTACCTCCAAGCTATTCCTCCAACCCTATTTTTTATTCTTTATTTTGAAACAGGGTCTCACTAAGTTACGGAGGCCTCACTAAATAACTGAGGCTGGCCAAGAACCTGGTATCCTCCTGTCTTAGTCTCCCAAGTACTGGGATTTCAAGTGTGTGCCGCCACGCCTGCTTGGCCTATCGTTTTCTTTACTGGATATATCCTTACTTGGTTTTGAGATCAGAGAGATATTGGTGATAATAGTGATTCTGGCATCACTGCTCCATTTGTTTCTATTTTATAAAACAATTTAAGAAGCATTAGCATTAATTCATTAAAGCTCTGGTAGAATTCAGCTGAGAATCTGTCTGGTCACAGGCTTTTGTTGTTGTTATAAAACTCTTTAGTATTGCTTTGATCTCATGGCTTGTTATTGATATTTTAGATCTTCTATATCCTCTTGGTTTGATTTTCATAGGTCATATATATCTAGAATTTTGTTATTTTCTTCTAAACTTTTCAATTTATTGGAGTACAAGTATTCCTTAGACTACCTAAAGAACAATTGGATGTCTGTGATGTCTGTAGTGATACTCTCTCTCCTCTCTCTCTAGGTTAGGTTGGCCCACCACCCATGAATGGCTCAGTTTTGAAATGTAATCATGCCTACTCATTCAGTTTCATGGCTGGCTCTCTTTAGTTGGACACACAGGCCAGCTCAAAGGGAAAATGAATTGTAATCCCCTTCTCCCCTCCATATCTCTGACCTGAATCCTTCTATATGCAGTGTTTTCTGTGCTCATTTCAGTGTGTTCTGGCAGGTACACCATAGGCCATTCAGTAGACACTGGTTTGAACAATTTGTTTGCTAAGATCTCTTGGGTTCTCCCAGTAAAAAACCCCAGTGTTACTATCCCAGGGTGACTTTCTCCTTGACTCTTTGTTTAGAAGTTGAGAAACATGGAAGAATTTTCAAACACTAGCCTGCTGTGCAGCCTCTGAATCAATCAGCTAAGTTCAGACTGCCTTTCTGCTCTACAGATGTTCCTTGCCAATCTGTCTACTGTTACCCTCCCATCCCTGGCTACCTAACTGCAGTGTCACCACTGGCTTGGACTCAGCATACTCATTCGTTTTATTATTATTAAGTGTTTATTATTATTATTATTATTATTATTATTGGTGCATTGTAGTCATACATCTTAATGGGATACAAAATGGCAGAGGCATACATGCACACATCACTCATTTTCTTATACTCTTTTCAAAACACCAAGATTTCTGGGTATCTTTGAGTCTCTGACTGTCCAATATTGAATTTCGAATAACTATCTCAGTTATCCACCTCACTGAAAAGAGTGTGTTCGCAGCTTCAGTTGCAAACCATGAAGCAACTGAAAAATGCAGCCTTTCTGTGGTACTGGGGGTGGAACCCAGGGGCATTTTACCTTTGGGATATACCTCCAGTCCAGTTTTATTGTTTATTTAGAAACAAGGTCTCACTAACTTGTGGAGGAGGGTCTCACTAAGTTGCTGAAGCTGACTTAGAACCTGTGATCCTTCTGTCTCAGCCTCTCAAGTACTGAGATTATAGGCATGTGCCACCATGCCCAACTTAGGGATATTTTTTAAAGGGTAGCTCTTTAGCATATTTTTGGGGGGGAGTAAAAGGAAATACAGTAAACATTTTGGTCTATGCAGGCCACATGCTGTCTCTGTAATATTTATTCTTCTGTTCTTTTAATAACCTCTTAAAATGTGAAAATCATCCTTAGTTTGTAGCATTTAAAAATAGACCATGAGTCAGATTTGACCATTAGGCCATAGTTTTTCTGAACTCTATTCCATTAATAATTAAGAGATACTAGTTTTGATTTCCACTCTGAATCCCTGCAGCGTGTGCTGAGTTTGGCCACTGGGAGCTTTAGACGCTCTCTGCGTGGAGAAATCCCGCCTGGCTGTTCCGCAGTGGCTCACCTCGGCTTGCTGTAGCCGTCCTTTGAGTTCACAGCTGCCGCCGGCAGTATGGCGCTGCTGCCGCGTCCTCGGGCGCGTGTGTCTCCTCTGTGGCCCTGAGCTCTGTTCTCAGTCCGCTTTCTCTCTGGAGCCTGGTGGTTTTTTTTGTTTTTCTGGTGATGGTGTTTTCTGGATATGAAAGGCGCTGGTTTTGTGGTAATGGAGATTGGTTGTTAGCGGGGCACTTAATCCCCGCTTTTCTCGGTTGCCATCTTCCCGGAAGTAAAAAAAAAAAAAAAAAAAGAGATACTAGAATTTTTAATGAAATATAGCAACTTTGGTTATATGCATATTAAGTATGTTTAAAACATCAAATTCAGAGTGTTTATATGCAAATTTATGTTTTAATATTCTTTGTTGTGAGATCTATATCTTAAATATATGGATGCTGCGATATGTCTAGTTATTATCAAAGCTTTAAGTCAAATTAAGTTTTATAGAATTATAAAGTCAGTATACTGTAATTTCACAGAAAAATGCCTCTTATGTTCTTTTAGAGAATAGAAAAGGCAAATGTAAGGGTAATACATTCTAATATCAAGGCAAACCATAACATTTTCTGTGATGCATTTCTCCAGTGTATATAATTTGCTTTCATACTACTCCCCGCTTAGTTACTAAATATTTCACTTGAATTGCCGAGAGCTGTTCATCTGCCCGGCAGTCTGCTGAGGAAGCAGATGCAAATTGTGCTTGGTCATCACGCTCCTAGACTTTCTAATAGACAAACTATAAAAGTTATTCATGTGAATATTGAAGTTTTTCCTATCTGTTATTGAACCTGAAGTGAGTACACGTTGCGCCTAAAAAGCTAACGGTTGGAAGGAACACTTTTTCAAACCATCTAAAGAGATGTAAATAAATAAAAAATTAGCTATTGGAGGTTCTTAGAAAGTTTGACTTTATGTCACAGTAAAATTCTTTTCTTTGGGGGAATAGGCATCTTTTTTTGTTACTGTAAAAGCTGTCGTTGTCTCTTGATGCAAAGTTGTTTGTGGTTAGCCGGGCGTGGTGGCGCACGCTTGTAATCCCCATGCTTGGGAGGCAGAGACAGGAGGATAACGCAGGTTCGAAGCCAGCCGCGCGCGCTGGCTTAGGAGACCCTGTTTCCAAATAAAAATGTAAAAATAGGTCTGAGAGTGTAGCCTGGAGATAGAAGGGCTTCCAGGAACCCCAGTACCACCAAAAAAAAAAAAGTTGTTTGTGGTTAGGTATATAGGTTTAGGTTTTGGAGATTATGAATATTTGGGTCCCAAATCTGTCTGTACAGCTTTTCTCCTATTTGATACATAAGGATAACATAGGTAAATTGTATACCTGCTCATGTCTTCTGTTTCCTCATCTGTAAAAAAGGGGGGAAATAATATCATCACATAAGGTTCTTGAGAGAGTTACATAAGTAAATATATAACAAACTTAAAAAAAAACACCTGGAACAAAATAAATGTTCAATCAATATTAGAAGCTATAATCAGTAGTATATAGTATTTTTTTTTTTTGGTGCTACTGGGGGTGGAACCCAGAGGCTTTCTACCTCCGGGCTATACTCCCAGACCTATTTTATATTTTATTTGGAAATAGGGTCTCACTAAGTTGCTTAGAGCCTCACTAAGTAGCTGAGGCTGGCTTCGAACCTGTGCGATCCTCCTGTCTCAGCCTCCCAAGCGCGGGGATTACAAGCGTGTGCCACCACGCCCAGCAGTATATAGTATTTTAAAATAGGAAACTTTTGAGTTCATATAGATGAATGATTTTTTAATTTAAAAATAATAACAATAACAAAAAGAGCAAGAAAATTAACTAATTTTAAAATGGGAAAACAAACAGAATAAATATTTCTCAAATTAAAAAAGAATATAGATGACCACAATAGTTTGTGAAAATGTACTCTTCATTATTAATTATTAGGAGAATGCAAATTAAAATGATAATGAGACATTGCCTTACATCTGTTATAATTGCTATTTGTCAAAAAAGAAAATGTAATATATTAAGGATGTGGAAAGAAGGGGAACAAAATGGTGACTATTAGTAGCTAAGATACTAGATTTTAAATGTTCTCACCATAAAAAAGAAGTAATGCATATGTTTATCAACTCAATTTAGCCATTCCATAATACATACTTGTTTCAAAACATTATGTTGTATTCCATAAATATATATACATTTTATTGGTCAACTGAAATATTAAAAATTATAGCCAGATGTAGCACTTCACTGTAATCCTAGTACTGAGGAGGAAGAAAATGGATTGCAGGCCTCAGCAACTTACTGAAACATCGTTTCAAAATTATAAATAAAACAGAGTTTGAGGTATAGCTCGAAGTAGACTATACCTGGGTTCAATCTCTAGTACTACACATAGAAGAAATTTAAATATATCAAAATTTATAATTTTAAAGTGTTCAAAATATTTTATATAAAATTACATTTAAAGGAAATATATAAATGAATAAGTATGATATTATCAGAGTAATGTTTGATGCATTTTTTACTCGTGATATCATTTATACTTTATTATTGCATTAGCCTAATGAATGTTTATATTAGCAGTGATAATGAATGTATAACCCTCACAACGATTCCCTGTGGAGATAAAAATGGCAATCATTAAAACACAAACAACAGATGCTGGCAAGGAGGTACAGAAGCGGGAACTCTAGCATATTGTTGGTGAGATTGCAAATCATGCAACCACTTTGAATACAGTATGAAGGACCGTTAGAAGTATATCAATGAACCTAAGATATTATCCAGCAATACCACTTTTGGTTATCTACCTAAAAGAATTGAAACCAAACTACCAAACTAATGCATGGGTAACTATGTTCAGAGCTGCACAATTCACAATTGCCAAACTATAGAACCAGCCAAGATGTCCATTGACAGATGAATGGATTACAAAACTATGAGATATGTACACAATGGAATTTTAAAATTTTAAAGTTCTTCTTCAGTTATAAAGAAGAACAAAATTATGTCATTTGTAGGGAAATGGATGGAACTGTAGAACATTATGGTAAGTGACATTAATCAGTCACAAAAAGAGGGAAATTTTCTAATGTAAATGATGTACATTCACCAACATACAAAGTCAATCACTAAGCCAAACATGAGAAGGGGGAAGGGAGGAGGGAATTGAGGAAGGTCTAAATGAGTGATGTGTGCACGTATGCCTTGGTCATCTTGTACCCCATTAAGGTGTATGATTACAATGTACGACTAAAATATAAATAAGTAAGTAAATAAATAAATAAATAAATAAAATACATTTCATCCATTTGCTCTTCACAAGATAAAATTTCAGAGTAGATCTAAATGTGAAAATTTGAACATAGATTCTTAATTTAAAAGTACTTTCCAGCCAGGCATGGTGGTACACGCTTATAATTCCAGCATTCCGGAGGCTGAGACTGGAGGATGGTGGTTCGCAGACAGCCTCAGCTACTAAGTGAAGTCCTTCACAATTCAGTGAGACCCCGTTTCAAAATATAAAATGAATTTAAAAAAATAGGACCAGGGATGTAACTCGGAGGTAGAGCCCCTGGGTTCATCCCCATTACTGCAAAAAAAAAAAAAGTACTTTCCATTTAACTTACATTTTTTACACCATGTTTACCAGTTAGTTTTGTTAAATTGAATGTTTACTTGCCTTTTATTTTATATTTGTAAATATTGACTAAATAATGTACTACAACCATTATTCCAGGCAATGCTATGACCAGTGTTATAGAAGAAATCAATGTTCTATTTTCTGCTCAACCTTAAAAGCATTTCCCTGTTGATAACACACCCAAAGAATGTGCAATCCTATGTGTCACCAAGTCTTTCCAAAATCAATTTCCTAAGCACTACTTGGACTACCTCTCTCCTTAAAAAGTACCAGTGATGAACAATGTGCCCAGAAAATAATTTTTTAGTTTTACTTTTCACTAGGACCCATTCCTGATCCATCAGTTCCAGTCACTTCATTTTCCTTATCACTTCCCAAAGACATTATAGTTTTCTTTATTTTGGTGTTCACCCAGACCCAACACAAAATAAATCTGAGCTTTGATAATATCTATTGTCAGCATCTTCACTGGGATTGCTAACCAGTTTGTTTGCCAAAATAATAGCTACCCATCTCTATGAATAGGATAGATGGACTGCAAAATTGAATAGAATCTGTATTCCATGAGATTGTAATGACAATGAGGAAAGGAGGAAAGGAGGGAATGGGGCAGAAATGGGGTAAGGGCTAATTGGGTGATGTGTGTATGTATGCCTCCACCATCTTGTAACCTATTAAGATGTTTGACTACAATGTACCAGTATTTAAAGAAAAAAAAAAAAAAGAAAAGAAGGAGAAACAAGGCATACATACACAAAGCACTTATTTAGCCTTTCCTCAATCCCCCCATTTCCTCCCCCTCCCTTTTTCTCATGTTTGAATTAGTGATTGACTTTGGTATTTTGGTGAATGTCCATCATGTACATTAGAAAATTTCCCTTTTCTCCCCTCCTATCACCCCCAGTTAGGCCTCCTTATTTGCTCATCTATGGTTTCTCCTCCTCCATCTAGAGTTCCTCCTTCGACTCATTTTCTCCCTAGCTTCCACATATTAGGGAGAGCATCTAATTTTTTACTTTTGTGAGTGACTAATCTCACTTAGCATAATGTTCTCCAGTTCAATCCATTTCCTTGTAATGACATAATTTTGTTCTCTATGGCTGAGTAAAACTTCATTGTGTACATATCCCATAGTTTTGTAATACATTCATCTGTTGATTGATGGACATCTTGGTTGGTTCCATAGTTTAGCAAAATAAACAAATAAATATTTTTTTTCTTCAGACATTCTTAACTACCTTATTTATAAAAATTTTAGCTGCCAAACTGATGTTCAGGTAACTTATAGGCAGATATTAAAAATAATTTTTTCTGCCAGTTTGACACAATGACTTACAAAAGTATTCAGTGTGTGTGTGTGTGTGTGTGTTACTGAGGATTGAACCCAGTAGCATACCACCAAGCTACATCCCCAGCCCAATTTTTATTATTATTTATTTTGAAATAGGATTTCACTAGGTTGGAGATGGCCTCACTAAGTAGCAGAGGCTGGCTCCAAACCTGTGATCCTCCTGTCTCAGCCTTCCAAGTACTGAGATTACAAGCATACGCCACTATGCCCGGCTAATACTCAGTATCTTATTGTTGATTTATCTATTTATTCAAATTATATTTAGCAAGCCCTTCTGTATGTTTCTCACTCTGTTAGGTGCTGGAGCCACACAGTTGGTAGTATATACCTCTTACCCTTTCCCTATAGGCTTCCAAGGCAGTGGATATTTATAATAACCAATCAATGATAAAGTATGATAGTCTGTGGCAAAGAAAGCAGAACGTAATACTGTTTGAAAGGAGAAAGTGATATTCCTCAGGATATGATATTCTAATATTATTTCCTAAAACTGTTAGAAAAGCCAACAGCAGTTGAAGAATCATCAAGAAAAAAGATGAGTGTTTTAAAAGGTCAGGTTTTCTACAGGGACAAACTCTCCTCATCACACTCCAGAACTTGCTTATTCACTTTGTATCCCTCCTGGACTGTCCTCCCCAAAAGCAACATCATCAAAACCAAAGATTCAGTACTTAAGTCTAATTTTCTGACTCTGTTGCAACCTAAATCATACATAGGTTATGCTTTTCTTCTTAAAAGCAATATAAATATATGTTGAATAGCAAGGCAAATTTTAGTAAGTCCATGCGACTTAGTAAATCCTACTTTCAACCATAGTAGACATAAAATGACTTCATGTATTTCATGATTTGTTCACACATGGACTAATTTAAAACCAGGGAAGTGGGTTTGTATTGGAAAATGAGAAAATTGCATGTAAAGTGATGAAGTATCAAGTGCTTAATGATACCTTTGAATGCAGCTTCAAAGATACATCAATTCTCAATGATTCTGCCTAGGCACACGTGGAGATACTGTCTCCATAACACTTTGAAAGCTACAATTTGAATAAAAAGATTAGGTAACCCCTTACCTTGCCTATCTTTTCTCTAGCATCAAACTCTATGCCATGGCTTTTTAACACAATTAAGAGAGTTAAGAGGCAGAGATAAATGCTCACCTAAAATACTCCATTTGAAAATGAATTGTTATTGTGACAGCACATTTATCCTTTAAAAGGCACCAGCTTTAGGCTTTTTGAAAAAAATGAACAATTTCTGTCTATGCGATAAAATACTGCCACATTGATAACTATGAAAGATACCTTTGATCCTTCAGACACCTGCTGACGAGTCTTCAAAGACATAACGGAGTGAGTAGGATCAAGCTCAAAGTGCTTGACCTAGAAGTCAGGCCCCCGTAGTCAAACGCTGTCCTACCATTTCAACTTCACATCCCAGCACTCCTCTCCTGCTGTTTCTTACATGCATTTTGGTGGTTTTTCTTTTTTTTTTTTTGCTTCCATAGTTAATTTATAATCGTTTTCTTCTACCTAGTCAAATCCCACCTAACTCCCCTTTATATCTAACTCAAATTTCCCCACAAAATCAGTCTATTACAGTTCAAAGTGCCTCTTTCCACTGAACTTCAAAAATCATAATTAGCTGGTAATGATTATAACAGAATCACAAAGTCCTATGTTGTCATAAAAAATGACTTTCATTGTGTAGAAATTTTTGATGACCCCATTACTTCCCTACACTACGCACCTGCTATTTAGTTCAAACTTGACTACTCTCCCTTTCATTTTTCTTTCCCACAAATCCTATTCAATTGATAGCACTTGCTATAAAATAATTGTACTCTATCAATATGTAACTAAAAATCCTCTTCTACCACAATATATACTAATAGGTATTTTTTAAAACCACAGTCTTACAACAAAATCTCATTACAGCTACTAAAATTGTATAAAATATATCATTTTTTGTCATGCTTTTTGGTGTACATTTTTAATTCCAGTATTTGGGAGGCTGAGAAAGGAGGAACACAAGTTCAAAGCCAGTCTCAGCAATTTAGTGAGGCTCTCAGTATCCTAACAAGACACTGTTTCCAAAAAAGAAGCAAATATGGGGTATATCTCAGAGGTAGAATGCCTCTGGATTCAATCCCCAATATCACACAAAAATATCTCTATCTATCTATCTATCTATCTATCATCTATCTATCTATCTATCTATCTATCTATCATCTATCAAGATATATTATGATATGTGTTACATATAATGTATATGAGATATATGTTATATAAAATAGATATTAAATATCATATAAAATATATTTAGAGCTGGGTGTGGCCATGCATGCTTGTAATCCCAGGATTCAGGAGGCTGAGACAGGACAATCGCGATTCACGGACAGCCTCAGCCACTTAGGGAGGCCCTCCACAACTTAATGAGATTCTGTTTCAAAATAAAGAATAAAAAATAGGGCAGGGGATGGAACCCCTGAGTTCCATCCCTAGACCCGCAAAAAAGTATATATTATACATTTTATATATGCTATATGTATAGTAATTATACTACAATAATTTGCAACTGATATACATTAATAATATAATAAATTATCCACACATAAATATACATGCTATATGAACTAGCTTTTTATAACTGGTTAAATAATAGCATAAAACAAATACCTCTCATCCTCAAACACAAAAAAGACTAGCCTAGATTCTGAGTCTACAGTGCAAACATTTTATTATGATTATAATGGTCACTTCTTTCCAATCATCATATTCCATGAGATAAAGGATTGAGAGAGTTAGCAGAGGCTCTATGTCTCTACTAAAGCTTTATTCTCCCCACAATAACCACTGTGCAGTAATGCAACTTGGAATTTTTACCATAGTCTGACAGTTTTCTCCTCAAATCAGCCCTGGCATGAGTCCGCCTCTCTGCTCTTTTTAATTATGGAGCCTCATTTAGGTTTTTCTAGAGCCAGGTAGCTTTCTTTTTGGAACAAGGTGCTGCAGAGCTGACACAACTAGATTTATACAAGGGGATAAATCTTGACAAAACAGTACATAGCAGTTCAATTAACCTGCTTCAGGGAAGCCTAATGTAATTGCAGAAATACAATCACTTCAGCTGAGGTTATAAGGTTTGAACTTAACTTTATTATCTGAGGATAAATGCATCAGTATTAAATGTTCCTTTCGCAACTAAATTTGATATAAACCTAACCAGTAAAATTGCTGAGAAAAATGACAACAGAGAAGTGTTGCTGTTTAGATTTCCAATACTAAATGATATCAAATTAATAAATGGATTTAACTCTGTGTGTGTGTGTGTGTGTGTGTGTGTGTGTGTGTGTGTGTGTGTGTATGTGTGTGTGTGTTACTGGAAATGGAACCCAGGGCCATTCTAACCCTGAACTACACCCCCAGCCCTATTTTTTTATTCTTTGTTTTGAAACAGGATCTCATTGAATTGGGGAGGTAGCTAAGGCTGCCCCTGAACCGTGCTCCTCCTGTCTCAGCCTCCTAAATGCTGGGATTACAAGTGTGAAGTACCATGCCCGGCTAACCTTTGTTTTTTTGTTTGTTTGTTTGTTTGTTTTTCTTTAACATATTCAAGAAAAAAGAACAGATTAAGCCAAAAGTCATTGTGAGACTTAGAAAGTGTAATTTTGATTACATATAAGTAAACTTGATTTGTGGGACTAGAAGTTATACTTTTCTCTATGAATTCAAAAATCTGTTTATAAAAAGACAATTCTGAAAAGGAATAGTATGTTCTACATGATGAATGGTCAGGCCCTTTGTGCGTGGATCTTATTATTACAGGCTGCTGGGGCGCCTACCCTTTTAGTTCTTTAAAGAATCTTGTCCTGTTTTTGTCTAGAAATCAGGAAGGTTCCAGAGAAGACCCACTGATGTTAAGGCTAATTCACTTGCACAAAAGGCCACTTCAATGGCCAAGACAAGTAAATTTTAGTTGTTGTTGTTGTTCTAGTTTACAAAAGCAGCTGTAGGGTATGTTTTAATACCTAAGGTTTAGCAATATCAAATCAGAATTTAAAATGTGGGAGAAAAATGTTCATGGTGATAAGGTATGTCATTTACATTTACTTGTGAATGAGGTTAATTCACTAAAGTAAGTAAATATAAATCAAAGTTAATGGAAAATACTCTGACTGCAACTTAAAAGCCTGATAATGACAATAGTATGTGGATATATTAAGCATTTTCATACATTGTTGTGGTATGCATTTTAATATTTTTATAAAGCAACTTAGCACTCCCCATCAAAATATAAAATGAATGCATTATTTTTTTTACTGTAACAATTTATTTTATGCATATGTACTATAAAAATTTACATATATGTAATATCTGCATATGTATAAGTACATACACATATATTTATTTAACATTTTTATTAGCACTAACTTTGGAAACAAAAAGAAAAGCTCCATCACTTGAAAAACTGTTATATGAATTATGATATATGCATACACTGTTGTATCTCCAGGATAAACTATTAAGGACAAAAGCACAATAAAAATCACTGTGAAATATATAGTATATATTTTTTCTAAAATATTCATAGGTATATGATATCTTTTAACTTATTAAGTAAACTGAAAATAATAGTTACTTTGGGTGAGGGAGTCAAGAGGAAGTGAGAGAGATGCTTATTACACATGTGTTACCCTGTCTGTGCTGTCATGACTGGTAAGCATGTACATGTATTCTTTCCTGGATGGTATAATTTGCTTACAACAATATTTTTCACACTAGATCTTTATGTTTCAGGTTACATGATCTATGGAATGATGATAATATATTTCATGTCTTATTAAACAGCATTTTGAATATTTGCATTTTTCAGTTTATAGACTCTGTAATCTGATGAGATTAATAATTTAACTTTTTTTTTTGACTGAGTAGCTCTTTCATTTAAAAATAGTAAGATAGTAAGGTAAAATGGCTAGAAACAGCTACTGAGCCAAAAAGTGAAATAGTATCTGAGTCTTTCAAAATATTCCTTCAAATATACCTTCAAACGACACTATGATTGTCTCCAATAACAAGTAAAACATTCAGGTAAAAAAGCAATGCAAGCTAAGATAATTTCTACAAATACATCTCCACTTGGCTTTTGTTGCTTTTGCTTGCATACCTTGTACAGGAAATGGAACATAGAAGTCACTTCATGAAATACTAAAAAACAACATTGCCAGAATTGAGGAAAAAGAGTATACATTCCGGTCAGGAGTTCAAATTGTAATTGCGATTAGGAAACATTTTCTTGCTACCCAGCAGAAAACCTAGTTCTGATATGAAGTAGAACTCTTGCAAACACGTCAGCATAATTAGTGATTCTGATAAATCACTAAGGGAGCACTTGGGGTATGCACCTACCTGGATTTGAACCACTTTGTATTTACCTACCATGGCACATACACTAAGCAGAATCAGTCTTCTTGCCTTACTCTATCAACTTTAGAAATAATAGTAAGTGAGAACATTTAAAAAATCAACTTCACTCTATTTCTTTTGGAGAAAAATAAAGGAAATAAGTCTTTAAAGTACTTAGTGAAAAAGAGATGTGTGTGATTATAATCAGTCAAGATGGATATCAAAGGGTTGTGTGGTTGAAACTATAAAATGTCTATGCTGTTTATAAACACGTCTCACTTGTCTAAAACTAGTCTTCTTTTATCTACTCAGCAGGTTATATTAGTTCAACTACATGAGAAAAGAGTAGGAGAGCATCAACTTCAAAAGTTGGATCTTAGATAATACGAATGAGCAAGCTGTCATAATAAACTCACTTCCGTGGTAGTTAAATTTCTCCAAATTATATTAGAATATGTAAGAAGAAAAATGGGTTGGTTAAAAAAAAAAAACATTTTAGGAGCTGGGCATGGCGACACAAGCTTGTAATCCCAGCATTCAGGCGGCTGAGACCAGAGGATAGAGGTTCTCGGATAGCCTCAGCTACTTAGCAAGGCCCTTTGCAACTCAGTGAGACCCTGTATCAAAAATTAAAAGACTGGAGGACAGACCAAGATGGTGGAGACACTGGCAGCAGCAGCAGCCAGTATTCAGGAGAGGTAAATAAAACAAATCTAACCCGCCTTGAACTGTTGGAGAAATCTCCCCCCCAAAAAGACTGCTCCTGCCCCACTTGGTCAGGAATTATGGACAACAAACATACTATGTAAGAAAAATGCTCGGGAGGAGGGCCAAGATGGTGGTGGCGGCAACAGCCAGTATCGGGGAGAGGCAGGTAGATTCATTCTAATCCACCCTGCACTTTTGAGAAACTCTCCCTTGTTACGGATTGAGAGAATATGGTGGTGAAAACTGTTCCCCGGGAACCCCTGCTAGGGTCCCGGACACACTTTCCCACAACCCATAACAAAACCCAAAATGACCCCAAACAGAAGAAAAAAACCGTGGATTCTTGTCCTAAGCTAAGAATAAATATGCATAGCTTGGACAGTTGCTGAAGATTTAAAGAAGTTTATTAGAAAGATAGAAATACAGAAAATAGAAATACAGCCCAATGCCAAAATGGTATGAGGGGATGACTCAAATGAGAACACCAAAGGGCTTACATGTGGACCGGACTTTTTATACCCATGACCTCCATCTTGTTTGCGTGACTCTGACGTAGTGAAAGTCCCTGTAAGGTACCTCCCCTTACTCTGTAAGGTACCTCCCCCAACCAGGTGTGGCAAGGCCTCGCCTTTCCTGAAGGGCAAGGTCAAACCCTGCCCTATCCTCCCTAGATCATCATGTAGATCTCTTTAGAAAGCAGATGTCCTAGCTCTCCTCTATTGACTTGTTGAATAACTGCCTGTTTTATGCAGAGGTCAAGTCCTTGCACAGATCTGCCCCTCACCCATGTCTGCCGCCATTTTGATACAACTATTTTTGAAATATCAATTATTTTCCTTTGAAATATATTAATAATCAGAGCTGTCCCAAATCTTCCTAGGCCGTTCCCAATACTGGTACATCCCCGAAAGTAGACTGCACCTGCCCCACATGCTCAGGAACGCTCAACAACATACTATATAAGAAAAATGTTCGGGGCACGTCTGATGGAGCCCTGCATAGTCGGGTCGGCTGGCTGTGCTCCTCTGCGCAGTGCTGGGGCTGGGTGCGCTCAGAGCAGCAGAACCCGCTCTCCGTGGTGAAGCCATCCGCTCTTGGCAGGGAGATAAAACACATTGTTACTAAGTACTTGAGCCCCCAACTCCTGCAGAAGACACTTATTGTTTTCTTTTATTAAAAAAATATTGAGGGAGGGTCCCAGATGGCTGCGGCCACTGTTGCCTCTGAGACCACAATAGTTGGAAGCGGCCAAATAGGACATGTATTCCTCTGAGAAACCCCAGAAATCAGATTTTGGTTTAATATCTGATTGGGACAACATATACATTTATAGCCATGACTTCCTACCTAAAATATAAGAGAGAAGAGATGGAGTAAGATGGCAGGGATGGCGGTGGCGGCAGCGGCCAGAAATTGGGAGAGCTAGATAAATCCAATCCAAACTGCCTTGAACTTTTGGAGAAATCTTCCCCCAAAAAAGACTGCTCCTGTTCCACATGCTCAGGAATTCTGGACAACATACTATGTAAGAAGCATTTGCTCAGGAGGCAGGCCAAGATGACAGTGGCGGCAAAGGCCAGTATTGGGGAGAGGCAGGTAAATTCATTCTAATCTACCCTGAACTTTTTAGGAAACCTCTCCGAAAGTTGACTGCACCAGCCCCACATGCTCAGGAACTCTGGAAAACATACTATGTAAGAAAAATGTTTGGGGCACATCAGATGGAGCCCCGCATAGTCGGGTCGGTCAGAGCCCTGCGTCCGGGGAGCCAAGGGCGCTTCTGGCCACCGTGCTCCTCTCTGCACAACGCTAGGCTGGGTGCACTCAGAGCAGTAGAACCCACTCTCCATGGTGAAGCTGTGGGTCTTGCTCTTGGCAGGGAGATAAAACACTTTGCTACTAAGTACTTGGGCTCCGAAGTCCTGCAAAAGACACATACTGTTTTCTTTTATTAAAAGAATATTGAAGAGAAAGGAAGATCTTGGCGGCTGCAGTTGCAGCTGCAGCAGCAACCATGGTCGCAGTAGTGATATTAACAGCAGCCGAATAGGACATGCATCCCCCTGAGAAGCCCTGATTGGGACAACACACAGAAATATTTCCAGTCATGACTTCCTATCTGAAATAAAGGAGAGAGAGTGGAAAATGGTGGAATTAGAGGCAAGATGGCAGCGCGGCACCCGCCACTGCAAGAAAAGTGATTTTGGGGACAACACACAGAAATATTTCCAGTCATGACTTCCTATCTGAAATGAAGGAGAGAGAGTGGAAAATGGTGGAATTAGAGGCAAGATGGCAGTGCGGCACCCACCACTGCAAGAAAAGTGATTTTTGGAGGGATATCCCAGAAGAGATCAGAAAGCAGACTGCTCCTGCCACACATGCACAATATACTCGTGGAGAGACCAAGAAGGCGGCAGTGGCGGCCAGTATTCAGGAGAGGCAGACAGATCCAACCAAATCCACCTTGAATTTTTAAATAAATCTCTCCAAAAGTAAACTGTTCCTGCCCCACATGCTCAGGAACTCTGAACAACATACTATGTAAGAAAAAGTTTTGTGAAGACGACCAAAATGGCAGTACCGGCGGTGGCCAGTATTCAGGAGAGGCAGACAGATCCAATCCAATCCACCTTGAATTTTTGAAAATATCTCTGCAAAGGTAAAATGCTCTTGCTGCACATGTCCAGGAATTCTAGACAACACTCTATGTAAGAAACATGTCCAGGGTTTTCAGTAAGCAGGAATAAGTATGGAAAAATAGAAGTTCTAATACATTGTTGGTGGGATTGCAAGTTGGTGAAACCACTTTGAAAACAGTACAGAAGATGCTCAGAAGAAGGAAAATGAACTTACCATAGGATCCAGCAATACCACCTCTGAGTATCTACCAAAAAGAATTAAAACCAAAATACTAAACTAATGCATGAACAACCATGTTCATAGCTGCACAGTTCACCATTGCCAAACTGTGGAACTAGCCAAGATGTCCTTCAAGGAATGAGTGGATTTCAAAATGATAGGATATGTACACAATGGAATTTTGCCCAGCCATAAGGGAGAACAAAATTATGGCATTTACAGTGAAATGTCACAAAAAATAAGAAATCAGATGCTTTTCTTAATGTGCAAAACATTAGGGAGAATTGGGTAACAGGAGGAATTGTAGATGAAGGAACTCTATAGAGGAGCAATGAAGGTGACATATCTGAGGGGATAAGAGGGAGGATAAGGGAAACTCTTTAAAGCACATGATGTACTTAAACATATCAAAGTCAATCAGGAAGCCAAGCATGGGTAGGAGGGAGGGGGAGGGAAGGGGTTAGAGATTGGGTAGGGGCTGATTGGGTGAGGTGTGCATGTATATCTCCACAAGTTTTTATCCCATTGAAACATATGAATACAATGCACCAATAAAAATTTATTTAAAAAATAAAAATAAAAAAAATAAAAAGACTAAAAATTAGGGCTGTGGGTGGAGCTCAGAAGTAGAATGTCCTTGGGTTCCATCCTCAGTACTGCAAAATAAATAAATAAATAAATAAATAAATAAATAAATAAATAAACTTAATTTAAAATAATAAAGTAAAATAAAAATTAAAACAACTAAAAAATAGGGCTTGGAGGTATAGCTTGGAGGTACAATGCTGCTTGGTTCCATCCCTAGTACTGCAAAAAAAACCCAACCAAACATTTAGGGCAGTAACTTTAATTATACTATTAGTGATTTAAAGTAATAAGATAAAAAGCAGCTTAACAAGGGGTCAGAATAGAAATCATGTTGGTAATTGCCAACCCTCAGTGGTGTAGTCAGTTGAAATCTAATGAAAACCACAAATAAAAGGACATTTTTTTTGTTTACATAGACCTTTTCAACCCAGTAAAACATTGCTTAACTCTTCATAGCCCAAGTTACTTAAATCAGTTTCAAGACCTATATTACAGTTCAAATTATCTTTTTTCCTTTCTTATTGACAAAAATTTTACACATTTATGGTATACAACAGGATGTTTTGAAATATACATACATATATATACATATTATGAAATGATTAAATCAAGATAATTAAATATTTTACCTCATGTTTATTTGTGAGAAAAATGCTTAAAGCCTACTCTCATTAACTTTCAAATATAGCATACATTGTTATTAACTATACTGAACATGTTGTACAATCAATAGCTTGTACACAAAGCCATTTTCTTTTTAATGTGCTCTTTGATGCCTACAGAATAATGTTCTCCACTTCTGATATACACACAGAAAAGTAGTTGTGTTTTTCCCTACATATATAATCATATGTAAATTTACACACATATATAAATTTGCCTAATTCCATCACTACCTTACAAGAGTCTCACGCTAGATACTGGTCAGCTTCTGTCCAACCCTCATCTCTTCTAAGCCTTACAATGTGCCCTATTACCTCTGTGAAACATATAGCCCAGGCTCCCTTCATCTTTTATTTCTGGTTAGCTTTGGCAGGATATAAGAGAATGGAGGTTTAAAAGTATTTCTCCATGCCCACCTTTCCCTTCTTACTTGGTCACAGTCCTGGAAATGGTTTTATTCTTCTAATGTCACTTCTCTTGCTGGGTGGATTCTATTTCATTGTTCCAGCTCTTACCTATCTGGTCCCTGGAGTGGGTAACATCTTCACAGTGTTACTGATCCCTAAGTCTTCATCAATGATTTTTTTTTTCTCTTAACCCTTCTATATTCAATAAAGAGTGTTTTTCCCCTAATATTCTTACACCAATTTGAATATATAGTCTAATTTCTACTTTTATCCTGCAGTATACTTTTTAAGAATTTAAATATTCACAATTTTCTCAGTACTTAATGCAATGCCTTCAAAAGAGTAGGCAAGGTGGTGGCTGGGAAAATGTAGCCCACAATGTGGCATTTTGTCACACTGAGTGGAAGAAACAGTCTTAGAATCAATCATTCCTTGTCTTTCTCCCAAGCACATAGGGGGCTCTCTCTGATAGTTCTTATCTGACTGAAAGGAAGGTCTTCCAAAGAAAATGCAGTTGTCTTAGACCTCTTCCCTGAAATCTCATTAACCAGGGAAGGTTAAACTCATTTTGTAGGAAGATGGCAGGAATTTCAGTACACCTGGACAGACTTTGTATAGCTATTGCCTGGTCTTTGGCTTCCAAAGAATATTATTTATAAACTAGTGTTTATTTTTTGGATCCATTCAATTACTCCCAAGTTACTCACTATTCCTCCGAAATTGCCTACAGTCCCGACTCTTACCCCTACTATGAAGAGAGTATTCAAGACTCAATTATTTTGCCCTTCTTTGAGTTTCATACTTTGTAGAACTTCTACACTTATGAAAATTAATAAATAGCTGGGCATAGTGGTGCACGCTTGTAATCCCTGCTCTTGGGAGGCTGAGACAGGAGGATCGCACAGGTTCAAAGCCAGCCTCAGCTACTTAGTGAGGCTTTCAGCAACTTAGTAAGACCCTATTTCCAAATAAAATATTTTTTAAAAAAGGTCTGAGAGTATAGCCCGGAGGTAGAAGGCCTCTGGGTTCCAGCCCCAGTACCACACACACAAAAACAAAAAAAGAAAATTAATAAATAAGTATGCCTATTCTGTTGATGTGTGTATTGTCAGTTTATTTCAGATCTTTTTGAGAGTATAACAGAAATTTCTATCAACCCTATAAAACTCACTAAATATTTTTGGAATGTATGAATGAAAAAAGAAAAACATAATAGTAGACTAGCTATTTTGAAAGAGTAAATATAAGTATAAGCTATAGACTTTATTTTGATGAAAATTACAGTCTATGGAAGGAAATAATACATGGGTACATAGAAATTATTCAAGGCTACTCGTGGTAAAGAATAGATCATAATAGGCCTTCACAGTTGGACTGATGCAAAGATACAATCCTTATTATTAGAAAAGCTACCTAACACTGTGTTAAGTGTGTGTGCATACGTGTGTGTGTGTGTGTGTATGTGTGTGTGTGCAAAAAGTTCTTTTCAGTAATCTCACAAATTCCCCATTTGGTAAACCACAAAAGATAAAAGAACAGCTAAACACTCTTCTGGCCCATGGGTGTGCTGGAAGCTTTTATTAATATTTACAAAGAACTTTGAAGATGAAAAGTGCTAAATATTATATACCAGCATTATAAAAGCAAATTTTTCAGGTTTTATGAAATTTAACAGAAATTAGAGAGTATCACCCCACAAAACAAAACAAACAAAAATAAAATAAAATAAAATAAAAAAGTGCTTTAGCCAGAGCTTTTTATTAGAGAAGACAGATGGGATGGAAAATACTTCTTCCTCCAGGGCAAAGATTCAATCTAATCTATACCCCATACCTATCAACACACAGGCTGTAGAAATTTTTAATTTAAAGCTTGAAATATCATGTATTTTGTAATATCATGTAAATTAATGTCTTATTAAACTCTATGAATTACTCTTCAGGACAAGGCAGATGACAACAAAACATACCACAAGCAAATTCAAACCTGCTCTGTTCTCAGTGAAGCTGCACCTTAGATTGGCAGATAGGGATAGAATTTAACTACATGGGCCAGTTTTAGCTTTTTCTTGCCAATAAAAACTGCAGATCAGTTCAATCCTTTCTCTTCATTCTCAGAAATACAAATAGTTGAATTTTCCCCCACTGTCATTTTTTAAGTTATATTTTAAAAAATGTGTATGTGTTTCCCTACATTGACTTTAATTATGCTCAGTCTAAGAGGCTTGCCTGGGTAGATAATGTTTTCACATGAAAGAGAGGAGCTTACATACCATAGCATTTCTCTCCAGCTTGTCTATCAGTTAGAGGCTTGGATTTAATATCTGTAAGCTAGTCTCTTTGTAGGCTCATTTTATTTAATCAGAATATATATATATATATATATATATATATATATATATATATATATATATATATTAGAATCATGACAATGGCCTCCATTCCAGTGTGATTTTTCAGATGTTGGATCAGAATATTAGCTCAGGTTTACCATGGAAAGGAAAGAGGCATGTATGTGACAAATCCTCTTGAAAGAGTCCTGTAATGATGACAAATAATATCAACTGAAATCAAGGCAAATATAAGGAAAAATAAATGAAGAAAAGGCAATGCCAGATGAATTCTACAAAACCACTGTGTGAAAAAAACATTGAAAAAAAGGAATAGAAAAATCCGTTCTTCAACTGCCTTTGAAGTGGAAGTGTTCTGCTTAGTAAAGAAGAGAAGTATAGAAGTTATTATCACTACAATCCATAATCTTACTTTACATTTGAAACTTGTGAAACTCTTATTTCAAAGGAGGCCTGGAAAGACTTCACTGGTGTGCATTTTAACAATAAATACTGGCATAATAAATACACTGCAGACAAGATTATATTGTATGAGCTCTAATGAATTACATAGATCTCTAAGGCTCAGTGCTTTTTAATATATTAAGCAATCAGGTATCTGTGACAAAGAAAACTGGAATTGCTATAATTTCATATTACTTATACCTTGAACACTTAGTAGCTAAGTGAATTTCCAGTAGCTATATTTTGTTTTATTTATGAGTAATATAATACATATGATAATCAACTTTGCTATTTCTCAAGCATTAGGTTTTGAAGATCAAAGGAGACACTGCATGTGAAATTGACTTGAAAATTGTAACACATTCTATAAATATTAGTTTTTATTCATTGTTTCATATAATATAATGCCTTTGGGAAAACAAACTATTGAGTTATCCATATTTGAATTTACAAACCAGTGATAATGATAATGGTAATAATTACCATTCCTTCTTATGATCTAATCAAATATTCTTTTGTAATCTATCTTTTTTTTACATTAAAACAATTTATAAACAAAAGCCCACTTAGACAAAATAAAGGATATAAAAGCAAAGGGGATTTTTATTATTCAGTATTCTTACTTGTGCCTTTGTTTTATTTTTTTAGTTTGGAACTGGGAGTAGGCAACCAATAAAGGCAATTTCTTTTATGCAAGTAAATTCTTATTTAGAATATGCAGCCATATAATAAATGTCCACAAAAAATGATTGTAGCACATGTAATGCCACCATCCTCAAAACTGTAAATATCCTCAGAACTATGTAAACTGAAGAATGGTCTATTTTTCTTCATTCTCAAAATCATGGATAAAGATAAAATTCTAGTATATTATTTATTGAAATGAATTTTTCATTAGAAATGGTATTATGAATAGTAGCTACATGTATTTAATATGTATTATATGATAGATGTATAGATTGATAGATAGATGATAGATACACAATTTATCTAGATTCTGAGGTTAAGATTGAAGAAACTGTTACCTGAAATATATGAGTAGTAAAATTTTGTGATCTGGAAAACAACTCTACAAATTAACTTTTTATATGTAGTTGGGCAATTTATAAATTTAAAAATATGTATAGAGTAATGTTTATTATACAGATTATTTGAATGCCAAAATTTTGGTAATTACTGGGTTAGACAATAGTTCCAGTAACTCTGGTTACTGGAACTATTGTCCATTAATATCTCCCAACCAGAGAATCCTCATCACTAACCTGATGACACTTCGTTGTTTACAGACTATATACCATAGTCATTATATTCCTCAAGTCCATACTAATTTATATCTATTTTTCTCACTGAAATACAATCAGAAGATACCTTGCCGGGCGTGGTGGCGCACTCTTGTAATCCCCGCGCTTGGGAGGCAGAGACAGGAGGATCGCGCAGGTTCAATGCCAGCGCGCTGGCTTAAGAGACCCTGTTTCCAAAAATAAAATAGGTCTGGGAGTGTAGCCCGGATGTAGAAGGGCTTCCAGGAACCCCAGTACCACCAAAAAAAAAAGATACCTAACATTTACATCTATTCCTCTAACATTAACTTATAGTAACTTTGTTTTAATTTTTGTTTCTATGCATTAAAATAACACAAATTGTATTTATACAAAGTTGTTTCAATTTTGTAAAACTTACCACATGAAAATTTTGATCATTATATTCTTTAGGTAATATTACATTGCATGTTTTATAAAAGCAAAGAATTAATTAAGATTACACTGCATGTCTTTATAAAAGCAAAGAAATCCTGCATAAAATTTATAACTAAAATGAAGCATAACACAATGAGAATGTCATATTTATAGACTAAAGATGTTTAAAATATTGCTTTTAATTTTCCTTTCTCATTTCTTCAATAATATTTAATAAACTTATTTCACTATTTAGTTTTTGATGGCTGACGGCCAATCTTTCTTTGCCTGTAGGCTTTTCCTAAATTTAGCTATGATAAATTTTACAAGGTATATATAGAGATTGTTTATTTTATAAATAGAGTATTATTTTAAAGACATTGGATATTGGATATCAGGCAATAAATAATTGCTGAGGTATGGTTGACAAATAGTTAAGTCGTACCATTGTCTCACATTTAGAAAGGCAATTTCCAAACTGCAACAGATAGAAAGAAACTTAGGTAGAATCCAAAATATGGCCAAGTTTGCAATATGTGGTGACTGAGGGAATGGGAGCTCATATAACAGAGTGCTGAGAATTTTGAGGTACAAGTACCCAGCTAGAAACAGTGCCTTTTCTTACTAGCCAGAATGGAAAACCTTGTAATTTATTGGCATTGGGTACAATACTCATAAAAGTTTTGACTTAATAGTAAGGAGTAATTAGTCCTACACCAAATATGACTTTGCTCTTATCTAACAAGTCAAAAATAAAAACTCCAGAGGTGATGGCGTACACTTATAATCCCAGAATTTGAGAGGCTGAGACAGGAACACAGCTTGGCTGACAGCCTCAGGTACATATTGAGGCCCTTTGCAACTCAGTGAGACCCTGTTTCAAAATAAAGAATAAAAAATAGGGCTGGGGTATAGCTTGAAGGTAGAATGCCCCTGAGTTCCAGCCCCAGTAACACACACACACACACACACACACACACACACACACACACGGAACAAAATAAACAAAGAAAATCCAGATTAAAAAAAAAAAACACTAGCCAGGCGTGGTGGTGCACGCTTGTAATCCCCCGCGCTTGGGAGGCGGAGACAGGAGGATCGCGCAGGTTCAAAGCCAGCCATGCTGGCGTAAGAGACCCCGTTTCAAAAATATAAAATAGGACTGGGAGTGTAGCCCGGAGGAAGAAGGGCTTCCAGGAACCCCAGTACCACCAAAAAAAAAAAAAAAAAGAACAAAAAAAAAAAAACCACTAAAGCAAATTTAAGGGAATGCAAAAATATCTAGCACCTAAAAAGGTAAAATTCACAATAATTACCACCCAGTTAAAAGTTACAAGGCATGCAAAAAAATCAGTAAAACATGACCCTCAATAAGAATAAACATCACATAATTAAAATAACCCATATTGAAAGATAGGAGAGGAGGAAGGCTGATCTTGATTAATGAGGGTCTACATCTGAACATGTGTAAAATTATGAATAAGACATGGTTAACCTGGACAACCATTGGTGGGAGGGGGGAAGGGAAAACGGGGGTGGGGGGAGAGGGCACCAAATATAGTTTAAATGTATACTATTTATGTTCAATAAAAAATTGTTAAAAAATAAATATAAAAAATAACCCATATTGAATATACATGTTTTAATTAAAGATGTTAAAGAAATTATTTGTTCTATATTTCACACATTGAAAAAGTTAAGTAGACACAAGTAAGATAAACCAGTACTAATATTTCAGAGATTAAAACTACAATGTATGAGATGAAAAATGCAATGATTTAAGATTACTATCAGATTAGATACCCTGAAATAAAAATTAAGGCAGTAGAAGAGAAAGGTAACATGATTATGTCAGCTATATGATTATGGATTTTAGCACTACCTGAAACAGTAATTTTGTTTCATTTTTTTTTTTTTGGTAAAACTAAAATTGGAGAAGTTAATTTTAATCCCAAAATACATGGTCAAGGAAATGAAGATATAATATGTTAAATAATGTCCCCATGTTCAACAATTTTGGTGTTTTGGTCAGCAGTCTCACTGCTATAAACCAAAAATAGCTGACTGCACAACTTAAAGGAAGGAAAATTTATTTGCTCTGTTTCTTAGAGATTCTGGGTTCAGTCCATGTGAGATTGGGATCTGAATCTCAGGCATAGTGGTAGAAAGGAGAGAGAGAGAGAGAGAGAAAGAGAGAGAGAAAGAGAGAGAGAGAGAGAGAGAGAGAGAGAGAGAGAGAGAGAGCGAGCGCTTAAGGGCTCTGCTCCAACATCATAGAGCCAGAAACAAGGAAATTCAAAGACAAAGTACAATAGCTAAGGCAGCACCTCCAGGGACTCACCTTCTCCAGCTGTACCCCAACAGCCTAGCTTACTAAAAGATTACAGTCTCCATGACTCAATTACATCAACTCCTAGACACCATTTTATGAGCTTTCCAAGGGACACTTAATATCTAACTGTAACAATTAATAGATTAGTAAATGACAGAGCCATAATTCTTGTGACATCACACCTAGAGTGGCCCCCAAATAATTGTCAAGTTCTTGACTTGGTTATATTAATTAAAATAAGCTGGAAAATATTTGATGGAAACATTGATTTCTAAAAGCAAAAATTCCAGGCTTTGTGCTAATGTTTTGTTTTGCATGAAAACACCATAGTAAACCTTTTATATGAAGAAGTAAGATGCATGGCTAGACACAACTATTTCCCTATAGCTGGAGCACTGAGATATACTACTGCTAAGTCCACCTGGCAGGTGATAACACTGCTCTGTCCTCCCAGGTTGTCTACAGTTCTCACTCAAACTTATTCTTTTGGGTTATGTGAGGAAGATAAATTTTATAGTTCCAGAAGACATCCACCAAAGCAGGCATCAAAATGATGGAAGTAGTTCCAGGAAACACTGGTCATCTTTATTTGGCATTACAAGTCAGAGTATCTATTTGAAATATTAAATAGAAGAGATAAGGCCCTACATGAGTGAACTTTGTGATGGTTAATTTTATCTGTCAGCTTGATAAGGCCACAGAGTGGACAGATGTTGGTTTAGACATTATTGTGCGCATTTCTGTAATGACATTTTTGGTGAGATTAACATTCATATTAGCATACTGAGTAAAGCAGTTTGCCTCCATGATATGGGTGAGCCTCATCCATGAGTTGAAGGACTAAATAGAAAAAAGGGGGGATCTGCTCTTTCCATGAGTAAGAGAGGATTTTGGCAGACAATCTTCAAACTGAAGTGTGTGTATGTGTGTGTGTGAGAGATGTATAATTTACATAATCTTGTAGGTCTGTTTATTTGTAGAAACCTACTAATACAATATCCAGAATAATAATATTTTAATAGAACATACTGCCCAATAAGTATTTGAAAAATAATGAGCTCCAAGAAAGAATAAAGAGAGAGATGAGAATAAGTAAATGAATGAGGTGACTGGTAAGAAAAATTCAACTGGCTATACTTAACAAGAGTAAACTCGTGGGGCCCGGGTCGTGGGACTCTGGGCCCCGGCCGAACTGCGCGTAGCATGCCAGACCCCTGGAGAAACCGGGCCTAGTAAGAAGCTGGGTTCTGGGCAGGGGTCGCGCGCGGGGCACGCCAGCTGGGGCCCGGGTCGTGGGACTCTGGGCCCCGGGCCGAACTGCGAGTAGCACGCCAGACCCCTGGAGAAACCAGGCCCAGTAAGATGCTGGGTTCTGGGCGGGGGTCGCGGGGCACGCCAGCTGGGGCCCAGGTCGCGGGACTCTGGGCCCCGTGCCAAACTACGAGTAGCACGCCAGACGCCTGGAGAAACCGGGCCCAGAACAGAAAAAAATAAAGAAAAATATCGGAGAGGAGATAAGAAAGCCGTTATGGATGCCAGGACACTGGAGATGCAGACAAAACTTATCTAAATGCACTGGAACTTATGGAAAAATTCGCCGTGAAAGAGGACTGCTATTTCTCTATATTGCTAAGAATCTCAGACATCACATATAAGGAGAGAGTTTAGCGGAGACCAAGGAGAAATGCGGTGTTGAAAGAGTTCTCGGCGATGGTGGTGGAGACTTGTATTCAGGAGAAGCAGAAACCGGATCTTACCAACTTTATTTTTTTTTGGAGAAATTACACCAAATGTCGAATGCTACCATCACACATGCTTAGGAACACTGGACAACATTCAGAGTGGAAAAAGAGCCTGGGAAGGATTTGAAACGGTGGAGGCAGTGGCAATGCCAGTGGCCAATACTCAGGGGAGGCAGAGATCTGATACATTACACCTGGAACCTTTGAAATAATAACCACAGAGACAGTGATCGGAACCTGCTGAGGGGTTAGGCGGGCACCGGGGCCAGTGGCTGACATCAGAGCTTGCTGTGAGGCAAGGCCACTACTGAGGCCTCCGTGGCCTGGATTGGAACCTGCAGAGGGGTTAGACCGATGCTGGGGCCAGCGAGGCCGGCATTGGAGCCTGCCATGAGGCAAGGCTTGTGCTAGGGCCTCTGAGGTCGGGTCCGGAACTTGCTGAGGGGTTAGGCCAGTGCTGGGGTCAGCGAGGCCGGCATCGGAGCCTGCCGTGAGGCAAGGCTGGTACTGGGGCCTCCGAGGCCAGGATATGAGCCTGCCGAGGGGTTAGGCCGGTGCTGGGACCAGCGAGGCTGGCATCGGGGCCTGCCTTGAGGCAAGGCCGGTACTGAGGCCTCCGAGGCCAGGATAAGAGCCTGCCGAGGGGTTAGGCCGGTGCTGGGGCCAGCGAGGCCAGCATCGGAGCCTGCCGTGAGGCATGACCAGTGCTGGGGTCTCCAAGGCCGGGATAAGAGCCTGCCGAGGGGTTAGGCCGGTGCTGGGGCCAGTGAGGCCGGCATCGGAGCCTGCTGTGAGGCAAGGCCGGTACTGGGGCCTCGAGGCCACGATAAGAGCCTTCTGAGGGGTTAGGCCGGTGCTGGGGCCAGCGAGGCCGGCATCGGAGCCTGCCTTGAGGCATGACCAGTGCTGGGGCCTCCGAGGCCAGGATCGGAGCCTGCCGAGGGGTTAGGCCGGTGCTGGGGCCAGCGAGGCCGGCATCGGAGCCTGCCTTGAGGCAAGGCTGGTACTGGGGCCTCGAGGCCAGGATAAGAGCCTGCTGAGAGGTTAGGCTGGTGCTGGGGCCAGCGAGGCCGGCATCGGAGCCTGCCTTGAGGCATGACCAGTGCTGGGGCCTCCGAGGCCAGGATCGGAGCCTGCTGAGGGGTTAGGCCGGTGCTGGGGCCAGTGAGGCCGGCATCGGAGCCTGGCGTGAGGCAAGGCCGGTACTGGGGCCTCGAGGCCAGGATAAGAGCCTGCCGAGGGGTTAGGCCGGTGCTGGGGCCAGCGAGGCCGGCATCAGAGCCTGCCGTGAGGCATGACCAGTGCTGGGGTCTCCTAGGCTGGGATCGGAGCCTGCCGAGGGGTTAGGCCGGTGCTGGGGCCAGTGAGGCCGGCATCGGAGCCTGCCTTGAGGCAAGGCCGGTACTGGGGCCTCCGAGGCCAGGATAAGAGCCTGCTGAGGGGTTAGGAAGGTGCTGGGGCCAGCGAGGCCGGCATCGGAGCCTGCCGTGAAGTAAGGCCAATACTGGGGCCTCCTAGGCCAGGATAAGAGCCTGCTGAGGGGTTAGGCCGGTGCTGGAGCCAGTGAGGCTGGCATCGCAGCCTGCCGTGAGGCATGGCCGGTGCTGGGACCTCTGAGGCCAGTATCGGAGCCGGCCGAGAGGTTAGGCCGGTGCTGGGGCCAGTGAGGCCGGCACCGGAGCCTGCCATGAGGCAAGGCTGGTACTGGGGCCTCCGAGCCCGGGATTGGAACCTGCCAAGGGGTGAGGCCCATGCTGGGGCCAGCGAGGCCGGCATTGGAGCCTGCCATGAGGCAAGGCCGGTACTGGGGCTTCCGAGGCCAGGATAACAACCTGCCGAAGGGCTAGACCGGTGCTGGGGCCAGCAAGGCCGGCATCGGTGCCTGCCGTGAGGCGAGGCCAGCATCGGAGCCTGCCGTGAGACATGGCCAGTGCTGGGGCCTCCTAACCTGGGAACGGAACCCGCCGAGGGGTTACGCTGGTGCCGGGGCCAGCGAGGCCGGCACCAGAGCCTGCCATGAGGCAAGGCTGGTACTGAGGCCTCCGAGCCCGGGATTGGAGCCTGCCGAGGGGTGAGGCCGATGCTGGGGCCAGCAAGGCTGGCATTGGAGCCTGCCGTGAGGCAAGGCCACTCCTGCGGCCTCCAAGGCCAGGACCGAAGCCAGCTTACGGGTTAGACCGGTGCAGGGGCCAGCGAGACTAGACCTGGGGCCTCCCATGAGGTAAGGCCGCTGCTTGAGCCAGCGAGGTCTGGATCAGTCCACTGAGTAGCCAGGCCACTACTGGGACCATCAAGAGTGGGATCGGTACTTGCAACGCAGCATGCACAGAGAAATATCGCAGAAAATATAAATCAGACGCTTCTCTTAATCAGCAATAACTAGGAGGAAAAGGGCAACAGGAAGAGGTTGAGCTATAGAAAGGGCCCTATAGTGAAGCAACTAATGTGACCAATCAGAGGGTATGTAATACTGGAGGACGGAGCCTCTTTAAAATGCAGGAGGTACATAAACAAATGTATCAAAGTAAATCACCAAAGAAGTGTGTGATGGAGGGAGGGGGAGGGAATGGGATGGGGGCTGGAGGAGGGCTAATTGGATGATGTGTGCTTGTATATCCTTTCAAGTCTTGTACTCCAATGTGATTGATATATGACTACAATGCACCAATTTAAAAAATAAATTAATAAAAAAAAAGAAAAAAAAAAGAGTAAACTCAATTAAATAGCCAACAGGAATGGTTATGAGCAGTAAATCCATAGCAAGAGGAGATGCAAATTTAATATGTTCCTTATGTAAGTGCATTCCTAGAGTTTGTCCATGGAAAATTAAAACAACAAATCCTCTTTCTTACTAAAACTGAGAAAATGCATAATAGAAAAAAAAACAGTAAGGATTTTTTCTCTAAATATTCATACAATTATAAAAGTAGATATAAAGTCTAGAGTCATGAGAATTATTCAAGGTCAATCTTCAGCATTAAATATAACTTATCTGCATGAGAAAATATACCAGACATTTATTCAATAGCTTTGTAAACCCTCTTCCCCAGTGAACCAAGATATACATATCTATAAGTAATATTAATCACCTATCAGAGACAGTATTTCTTCTCCTTTTAAGGAATACCAATGTGACTGGTGTCAAAAATATGCTATCCAGAGGGGTTCAAAGATACAGCTAAACTAACAATAAAAAAGGACACTTTCTCTTGATCCTTGATCCATTTTAGTTTTACTCTCAGGCAATTATTAGGTTGATGATGCTATTACTTATAAATTATTTATCTCCAAAGAAGACATGAAAGTGCCTTAATTTAAAAATAAAGTAAAATTAAATGTTAGACTACCTCTAGTATTTTTGCTGTGATACATTAGTCTACATAATTCAAAAAGTATAAAATTATAAGAATTCTCTCTCTCTCTCTCTCTCTCTCTCTCTCTCTCTCTCTCTCTCTCTCTCTCTCTCTCATTTGGTGGTACTGGGGTTCCTGGAAGCCCTTCTACCTCCGGGCTACACTCCCAGACCTATTTTATATTTTTGAAACAGGGTCTCTTAAGCCAGTGCAGCTGGCTTTGGCTTTGAAACTGCGCGATCCTCCTGTCTCCAAGCGCGGGGATTACAAGCGTGCGCCACCACACCCGGCTTTATAAGAATTATCTTTGCAAAATATTTCGGCATTTTCACATTCCACTGAACTAAGGAGAAATTTTTTCATCAAAAAATTTTACCCATACATATGTAGAGGAATGCATTTCTATTGAGTCAGATTAGGTAAAGCATTGTGTTTAATTTTAATATACACAAGAAGCATAGATTGGATGCAACTCCTTTTAAGTTTAGTTTTTCATCATAACAGATTTTCATTCTTATATTTGCCAAATACCAATTACTCTTTTTCATATAGTTAAATCCAATGATTTTATTTATAAGTCATTTTTAGTTATCTGATATTAATATTTAAGTTTTAATGAATTAGCAAAAATTATATACACTTACTCAAATATACTGATTACAAAAAATGGCCTTAAACCTTCTTGACCCTGAGTTTATGACTTTTTCAGTGTGTGATTTTATGTATAAATCCCATTCCTCCACACTTGAGTCTGGACTGAAATTTTCATTTGTTTTTGCCAGTAGCATCTCATTATTCCAGTTCTGTGCAAGGACTCATGAGATCTTACACACTTTCATTCATTTTCAGCTGCCATTGCAACAAGTCCAGGCTTTCCAGTTCTATGACCCAAGACAAGATAAGGTAAGAATCAGCTAGTTCTGCTGAATCTATCACAGACCAGTCAATGTGAGACCTGAGTTCAGCCCCATTGGTAAGTCTAGCTAAGGTCAGAAGAGTCACATGTTAAGCAAAGCCCAAAACACTGCACACACAGTTGTAGGCTTGTCTTATACTTTTATCATTCTATATCTTATCAAATTAGAATATGCCTCAAATATTAAAAAATATACATATTCACATTAAAGCTCATTATGATTTCTTTGAATAAAATTTGAAAGTAACAAATGTATTATATTTTTGAATAAAAAGAAACTCCACACATAAAGAACCATGTAATTTCACAAATATTTCTGCTATATACTTGTGATTTTATGCACAGACCTATATCATGTAGACTAATAGGATATTCTGATTTAAATAGTAATAATAAATGTACTAAATTCCCTACTAGAACTATACTAAACAGTTTAGAAGACTTTTCTTTATTTTACCTTATAGTTACTCCTTTTTTTATAAGTAACAGAACTGAGTGTGAAAATTTAAGTAATTTTCCACAAATTCTGTCCTAGAAGTAAAAATAAAATTAAATGAAGATTTTCTTTTTTACTCTAGAGCTGAATGTTTAATCACTAAGTGTGCTTCCCATGTTTTAAAAATATAAGGAAGAGATAGCATTTTATATGATTTCAAAATATTTCTCATTCATCCAAATACAATGGGAAAAACTAGAATAAAAAAATAATCAGTAAATCTACCTAATTTCAACTTAAAGAAATTTACTAATTCTCATCAGCTCAGCTCACAACCCATAGTATTAACCTATTGTTGTGATGTTTTCACAATATAAATAAATGCAAGCAATAATAAAATGTAGATAAGCATAATTATAAATATTATCACTATTTAATTTAACTAATTTTTCAAAGTTAATGGGAAAAATATCATAAGAAAATTCAAAATGCACATTCATGTTATACACGAGTAAAAACACATTACAGAGAAACTAATGAGTTGCCCTTACAAACTAGTGAACTGTTGCGCAATCCTACATCTAGTTTCCACATTCCAAATGGTCTGAAAAAAAAAGGAAAGTGAGATACAAACTTCTAAGTGAGCATGTATCTGAACTAAATTGGCAGAAGCTATTTATACCCTTTGCTTATACGATGTAATATGATCGTTTATAAATTTAATTGATGAGATACTTTTTTTGTGTGTGTGGTACTGGGGTTCCTGGAAGCCCTTCTACCTCCAGGCCACACTCCCAGACCTATTTTTACATTTTTATTTGGAAACAGGGTCTCCTAAGCCAGCGCGCGCGGCTGGCTTCGAACCTGCGCGATCCTCCTGTCTCTGCCTCCCAAGCGCGGGGATTACAAGCGTGCGCCACCACGCCCGGCTGTTGAGACACTTGATTACGTGGTTCTGCCCCAAGTTCTATGGAGAGTGTTATGTAATATATAGAATATATGTACTACACAAATTTCTTAAATTTCAAAGAAGTCTTAACTCTATTTTTTGCTCTACTGGGGTATAACCCAGGGGCATTCTACCACTGAGCTATACCCCCAGCCCAATTTTTTATTCTTTATTTTTAAAACAGGGTCTCACTGAGTTACAAAGGGCCTCGCTAAGTAGCTGAGGTTGTACATGAAACCTGATCCTCTTAGTTTAGCTTCCCAAATACTGGGATTATAAGATTGCACCACCATGCCCAGCTTTAACTCTATTTAAAGTTTTTTTTTATTGGTGTATTGAAGTCATACATCTTAATGGAGTACAAGATGGTGGAGACAAACATGCACACATCATCCAGTTAGCTCTTTTTCAATTCCTGCCCATTCTGTCCACCCTCCCTCCTTCTCGTGTTTGGATTAGTGATTGACTTTGATATGTTGGTAAATGTACATCATGTACATTAGAAAGTTTCCCTCTTCCCCTCTCCCATTCTCCTCAGTTAGGTCATCTTATTTGCTCATTTTTAGTTTCTCCTTCTTCGTCTAGAGTTTCTTCTATGACCCACTTTTCTCACTAGCTTCCACATATTAGGGAGAGCATCTGATTTCTTATTTTTTGTGATGGACTAATCTCACGTAGCATAATTTTCTTCAGTCTGTAATTTTGTAATTTTGTTCTTCTTTTAGCTGAGTAAAATACCATTGTGTACATATCCCATAATTTTGTAATCCATTCATCTGTTGATGGACATCTTGGCTGGTTCCATCATTTGTCAATGGTGAATTGTGAAGCTATGAACATAGATACAAATTCATTAATTTGGTAGTTTGGTTTTCACTGAACTTTGAATAAGTGATTGTGAAACCAAAGTATGATTTGATCCTAAAATGTACCCAACATATTTTTTATACTTATAACAAAAAAGCATCACCTCCATTTTAGTCTGAATGAGCAATAAATTACTTTCTGGGAACTATATATTGAAAAGAAGGAAAAAAGTAAAAGAAGAATCTGAAACCCCTTTCCTTAATTTCATCACAATTTATTTTTTAAAAAAATAGATCAACACTGATAATTAGAATATGGCTTCAGAATAAAACTTAATGTAATATATTCTGATAATGAAAAAGGAAAGGTGGAGATTTGGTCATTAGAAGTCAATGTTTCAACCTAACAACAAGTAAAAAATGAACAAACTGAAAAATCAACAACTCTTCTTAGATCTCTAAGACAAGAGAAAGCATAAGAGAAACTGCTGCCTCCAAAATTGTAAAGTAAAACAGGCAAATATAGATTCACAACTCAATGGAACAGCCATGCAGGAGCAGAAACATTTGCAGGAACCAGTGCCAGAAACAGAAAATCTGAATGGTAACTGATGTGTCCTTGGGGGCTCAGAGAAGATGCTGACTTAAAAAAACAAAAAAAAAAAAAAAACAAAAAAAACAGGGAGATCCAGCCATAGAAAGGGCCCTACTCTTCTGTGATGTTTGCCTCCTGGGGATCAACCAGGTTATCACAAAAGCTATGCAAGAAAAATTTCTTTGTGCTTCTAGGAAGTGGAGCATTTTAAAATATGTCAGAACATTCTGTTCTCTTAGCAATATTTACTCTCATGAAAAGCTATTTATGCCGGGCGTGGTGGCGCACGCTTGTAATCCCCGCACTTGGGAGGCAGAGACAAGAGGATCGCGCAGGTTCGAAGCCAGCCTCGCGCGCTGGCTTAGGAGACCCTGTTTCCAAATAAAAATGTAAACATAGGTCTGGGAGTGTAGCGAGGAGGTAGAAGGGCTTCCAGGAACCCCAGTACCACCAAAAAAAAAAAAAAAAAAAAAAAGCTATTTAACAGGGCCTGGCTGCTGAGATAATATCAAAGCCAAATGGACCTAGTAGAGTGAAGGAAAATACACAACTCCAGGCTACATCAGCCAAGCTGTCCTAAGTGTGAGAATTAGTGGCCTGAGAACCATGTGGAAATTCAGTCCAGAGCACAGGCTTAAGGAAACATGGACTTAACCCTAGGACTAGAGAGCACTACTCCCTTACCACTGCGTTATTAAAGAGTATTTACAGAAACTTCATTTATCCAGCACCTATTATCAGAATATTTTTGCTTATAGATTGATTAATTTTATTGGTGTATTTTTATCATACATCTTGATTAAGTTCAGAATGAGTTAAATGAAGAAAGTTCAACAGAGAATATTTTGAATCTTAGACTTTATGGTCATTGGGCTTTTTATTTGTGCATTATAATCATATATCTTGATGCAATTCATGGTGATAGAGGCAAACATACACATACCACTCACTGAACTTTTCCCCAGTTCCAGCCCTACTCCCTCTTCCTCCCCACCTTCTCATGCAGAGCACAGCGACTGGCTTTGATGAGTTTGTGTATGCACATCGTGTCCATTGAGTGTTTCCTTCCTCAGCCGTCCTCCCACCTCCCTTCTCTGTCAGGTAGGTCTCCTTCACTCCACTAAGGTTTCTCCTTTGTCTGGAGTCCCTCTCATGTCCAAATTTTCCTTATCTTCTGTATATGAAGAAGAACATCCAACTGTTCACTTTTAGGGACTGACTAATCTTACCTAGCATAATATTCTTCAGTGCTATGCAGATGATGTAATTTTGTTCTTTATGGCTGAGTAGAATTAAGACTCTTAAGAAAACAAACAAAAAACCTAAAGAATATATTAAAAAGTAAAAGCCACATTTGCAAAAATAGATCAATTATTATAACCAGACTCAGATTTCCAGCATGTTAGAATTTTCAGACCAAGAATTTGAAATTCTCATTAATAAGCCAAGGCCTCTATTGAATTAAGTAGATATTATGGGCTCAAAGTGTGATTCAAAACAACTTTTCATCTCTCTGATTGCTAATTATGTCAAGCATTTTTTCATGTACTTATTGGCCATTTTAATTTCTTCTTTCATGAAGTGTCTATAGTTTACTTGCCCATTTTTTGATTGGGGTATTTGTTTTCTTAGTGCTGAATTTCTTGAGTTCTCTGAATATTCTAGATATTAGTCCTCTCTCAGAAGTGTAGGAGCCAAAAATCTTCTCCCATTCTGTTGGATCTTTGCTATAGTTCTTTTTTTAAATGTTTTTAATGGTGCATTGTATTCATACATCCTAATGGGGTAAAAAATTTGTGTGGACATACATGTACACATCGCCCATTTAGCCGCTACCCAATTCCCACCCCATTACCTCCCCATCCCTCCTTCCCATGCTTGGCTTAGTGGTTGACTTCAATATGTTTAAGTCCTTTGTGTGTTTTAAAGAATTTCTTTCTTCCCCCCTCAGTTAGGTTGTCTTGTTTGTTCCTCTTTAGAATTTCCTTTTTCATCAAGAGTTCTCCTATGATCCATTTCTCCTTAGCTTTCACATATTAGGAAAAGGTCCTTTGATGGCAGGCTCTTTATTGCTATTTAAATCTCTTTGATTGCTCTTGGTCCATTTAAAATTTTTATATCTCCTTGACTCAGTTTCAGAAAGTTGTATTTATCTAGAAAGTTATCTTTTTTTTTTTTTTTAGTTTTTCCATTTTGTTGTAGTATAGTTTTTCAAAGTAGTCTCTCATAATCCTCTGGGTTTCTACACTGTCAGTTCATAATTTGGGTTGATTCTTTTTTGGTTAGTTTGGCTAATGGTTTATCTGTCTTGTTAATTTTTTCAAGAAACCAACTTTTGTTTTTTTTTATTTTCTGTATTTTTATTCTCTATTTTGTTGATTTCCACTCTGATTTTAATAATATCCTTTACTCTACTAGTTTGATTGTTCCTGTTTTTGTTAAGGGCTTTGAGGTATGTCATTATGTTATTTATTTGGTGATTTTCTGTTCTTTTTATATGAGCACTCTGTGCTATGAATTTTGCTCTTAGTACTGACTTCAAAATGTCCCAGAGGTTTTGATATATCTCTATTTTTTTTCTAGAAATTCTTTGATTTCACCCCTTACTTCTTTTATGACCCACTCTTCATTTAGCAGTGTGGTGTTCAGTCTCCACATGTTTATGTGGTTTCTCTGGTCTTCTTATAGTTTATTTCTAATTTCATTCCATTATGGTCTTAAAAGACACAGGAAAGTATGTCACATTTTTTTGAATTTGCTAGTGCTCACTTTATGACCCAGGATGTGATATATTTTGGAGAAGGTTCCATGAGCAGCTGAGAAAAATGTGAACTGTGCTGTAGTTGGGTGGAATATTCTATATGTATCTAATAGGTCCATTTGGTTGATGGTGTTCTTTAGTCTAAAGCATCTTTACTGACCTTTGCCTGTCTAGAAGATTTGTCTAATGGTGTGAGAGGGGTGTTGAAGTCTCCCAGTAGTATTGTATTAAGATTTATTTGTGAATTAATGTTACAGTTGGTTCTATGAAAGTAGCTGGCCGGGTGTAGTGGCACACTCTTGTAATCCCCGCGTTTGGGAGGCGGATACAGGAGGATTGCGCAGATTCGAAGTCAGCTGCACTTGCTTAAGAGATCCTGTTTCCAAATAAAAAGTATAAAATAGGTCTGGGAGTGTAGCCCAGAGGTAGAAGGGCTTCCAGGAACCCCAGGACCACCAAAAAAAAAAAAAAAAAAAAAAGAAAGAAAAAAAAAGAAAGTAGCTGCACCTATGTTTGGGGCATACTCTTGCTGAATTGTTCTTTTCACCAGGGAAAAATGACCTGCTTTGTCTCTTCTGATAGCTTAGGCTTAAATTCTAACTTGTCTCATGTTATAGTTGCTACTCCTGCTTGTCTTAGAGTTTCTTTGGCATGGATTACCTTGCTCCAGCCCTTTTCCTTTAGTTTGCTACTATCTTTTCTTGTAAGGTGTGTTTCTTGCAGGCAGCAGATAGATGAATTTTGTCTGATTTTTAATCTATTTTGCTACCTTATGCCATTTTATTAGAGAGCTGAGGCCATTTATGTTCAGTGTGATTATTGGGAGATGATTTTTAATTCCTAACATATTGAGTTTTTACTTCTGTTTGAGGTAGTGTTTGTTCTTCTTTGGCTAGTTGTTTGCTTGATGGAAATGCTTGTTTCTCTGGTTCTGGTGTGCATTACTTATTTTTTCTTTGTAGTTAATCTTTGTGTATTTTCTCTAGTACTGGTTTGAAAGACATAGATTTCTTCAGCTTCTAATTGTTGTGGAAGATTTTTATTTTCCTATCCAATTGAGAGAGTTTGGCTGAGTAGAAAATTTTGGGCTGCAAGTTGTTTTCTTTCAGAGTTTGGAAATTTTTCTCCAGGTCCTTCTGGATTTCATGACTTTGTTTGGGAAGTTTGGAGTGATTATAATTGTTTTGCCTCTAAATGTCACTTGGTCTATTGTTTTTTATTTCTTCAAGATTCTTTCCTTGGCTTCTACATTGGTTAGTTTGACTATTATGTGGCGTGGTTAACCTGTTCAATGACCTTGTCTAAAGGAGGTTCTATAAGTTTCCTGCACCTGTGTATTGACCTCTTGTCTTACGTTTGTAAATTTTTCTTATATTACTTCCTTTAAAAAATTGTTGATCCCTTTGTTTTTACCTTCTATTCCCTTGTCTATGCCAATTATTCTTAGATTGGCTCTTTTATAATGGGTTCATATTTCTTCAATGTCCAATTCATTCTGTCAAATTGTTTTTTTCTAATTTATATACTATGCATTTGTTTTTAGAGTGATTGTCTTCTAGGAGTGAGATTCTATTATCTATGTGGTCTAATCTATTGTTCATAGTTTGAATTGCTGGTTTCACTTCAATGATTGCATCATTTATTTCTTTCAGACATTTTCTATATTCTTTTTCAAAGTTCTGTATTATTTATACATTTACATTTCTAATTTGACCTTCTGGTGATCTCTGCAATTTTGTGTTGTCAGGTTCTGCTATTGTGGTGGTGTTGAATCTCATTGCTCCCTTGTTATTTCTCCTTCTCATGATTTTATTTTATTTATTTATTTATTTATTTATTTATTTATTTATTTATTTATTTATTTTGTGGTACTGGGGTTCCTGGAAGCCCTTCTACCTCCGGGCTACACTCCCAGACCTATTTTTGCATTTTTATTTGGAAACAGGGTCTCCTAAGCCAGCGCGCGGGGCTAGCTTCGAACCTGCGCGATCCTCCTGTCTCTGCCTCCCAAGTGCGGGGATTACAAGCGTGCGCCACCACTCCCGGCCCCTTCTCATGATTTTAGAAGTTCATGTCTGTTGCTTTTGATAGATTTCTCTCAGTTTCTAGGTGTCAGCTGGTATATCCAAGAGCAAGTTGTGTTATATTCAACTGTGACATTTGAGTGATGATGGAAATAAAGTTGTAAATGCAAGAATAGGGTAAAGCCCCTGATAGGATCAAATAAAATGTGAGTATGAGTTTGGTAAGGTAGTATATATTAGAGATTAGTGATAGTGAATATGTAGTAGTATTGGTTTTTCCTGAGTACTACTCAGGATCTCTGGAGGGCATGGTGAGCTTGGCTGCCACTTTTGCAAGTTGTGGCTGGTGCTAGTGCAGGAGGAACTGGTAGCTTACAATTCCAATGATCTTCAGCCACTTACTTCAAGTCCATGGTTGTTTTCCTGTGATTCTTTGGAGTCTGTCACAGTGAGGTAAGATGGTGTCACTGTTGTGGTGTGGCCACAAAGCAGGTGGGTCTTTTCTGTGCTCTGATCAGTCTTCTAGCTTTTACTTTTCCTAGCTTTTGTAATAACACTGTTTTTAAGGCAACAGAGATCAGATGTCAGCAGAACTGGTATGTGCTGCTTCTCTCACTTGCCATCTTCCTGGAATTCTAATATATATATGCAGTGGTACTGGGGTTCCTGAAACCCCTTCTACCTCCGGGCTACAGTCCCAGACCTATTTTCATACATTTTTTTAATTTGGAAACAGGGTCTCTTAAACCAGCATGGCTGGCTTCTAACATATGCGATCCTCCCGACTCCGCCTCCCATGCACGGGGAGTGTGCGTCACCATGCCCGGCTAAAATATAATTTTTTGAAACTCTCAATAAAGTCAGTAGACACATAGCAAAGTTAAATAATGAAACAAAATAAGTAATGAAACAAAAAAAGAAAGAAAGAACATAAATTACTAACATCAGAAAAGAAAGAGGGGACAACAGTACATATTCCATAGACATTAAAAAGGATAATCAAAAATACCATGAAGAAATATGTCTATAAATTTGATAACCTAGACTGAATGGACCAATGTCTTAAGTGACATAGTCTGCCAAAATTTACACAGGAAGAAAATGGACAATCTTACTAGGTCTACGTATATTTAAGATATTAGTTCTATAACTAATAACCTTGCAAAAGAGAATATACCATATCAAGATGGATAGACTGATACATTTTACCATTAAAATTTTATGATAGTTTGTTGTTATGCTCCTGACATTTATATGTTAATTTTGTATCCTGAAACTTGAATAAATGAATCGGCTCTTACATTTTTTGGTGGAATAATATATATGTATTATTCATATATATGTATATTATACACACACACACACACACACACACACACACATATATATATATATATATATATATATATATATTATTCCACCCAAATATACAATTTTATGAACAAACTTATGAAAATCTGTGGGAGATTGGGAAAGCAGTTCTTTTTTTTTTTTTTTGCGGGTCTGGGGATGGAACCCAGGGGCATTTTACCTCTGAGCTACACCGCCTGCCCTATTTTTTATTCTTTATTTTGAAAGCAGGTCTCACTGAGTTGCAGAGGGCCTCACTAAGTAGCTGAGGCTGTCCGCAAACCGCGATCCTCCAGGTCTCAGCCTCCCGAATGCTGGGATTACAAGCGTGCACCACCACGCCCCGCAAGGAAAGCAGTTTTTGAAGGAAATTTTATAGCAGTAGATGTATATATGAGAAAAAAAAGAAAGATTTAAAATCAATGATCTATTATTCTACCATAGAAAACTATAGTAGAAATATAAAATATAAATATATTTTTGTCAAATATATATGTATTAATGTCATAAGAAAACAGACAGTTTTACTTTTTGCTTTTTCTTATTTGAATGTATTTTATTTCATTTTCTTGTTTACTTGCTCAGGCCTGGATTTTAATAATTTATTTCTATAATTGAAACCCTTTTTTTTCCTGACCTCATAGGAAATGTTCCCCACTTTTGATCACTGAATGTGATGTTATCTTTGGAGTTGTTATATGTATTCTTTATTTTGTTCAGAAACATTTCTCCTATACCATTTTATTGAGCTTTTTATGAATAAATGTTAAATTTTGCCAAATATTTTTTCTAAACCTATTGAAATAATTTTACATTTTGTCCTTAATTTTGTTTTATAGTGAATTCCATTTGGTGATTTATATACATCAAGCCCAAACTTATGAGATGCAGCAAAAACAGTTCTAAAAAGGATGTTTATAGTATTAAATGCCTGGATCTCAAAAATAAAAAGGATCTCAAGTAAACAATCTCAAATGTCTAAAAGTAAAAAAAAAAAAGAAAAATCTAACATTTGTCAAAGGAATAACATAGCAAAAATCAGAAAATTTTATCTTTATCAAATGAATTTTAAGGAACAAATTACAGTTAGCTTGAATGGAAGAACTATGCCATTGTTCTGCATCTGGTTGTTGCTCTTTCCTTTACTGAGCCTACATCTTCATATGTTTTTTAGCAGGTAAATATGGAACAGTCCTGTTTTCTTCTTTTTTTTTTTTAACTATGTATACTGCCTCATCTTGGTTTATAAGCAAAATCTGGAAAATCTATAAAATAAATGTTTGGGGGTTTATCTCAAAATAATACAGAATATTATTATACAAAAATTTTTTGTCCACATAAAAGTCCAGAACCATATGACTTTATGGCTGACATCTACCAAATATTTAAAGAAGAATTTTATTAGTCCTTCTCAAACTCTTCCAAAAACATTAAAAGAAGGAAATATTTTCAAACTTATTTTATGACACCAAAATTACACTGACATTTAAGCCAAAAAACTAAAAGAAAGTAAATTATAAGCCAATATTTCTGATAAATATCAAAGCAATAATCTTAACAAATATCCTGACATACTGAATTCAATAGTACATTAAAGTATCATAACCATGAGAAAGTGGAATTTATCCTAAGGAGGCAAGGATACCAAGCACTTAAAGAAGAAACTATACTAGCTCTTTAAAAGGTATATTCTATGATAGAGGTAGAAAGCGTACTTGCTAATTCATTCCATGATGACAGCATCATCCCAATAATAAGTTTTGACAATAGCATTGCAGAAAAAGAAACCTACCAATCAATATCTCTCAATAATCTACATGCAAAAATCCTTAATAAAATATTAGCAAATCGAATCAAAGAATGTATTAAAAACCCCACTACTACATGCTACTTAAGTATTCAAGTCTGGTTCAATACTTGAAAATCAATTAATGCAATCCATCACATCTACAGGGGAAAGAAGAAAATAGCATGATAATATCAATAGATGCAGAAAACACATTTGGCAAAAGCCAGCCAGCACCATTGATGATGAAAACTCTCAGTAAACTAAGAATAGAAAGAAACTTCTTCAACTTATTACTTTCTACAACTAATACCATACTTAATTACTTAATAGTGAGAGACTCAAAGGTCAAGGAGCAGGAAGGGGTGTCTCCTCTCACCACTGATTGTGTGTGTGTGTGTGTGTGTGTGTGTGTGTGTGTGTGTGTGTGTGTTTGTGGTGCTGGGGATTGAACCCAAGGACAGGGCCATGCTACCTCTGAGCTATACTCCTAGCCCAATTTTTTCTTCTTTATTTTCAAAACGGGGTCTAACTAAGTTGTAGAGGGCCTCACTCAGTAGCTGAGGCTGGCCACAAACCCGTGTCCTCCTGTCTCAGCCTTCCAAGTACTGGTATTACAAGTGTGCACTACCATGCCAGGCTTCTTATTTTCAATACTATATTGGAAGTCTTAATGCAATAAGATAAAAACAAATGAAAAAAATATATATTGTAAGGGAAGAATTAAAATTCTTCTCATATGATGTGATCATTCATGGAGAAAATTTAAAGAAAAATTTAAAATCCTCCAGAAATAAGTGATTTTAGTATTTGCGGGTATAAGGTTAATGTACAAATTTTATTTCTTCTTATATATTTTTCCTATACACCAATAATTTGAAACAAAAACAAACACATTTCTAATAACACCCACAAAATTAAATGCTTAGGTATAATTCTAATATATACAAGTTTTTAAATGAGGAATAAGGAAAACTATAAAACTCTAATAAAAAATCAAACAAAACTAAATGAATGGAGAGAGATTTCATTTTCATGGATAGGGAGACTTAATATTCCCAAGATGTTAATTCTTCTCAAATCGACTTTAAAATTCAATGCTTTTCCAGCCAAAATTATAGCAACTTGTTTTATGGATATAAACAAACTGATTCAAATGTTGATATTAAAGGCAGTAGATACAGAAGAAACAGTACAATATTGAAGAACAAAGGTGGGAGATGGTTGGCAGTACTCAGCCTCAAGACTTTCTGTAAAACTACAGTAATCAAGACAATGTGATTAGAGTCCAGAAACGGAGCTACATAAGTGACAAAGGAAGAAAGCCAATCAAATGGAAAAATAGTATTTTTAAACAAATGATTTCTAGAACAACTGATAATATACCTGAAAAACAGAAAAAAGTCAAAAGATTTTGTACCATTCTCAAAAATAAAATCAAATGGCCCACATGCATAAAATAAAACACAAAACTATTAATTTTTAGAAAAAATAATAGAGGTGAGAATATAAATGGTCTACTTCTTATGATAACTTTCAGATATGATCCACAAAAGAAAAAAATGATAAGCTACACTTAATTAAAATTAAGGATTTTTTGCTCTGTTAAAAGGAATAAAAAATACACAAGTTTCAGAAGACAGCAGATGAAAAGATGCTCATTGTTAGTCATCATGAGAATGTGAATCACAACCACAGTGAGATATAACTTCACACCAAGTAGGATGTCTATAGTAAGAAAGAGAGATAATTAAGTGCTGACAATAATGTGGGTGAATTTAAACTGTAATATATTATAGTTAGAAATATAAAATATGAATTCATTTTGGGAAACATGGTGGTTCCCCAAACCAGCATATATATATATATATATATATATATATATATATATATATATATGACATATATATGTGTGTATATATATGATATGTGTGTGTGTGTGCGTGTGTGTGTGTGTGTGTGTGTGTGTATGAGAGAGAGAGAGAGTGAGAGAGAGAATATTGACATTTGTCCTCCAACAATTCATCTTGGACATGAATTATTATGTAGCCTTATTTATAATAGCAAAAAGTAAAAAACAAAAATATCCAATAAGAGATGAATGGATGCATAAAATGTGGAATATTCATACAATGGAATAATAGTTTGCAATAAAATAAAGTTAGGAGTCTGAGATGAGAGGATCAGGTTAGAGGCTAATATACAGGAACTTAGCAAGACTCTGTCTCAAAATTAAAAAAAAAACAAAAAACAAAAACAGGGCTGTGGTGGTATAGCTCAGGGATAGAGCCTTCCTGGGCTCAATCCCTTGGACAGAAAACCAAAAGGAAAAGAGAAAAAAAGTACTGATATATATATATATATATATATATATATATATATATATATATATATATTGCAATATGAATAAATCTTATAAACATATTAAGTGAAAAATGTCAAAGAGAAGAAGACATATACTGCATGATTTTATTTATATGATATTTTAGAATCAGCAGATCCATACAGGTAGAACCCGACTGGGGTGTCAGGGCTAGAGAAGTGGCCAAGGCTTTCTCCTTGGCCCAGCTTTATTTGGGCTCTTCTAAGCCCTCTTCTCCTTGAGCCTTGCCCTTGGGTCTATCCCTAGTTTTACATACTGCTCTGTTAGCACAAATCCTGCTAAGTCAGCTGGCCCTCATCAAAAATCCCTCGCCCTTGATATCTGATTATCTGTAATATCTGATCACAGCCCTCATTCCCCAGATGATATAAGATCGCACTAGCCTGTCTTCAGCAAATACCTTTTAGGTTGGTTTGCCAAGCATTCCGCCTACCCTTGACCTTTCCTTTAATAATTTCCATTCACTGACCCCATGACCCCAAACTTGCTCTTCATTTATCCTTGTTGTATTAAGAATTGAGCCAAATTCTATACTGAGGTGTCTTTTCCCCCATTGCAAGAGTTCCTTACTAAAGTTTGCTTTTTACTACTTTTAAACAAAAGAAGAAAAACCAGAGTCTGAGAAAAATGTCTATAAAATACGTATCGATAAAGGACTTTTATCAAAATATACAAAAAATCTTAAAAACCAACAATAAAATAAATGAACCAATTAAAAGAAGATAATCAGACCAAATAATTTTATGTGCATATATGAAAGGATCACTATGAATCTCAACTATCATGTATAATTACAATGTACCAAATTTAGATTTAAATAAAATCTAAATAAAAATTAAAAATGTTCATAAGACAGAATTTAGGAGTCAGATAAAAGATGGTAGAGCAGAGCAGGAACAACAATATCATCCATTCACATAGTGGTGACTCAAGAGAAACCTTGTTATGTTGATAGAAAAGTCCTTGAAAATGTCCTGTGTTAGCTTATGTTTAAATACAATCAGTCAGCCGGGCGTGGTGGCGCACGCTTGTAATCCCCGCGCTTGGGAGGCTGAGACAGGAGGATCACGCAGGTTCGAAGCCAGCCTCAGCTGGCTTAAGAGACCCTGTTTCCAAATAAAATATAAAATAGGTCTGGGAGTGTAGCCTGGAGGTAGAAGGCCCCTGGGTTCCATCCCCAGTACCACCAACAAAAAAATAATAAAAAATATAAATAAATAAATAAATAAATAAATAAATAAATAAATACAATCAGTTGAAGAATTAAAGGCTAGTACAATGATTACCTTTGAGAGGGATGAAGGAAGAGACATAAAAAGTGATGCAAGTGAACTCTATCTTTCAAAGTAGAAGGTGAACAAGTATGATTCAGATTTGTAAATGAAGAACTAAATACATCATTTATCATTAAAAGCTTGTAATGAGAAAAAAGAAAAGTAGAAATGGTTCAAAGTGGTAATTTGAGGGGCATAGGATGGGGAAAGAGACTCTTCTTAATGATTTTGATAATAATTTTAAAAGTAAAAAATAATTAACTACAGCAAAAATATAATAGTAATTGTTCACTAAAATAAAACATTGACTAGAAAGTGAGTGGTGATCACTTTAAATAGAGCAACCTAAGAGGGACCGATTTATGCCAGGTGACAGTCTTGAGAAAAGTCTGGTATCCATGTGCCCCAGGCAGAGGAAGATCCCGAAGCACAGGTGCTGAGTGGAAGCCTGCCTGCCTTTTAAGAGGTGTGCAAGGGCCCTATAGGTAGTACTTAAATTAAAATAGAAGATACCAAGGGATTTAGACAGTACTGAGGCAGGCCCAGAATCCCAGTACTTGTTAGGCTGAAACGGGAGGATCGCAGGTTTTAGGAAAGCCTCAGCAACCTAGAGAGGCTCTCAAAAACATAGCTAGAGCCTGTTTCTAAATAAAATTAAAACGGGAATAGGGGTATAGCTCAGAGGTAAAAATGCCCCTGGGTTCAAATTTCAGCAACGATAACAACAACAATACACACACACACACACACACACACACACACACTAAAAAAGTGGTACTGGTTACCCTGTCAAACCTAAACTGCATGAAGTAAGAAGGAAGGCAGAAAGACTAGTTGTGGTATTGCTGCCATGGCTCAGAGAGATGCAGTGGTGATTTGATGAAGTGTTGAAACTTTGAAATGCTATATACTTTTGGAAGTAAATCAGGCACAGCTTACTCAGATTGAGTGCAGAGGTGAGGAAAAGAGAAAACCCACTGGAGGCACCATGCAGCAGGACAAAGGCAACGTGTATTAGTCAGCTTTTCATCACCATGACCAAATTACCTGATATAAACACCGGAAAAGAGAGTTTGCTCTGGCTCATGGTTTCAGAGAGCCCATGCTGGATGGGCTCCCTTGCTCTGGGTTGAGATGAGGTAGAATGACATGGCAGGGAGGGTGTAGCAAAAGAAGGAGGAGGAGGAGGAGGAGGAGGAGGAGGAGGAGGAGGAGGAGGAGAGAGCAAGAGAGGAAGGAAGGAAGGAAGGAAGGAAGGAAGGAAGGAAGGAAGGAAGGAAGGAAGGGGAAAAGAATAAAAGGTTGCTTAGCTCATGGCATCCAGGAAACAGAGAGGAAGGGGCCAGTGATATGAGAGAGACCCCCAGGCCATGCCTCTAGAGACCTATTTTCCCCAACCATGCCCTTCCTGCTTGCAGTTTCTACCTCGTTCCCATAGTCTATTCAAATGATAAATGAATCAAATGGGATGATCCATGGATGAGGTCAGAGTCCTGATCCAATCACTTCCTAGAAGTCTATGAACTTGCTACATTGGGAGGAATTCCACATCCAAATCATAACTCAGTGATTTTAACCACTTTGAGAAAGACCAAAGGCAGAAACCCAAAGTTATCTTTTGTGCATACTTAAAGTTTGGAGGGTCTCACTTCAGGAGAAAAAAGAAGTGTAAAATAAAGCATGTAAAATCTGCCATTCACCTAAAGGCTTTTTACCTGTCTATGCTGGGAGGTCACAAGAACAGCCCGGGTTCTCGGACTTTCTAGGAGGGTCCACAGGACTGTGCATATTGTGATAGTCATGGCTATGTGTCATCACAGCACAAAATCAGCAAAGGAAAAAGGTACATGGGTTATTGTCCAAAGAAACCAGGCAGAGAGTGTTCTCCCAGAGGAGTGACCCAGGACATGCCTCATTTCCTAGGTATGAAGTGTGGCAACTTGTGCAATGTTTCTGACCAGAGAATACTGTGAGGGCAGTGTCCAGGGACTTTCCTAGAGTCTGATCATCTAGGCAGTTTCTGCCTGGCATGTTCCAACATCCCAGGCACCCAGAGCAGCAGCAGGTGTTCACCAGAAGTCACAGTGTTTGTATGAATGGTTTAGGCTCAGTGACTCACTCTAATGAGTTAGGTTGAGTGGGAATCCTCCCCAAATCCAAAATCCAAGCTTCCAGATACCAACCTCATAACAAGACCTTTCCTTTCTTTCTTTCTTTCTTTCTTTCTTTTTTTTTTTTTTTTTTTTTGGTGGTACTGGGGTTCCTGGAAGCCTTTCTACCTCTGGGCTACACTCCCAGATACATACATACATATATATATATATATATATATATATATATATATATATATATATATATATATATATATTTTGAAACAGGGTCTCCTAAGCCAGCACGCACAGATAACCAGACCTTTCTAAGGACAAGAGGTCATATCCACTCTGTTAACCTCTCTCAGCACACCTCTTAAACTATTGAAATCTCCAACAATGTTTTCAAACCGTCCCCATCTTTATTTTCTATGTGAAAGAGAAAAAAACTAATTTGAAAAAAATGGAAATTACAGTTAGGAAATAGTGCTCTTGTGCAGGAACTTGCAAGTATTTCAGAAAAGAGTCTCTTAATATGGAACAAAAAATAGCAAGTAAGTTGGGTCAAAGGACTGAGCCTGGGAGGCACCGACATATAGGGGTTCAATAAGTCAAGGCAGAGCAACCAGTGAAACAGGAAGAAACCCAGGAGACAGTGCACTCTGTAACAATGTGTAAAGACCAGTGCAGCAAGTGGAGTGTTGGCAGCTGGTGTATTGAGAGGTACAGTGATTGCTGATGACAAGGTTAAGTATGTGGCCTAACTTTGATTTTTCAGCTTTCTCTCCTACCCTGATCTTATACACTCTACCCCGATCACAGGAGCCCAGGCTTTCCTCCAGACGCTGTTCTGTTATTGAAGCTGACATCTCTTCACACACACTTTCCCTGTTACCTGAAATGCTATTCCCTCCCCCCTTTTATTTTCTAAACAGTAATTTCTAGTCAGCTTTCAGGAGCTGTATCTAATGGTACTTTGTAGAATACTGCAGCTCCTCCTAAACAAAGTTATCTGCTTTTCCCTGGAAACTTTTCATATATGCGTTACAGTCTTCCTTTTATTCATTTTGTTTTATTCACAATATAGCAGGAACTCAAAAATGCCAAAGGAAGAAAGGAATGAAATAAGGGAGGGAGGGGACTGTGGAGGAACAGCCAGGCAAAACTGAAAAAGTGTTCTGAGGTGAGTGTATATAAAAATACCCTGTAACTAAAGACATCTAAGACTTTCCCAGATCAGGAATATTTAAATTCCAGTAAGATGAAGTTTGGAATTGTATTTGTCTGGCTGGTGTTATGTAAATATATCTATAACTCTTATTTTCTGTATTTACACAAGTGTTGGAAATCTGGAGAGTCAAATCTCCCGGGTACTGGGTACTGTTTTTTTCTGTCACTGAAAGCTCTTTGGACTAGGCAACATGCAAACTCTCCTGAGAAGAGAACTAGAAGGAAGTATTCTGGGGACAGCACTTTATTTTCTAATGTAAATGAACCTATACAAAGTCTTTTTAGAGACTTGTTTTCTTATTGACTGGGTGGCCAAAGAATTGTTTGCAGATTATTCGTGGCAATCTCAGAGTAAGTACTCAAAAAAAGGAGGGAAAACGAAGAGGCTCAGTAGTAACCAGGAAAAATCAACTAATCCTGGATGAATTATCCCATCTTCTGAAATACAAGCAAATAAATCCCTATGTGGAGAATATGAAGGTGGCATGAATCCTGTCTCCAAAGTTGTCCAGAGACTGGTAGAGGAAATTCCAGATTTATGAGACAGTGATTATGCTGGACAGGGAAAAGTTGGATTAGGCTTAATATGAACAAGGTCAGGCTCAAAAGTTGAGTTGAAATCCCAGCTGCCACTTAGTGAGAATATTAGGGTATGCTCAGCAGACATGGCAGAACTCCTGGGGCCTGGCAGCTGGCCAGGGAAGGGAGGCCCTCTTCCATTTAACTGGCATGAAGTGGTATGTGTTAAAGATCCCTCCTCAGACAGTGGTGAGTGAGACAACGTGGAAAGTTGGCAGGGCCGCCCGACCACAGCTCCACAGTTCTGCTGTGTTCACAGATGTTTCCTGCCTTCCCCACAAAGCACAGCCGCTCCTGAGGCCTCTGTGTTTTCTTGTTAATGCATCTGCTACAGTCAGATCCTCTTTCTGGATCAGTTTCTCCACTGTCATTGAGAGGAGAGCCAACAAGAGTTTATTAGAGGAAAATGAATACAATGATCTGGTTGTGTGTGTGTCTTTATCTCTCTTTTTTAGACATTCCATTTTCATTGGGGATAAATTTATTTTCGCCTAACTAGCTTTTCACTGAAGAAAAACGTGAGAAAGAGAGAAACAAAACGTTGCACCCTCTATAATTCTTTCTTACATGAGTAGATACTTAATAGATGAGGAAAATGCATTCACAGAAATTAACAGCATTTTAAGAGCAAGTGCCTGGAGTATATTGTGTGTGGTGGGAGAAGGGGTTGTTTAACTGTTTCTTCCCGGTCTCAGCCACTAAATGGTGATTTTAACAGAGTTAAGTACTTTCAATTCACAGCACCTTTAAATAAGGACAGAATTTGTGGTTGCAAGAGATTGTGACCACATTTGCTAAAAAAAAAGCACATCCAATAGGGATTCCTCAAAGCTTCTTGCGGAAGCTCTCCTAGATGTCCCTGAAAGCTCTCAATATCACACCACTGAGGTCTGAGTTCACCCAGACTGCCAGCCACCATGTGGAAGGTCTCCCCACCCACTCACCTGGCGCAGGGCCATTTTCTTTTACTTTGCTTACAGCATTTATCACTATCTGAGTTCATAGTATGTATTTATTTGTTGTGTGTTAAAGAACACAAGCACCCTGAGTTAGGACTTTGTCAGAGTATCACTGCATCATCAGATTAAGGTTCCTGGTAACTTGAAGTGCGAAAAAGTAATTGACATGAAAATCAGAAAGAGGTCTCGATTCAGCCTCCAACTCATCAGTAAACAGCTTGTGGGTTTTCACCACATTGTTAAGGAAATAATGCATCACATCAGAGCTATCATTTGTGTAGATCTCTTCTATCACCCCCATGCACTCTAGTAAACTCCAAATGCCTTTTTTCACAGCAGAGCTCTAATAATTTTAAAGTGACATTTTATTGTTTAGTAAGTCCTTTTTCCATCTGGAAGTGGTGGAGTTCTTCCATGGCTCAGTTTCTTTTCTTGAGGGAACATGTCTGTTTTATCTGTGTGATTGATTAATGAAACCATACAGGTCAATTCCCTCAGCATAAATTAACAAGTTAGTTGATGTATTTATGTGTTACAGATATGAAGTAAATGGGCCCAAATTTTCCTCTTCCCACTAAAATTCTAAATTTTGCACACTTTTATTCCAAATAACTTTCTTGGGTAGGAGACTTCCTTTATATTGATAAAAAGAAATTCTCTAGAAAGAGCTTCTTTCTGTTTTCAGTCAAACTGATAATTAATGCTTATGAAGGAGGCCTTTGCTTTTGAAGCAATAGCTTAAGATGTTCCCGGTTAATCATTTCGTGCTCAGCAACATGTTGTTCACACTTTCATGTGAAAAAGCTTAAAACAGATGATGTTGCAAGCTGTTAGCTGGTGAGCTCACTGAGACTTGAGTTTAGTGCACCCACTGTTGATCTATACAGTGTTTGAAATTGTACCAGTATTGGGAATGGCCTAGGAAGATTTGAGAAAGCTCTGATTATTAATAGATATATTTCAGAAATAACTGTGTCAAAATGGCAGACCTGGAGAGAGAAAGGTTTGGCTTTGGTCTGGAAGTAAACAGCTATTGAAATTTAGATTGACTTAGCTAAAAGTAATTAGCAAGTCAATAGGACAGGGAGCTAGGGCTTCCTCTTTCTAAAGACAGATCTACATGATAGTCTAGGGAGGATCAGAGCAGGGGGTTGACCTTTGCCCTTCTTGAAAGGAGACACCTTGCCACACCTTGCTGGGGAGGTACCTTACAGGGTAAGGGGAGGTACCTTACAGAGACATATACTATGTCAGAGTTACTTAAACAAGATGGAGGTCATGGGTATAAAAAGTCCAGTCCACGTGCTGTATCTTGGGGTGGTGAATTGGCTCAGACCACCAGCCCCATGCCATTCTAGCATGGGGCTGTAACTATCTTCTGTATTTCTATCTTTTTAATAAACTTCTTTAAATCTTCAGCAAGTGTCTGAGCTATGTATGCTTATCCTTAGCTCAGGATAAGAACCCTGTTTGTTTTGTTTTTCAGGTTTTGTTGTGGTTTGAGGGTAATTGTGTCCGGATCCTAACAGGGATCCCCAGGGACAGTTTCCCCAAAACCATATCATCCCACACCGTACTATATTCTCCCAAATCCATAACAGAAATTTCAGTTCTTTGATGGCCTTAGAAATGGAGAGCTTGCACATAAAATTTAACATTTCAGGCTTCCTCAAAAATATAAGTCTGGGGAAAATAGACACAGGTTGTTGCATTTCAGTACTCTTGGCTAATAGTAGCTGCCTACTTTAGGTGGTCATGAAGACCTCAACAGCCCAGCCTCTTTTCCTCTCCCTTGGCTGCTTCCAAACTTAAACCCAGCATCATTTCCTGTAGGCACCAGACATCTGTGTTCCTTCGTTCACTTTGATTGCTTGATCTCTGGGGCATCTCAATTTTAGTTCATATCCTGAAAAATTTAGTGAAGCCAATAAACTTTTGTATTCTGCTTGAGTTAACCACAACTCAATACTAAGTATTAGTAATATATTCATTGTATTCTTCCTAAAAAGTTAGAAAAAATTGCAGAATAAATTATTTCCTGCAGGTGTCATAGTATTAATATTAGGTGCAAGAATATTTTGTTTGAATTATAAAATCAGGGTGATGTTGAATAAAGGTATAGCTTCATTAATAAAAGTTAAGGGTACAGAACATTTTTTTTTGAACAGACTAAAAACATAGTCTGTAAAAACCAGAACTTGTTTGAATCCTGACTGTTCCTTTATTCTGTGTGAGACTTGGAAAAGTCACTCAAACTTTATCAGATCTTTCACATGTGAGTAACTCACAATTATATGTGTCTCCACGAGGGACAATAAGGAGAAAAAAGCTAATATACATTAAGTACGTTAGTATTCTGCTTTATGTATTTATTTATTTATTTATTTATTTATTTATTTATTTTGCAGGTCTGGGGATGGAATCTAGGGGCATTTGACCTCTGAACTATACCCCCTGCCCTGTTTTTTATTCTTTATTTTGAAACAGGGTCTCACTAAGTTACAGAAGGCTTCACTATATAGCTGAGGCTCTCCATGAACTGAGATCCTCCGGTCTCAGCCTCCCGAATGCTGGGATTACAAGCTTGCGCCACCACGCCTGGCTTGCTTTATGTATATGAGTCTTCACGATACCCCCATTTTCTAATTACCATACTATTTAGAAGGGATCCAATCTGATGTTAGGACAAAGGGAGAACTCAAGACAGCAAGGTTCCATATTTAACCTTATTTGTTTAAAGATAAAGAGTCACATAAACACTAAAATGTAAATACTTACAAATGCTTATACAAAACACATATCAAAAAAAAACTGCGGTGAATAATTGTCAATAGTTCTCAGATTTGGGGATTTTATGAGACAGAACTTTTTTTTTAATGTGGATCATATTGAAAATGGCATACATTCAGACTGTGCTTAGTGTCCTCTCCCTCCCACTTCCCCTTCCCCCTCCCAACAATGAATGTCCAGGTTAACCTGCTACATTCATACTTTTACTCATATTCGAATGTAGCTCCTCCACTAATCAACCTCAGCTTATTCTCCCCTACCCTTCCATTCCAGCTTTGCTGAGGCTTCCCCTCCATTATCTGGAGTCCCTCTCGTATTCCTAATAGTCCCTAGTTTGGGCATATTTGAGAAAACATATGTCCCTTTTCTTTCTGTGCTTGGCTGATCTCACTTAATATTTTTAAAAGAGTTGAGACATAGTTTTTATCTTTTCCTGAGTAAGAAAATTAGCATAGAGCAAAACAAAAGGATTTCTATTTATCACCAGCAGAATTCTCTTTGAGAAAGGACATTTTAATACTCCCTCATCACCAAGAGGAGGTTGTAAAAGTCATAAGCTGAAAATGAAGCTCAGCTCTTTAAACAGAATCATTTTAATGAGTGAAAGTTACAAGAGTGACAGCAAAGTAGCTCTGAGAGCAGAGAAGGACCAAGAGTGTAAGATGTTGCAAAGTCAAGTGGAGACCGCCCGCCATGAGGGAAACCATTATGATCACTCGTAATGACAAAAACAATATAGTTCTGGCATGGAATAGATAGACCAGTAGAAATCACAGTGATTCTAGAAAAAATATGAAAATAGCTCTGGGAATGTATTCTATGATAAAGTCAACATATTAAACGATAGTAGGGAAAAGGATTATTTAGTAAATAGTATTAGGTTGAGTAGCTAGCCATATGGAAATATATATGTGTAGAAAATAAACCTTTATACCAATATAACTTCTAGGTATACCAGGAATGTACATAATTCCACAATAATTTGTAAAAGTACTTTAAGGATCTTTAAGGATACATATATTTGTATATATATACACACACATATATATATACATATATATATGATTTATTATATATAGCACTCATATTTATTTATATTCATGTATCTATTATTTTAAAATATGCATATATTTTGAAAAAAGCGCGAGAATGATAAAAGCCATTTTGAGCTTGATGTAAAGGTCCAAAACCATAAATGAAAGTTCATACATATAGATATAGCCAAACTTAAAAGTTTTCTGTAGATAAAATGTCATTAAATGTAAATAAAAGGCCGGGCGTGGTGGCGCATGCTTGTAATCCCAGCATTCGGGAGGCTGAGACAGGAGGATTATGGCTCATGGACAGCCTGAGCTATTTAGTGAGGCCCTTTGCAACTCAGTGAGACTCTGTTTCAAAATAAAGAATAAAAAATATAGCTGGGGGTGTAGTTCAGAGGTAGAATGCCCCTGGGTTCCATCCCCAGTACTGCAAAACAATGTAAATAAAATATAGGAGAAATTTTCCAATATATCATAGGAAAGGGACAACTATCTTTCCTATAAACAAAGCTCTACAAATAAGAAAGAAATGTTAAATACCTCTATAAAATCTGTGCGAAAATGTTATTATGCAGCACACAAAAGATAAAATGTGAAAAGATAATGAATATATGAAAAGGTGTTCAGAATCCCTTATAAAAAGAGATATGAATAAATGCAGCAATAAAAGTTTTTATTGCATATCAGCCTGACAATGATTAAAATAGATTTCAAGAGCTGGCACTGGGGGTGCACAGTGGACACGCACATCCTCCCTTTTTATAAAGAAGCTGCACAGCAAATGAGCCTGGCAGCCAGGCTGCTTGATCTGAAAACCACCTTCATACCTGAGCGACACGGGACAACTTACTTAAGCTTTTGATGCCTACAGTTTCTTCATTCAGAAAAGGAGGCTAATAATACTAGTGATGATACCAACCTCATAGGGTTTTAAGGGAAACAAATGAGCAAATATGCATTAGTATTCGGTGTTTGGCATACACTAAGAGCTGGCAGTAGTAGAATTTACCTTGATCATTGCAATAGTCATTTTTTTTTTTTTTCTTTTCGGCTTAGTGTCCCTTGATAGCACTTTAACATGTCTCTCACATGCAGGGATATCTTCATTGCACCTACTTCAATGTCCTTCAATCTCATACTCCTGGACTTTCTAGTGAATGTAATTATCTGTATTTCAAATGCATTTTATAAACCAATGTGCATAAATTTAAAGACCTCAGAAACTTAATTTTAGTGTCTTGCTTGTACAATTTAAACCATGCCTGAGTGAAAGATTTTCTTACTTTGAATTCCATAGTAAGCTACAATGTTTTCTAGAATGCCACAGGTTACAGATAGTGAAGCCTGTCAGTTTGAATCTATTCTCTGCATGAATCAATCCTCAGGATTAATTTAGGTACTTACAATGAATAAGTCTTGGTTCTGAAAGAGTTGACAAAACTCTCTGACATTCTTACCATTGTTCTTATGTATAACAAGAACCACTCATCTTTCCAAAACTCATTCATTTTAAAGTCTCCCTCTTAGAAAAGGAACTAGTGTTACTCATGAAACCATTTTAAACTAATATTTATTTAGTGATTTGCAGTTTACTGAGCCTTTAAAAGTATCTCTCTAGCCAGGCGTGGTGGCACGTGCTTGTAATCCCAGCATTCGGGAGGCAGTTTGTGGACAGCCTCAGCTACTTAGTGAGGACCTCCACAACTTAGTGAGACCTTGTTTCAAAATAAAGAATAAATATAGGGCAGGGGATGTGGTTCGGAGATCAAATGCCCCTGGGTTCCATCTACAGACCTCCCCCCCAAAAAAGTACCCCTCTCTATGAATCTGATAGCAATCTCATAAGTAATCAGAATATAAATTTCCAAAAATCCCCACTTTATAAAAAAGGGTGTAAAATTAATAAAAAACGAGATAAATTGCCTAAGGTCATAGCAAGAAAACAGTCAAGTCTGGCAATAGAGTCTAAACTTCATTATTTTTATATTTTGTTAGTATATAGTTTTTATTTTCCTTTCATGGCTGTAACTAACTTTGTCAGAGACAGAGAAAATGTGATTGACTATAACAGGAAATCTGAGCAGAACTCTATTGTTCTAGTTTTCTATGATCAGTTATAAGATATTAGAGACAAAATCCAGTGGCACTGAGGGTCATTGCTTTCTGATTATAAAATGAAAATAGCATAAATTATAATTAAAGATACTATTGATCAGATTTGGAGGGTCATGTTTGAATTTAGCAAATATTGCTAATCCAAGAATAAGGGGATTTTGAAAGAGTATTTTATAGTGATCAGAGGGTAAACTTGAAGGACCTGATAAAAAGATAAACCACTTACCTACTTTTCACGTTCAAGGGTTCTTAACATATATAGTTATGCTAAGTGAGCTCAGTCAGTGTCAGAATGTAGCCAGAAGAATGTCTAGAAGCTAGAGAGAAAATAGGATGCACAAAGGACTACATAATTGAGGAGAAAGACTGGTAGAATAGTGGGAGGGGATTAGAGGGGGGAGGTAGGAGTGATAAAAAGGACTGGGGAAGGGAATAGTTCAAATAATGTTATTTCTATAGATGAGGGTATCACTACAAATCTTACTAACATACACTATGAGGAAGGAAGGGGTTCCAGGTAGGATGTGGACAGATACATAGCACCAAATGCTATGTCCATGCACATCAGTATCACCTTGAGCCTTACAACGATGTGTAATACAATGCACCACTAAAAGGATAAAAATAAAACAACAACAACAACAACAAAAGTAGTTAATGATTCTCTAAAAGATTATTGTCTGGGCCTCCTTGTAAAAATCACATTGGAAAATCCATTCCACTTTAGGAATTTGCCTTTATATTTCTTTGAAAAACAAGTGTCAGGCCTGGTACAGGCAATGCTGATAGAAAAGCTAAAGAACTCCATCCCTTTCCTGAAGGATGCCCACAGTGAAATGCAGGCCAGCAGCCAGATGAGTCTACAGAGATGGAGAATGCACGGCTACGTAAAGGATGTAGTATCAAAGCAAAGAATGCTAAGTCATCTCCTATAATTCCTCCAAAACCTAGTAGTATACTAAGTTCAATGATTAGTCAAGATGAATCACTAATGCTAAAACAAAGCCAAAACTTTACCTACTTTTCACCCTTATTCATTTCACAATTTTCACCCTGTATTTTAGGGTTAGTTTTTTTATCAGTCAAAAAATAACTGCATATTAAAGTACAGGTAGGAAAACAGTTAAGTAGAAATATAGATTGAATTTTTCTCATTATAAATAATTTGGGGATAAATCCAAACAAGTACAATATCAGGTTTATAAAAGGCCACAATGGACACTATACCCATCCATGACAGATTATGGCCATTCTTTTATTTTTTTTTTTTTTGCAGTATTGAAGTACTGAGGATGAAAGATGAAACCCAGGGGCTTTCTACCTCAAAGATACACTCCCATCTCTATTTTTTATTCTTTATTTTGAAACAGGGTCTCACTGAGTTGCAAAGGGCCTCGCTAAGTATTAGCTGAGGCTGGCCTTGAACCTCAATTCTCCTGTCTCAGCCTCCCAAATGTTGGGATTGCAAGTGTGGGCTACCACCCCCAGCTTTAACTCTGACCATTCTTGATCTTCTTAGGAATGTATGTTTATTATGATCACTTAGTGGCCAAAAGAACAAAGAAGTCTTCCAAGGCCACAAGCCTAGAACTGTCAGCAAGATCTACAAAAACACAGGCCCCATGTTTGTGGCTATCTGAGGAGGATGTTTTCAACAGTTTTGATGAGCACTTGGGCAAGTGCCACCTACATGTGATTTTTGGCTTAAGTTCTAAAATAATGGAAATCTAACATTAATCTTTAAACATTTCTCACATCTCTTTTCACCTTACCTTCTCCATCTACCTATTCAGGAAAATATCATTTCCTGCTTCCTAAAATAGCCCCCCGAGCATCCCTTGAAATGTGGGCTGAGTAATGATGAATTGGCAGGGTTGCTCACCCACCTTCAGGGCTCACTGAAGGACACTGGTGACAGAGGCATGGCTAAGAGAGCTAACTATAAGCAGAAAAGGTTAGTGTATGAGCACATCTGGATTTGTCTGTGAGCTACCTTGTTGCTGGCATAAAGCAAGTGGAACATGTGAGTTATAAAAAAAAAAGAAATGGAAATGAAGACACCTAGAAGATAATGCCCTGTGCCTTATGAGACATACAGTCTGACCTGCCTAGCTACAGGCAACCTGTTCTCATTTCTCCCCTTCGGCTGTGTTTTGTGCAGTGTCAGAGCCGTGACTGAAGCAGAGAAGCTGCTGCTTCCCCTCTCCCTTATTATTAACTTTATCTTCCTGAAGTTTAGCCACTTACCTTGTAGTTTATCACCCTGTTCCCATCCAGCACATGCTACATCTCTGAACCTACTTTGTCCTCAGAAGCCCTTTTTCTTGGGCCAACCCCAGTTTTGTCTTATAAATTGTCAAGAATGCCAACCAGCAGTGATGTAAGAATCTTCCCAACTCAAAAGTCAACCCAAATTTTTAAGAGTCTTGTCATTAAAATATAAAAATAAAGAGGCAAGCAGGAAAACACAGGTAACTTAGGATTAACATATGTTAACTATGAATAAAAAATGTAATTAGTCCATTAGATTATCAATCCTTTATATACTATATTCATATATGCTATACAAAATAATTATCATATATGTGTATGCATGTATGCATGTATAATGTAAACACATAGATGTGTGTGTGCGTGTGTGCAGAACACACATAGTAAAGATAATAAATATTTGCTTTCTGATGGAGCAAGGGCATAGAGTTTTTTGTTTGATGTCACATGATGTGATGCTTCAGTTCTCAGGCTACATATGGATAATTTGTGTGTGTGTGTGTGTGTGTATGTGTGTGTGTGTGTATGTGTGTGTGTGTGTGTGTGTGTGTGTGTGTGTGTGTGTGTTACTGAGGGTGGAACCCAAGGGCTTTCTACCTCCGGGCTATACTCCTAGACCTATTTTTTATACTGTATTTGGAAACAGGGTCTCACTTAGTTGCTGAGAGCCTCACTAAGTAGCTGAGGCTGGCTTCGAACCTATGCAGTCCTCCTGTCTCAGCTTCCTAAGTGCGGGGATTACAAGCGCGCGCCACCACGCCTGGCTGGATAATTGTTCTTAAACAAAACTAAATTAATTAAAACAAAAGCACTAGAGGAATTCAGAAATATAGAATTAATAAATTTGAGTTTATTAACCATTACAGAAGAAGATGCCTGTGTTATTCAGTTTGTCATCATTATAACAAATATCTACAATAATCAACTTATAAGGAAAATAGGGTTGTTTGGGCTCAGAGTTTTAGAGTTTCCAGTCATAGATGAACTGGACCTGTGGAGAGGCAGTGAATAATGGCAAAGATTTCATTGTAGGGAAATGACACTCATCTAATGGCAGGGAACAAAAGAGAAAGTGAGAAAGAGACCAGGGTTTCATAATCCCTTTAGAGGTCACACCCGCAATGGCCTCAGAACCTGCCACTGCACCCAACCTCCATACAGTGCTAGGTAGAATGGGGTCATGGAATCTTTGAGGACATTCCAAATACAAACTATAGCAGGGCATAAAATTTTCCCTACTTCATCTGACCAGATTGTTTGACCCTCAGGTTTCTCAAAAGCTAAGGTACCTAATAAAATGCATATTTCAAAAAGAATTATAAGGCCTTTTTTTTTTCCCCAGTACTGGGGATGGAACCCAGGGGCATTCCACCTCCTAGCCTCCTAGTCTAATACAGAACAAATCTTTTAGTGAAAGGTAAAAAGATTGTCAACTATAAAATGAATATGGAAGACAGAAATAATGTTTATTTACAATGCTCAGAAATCCTGAGTTATTCTGTGAGAGACGTGATACCATCATACAAAGAATATTTGTTTCCTTTTCTGCCTAAGCTGCACTAACAATTATTTAATGTAATATGATGCTTTGTTATATGTTTACAGTGTGAATTATTAAATCAAGATAATTAGAATGCCCATCAACTTATATATTTATTTTTATTGATGACATTTAAAACTTTCAGTATTTTTCAAATAAATACATTATTACTAACTATAATCCATGCAATAAATTTGTAATACCTTTTTCTCCTAACTGAAAATCTGTACCCTGTGAACAACATCTTGCTTTTCACAACCCCACCTACACCCACTTCATCTTCTGGGGACCACAATGTTCATCTCTACCTTTACAAACTTGACTTTTTAAGATAACATTTAGTTTTAGGGCAGTATTCTTTGCCTGGGGCCATAGTCTCCCAAAGCATTATTCTATGGAGGAAAATTGGTTGAACAAAATGTTCCTTATCTGTTTTCATCAAAATCTAACTGACTGAAATTTAACATTTCTTTCATTCCAAATGTCAACATCAAGCATGGTGCCATCAACAATACCTATAACTTTGCCACCAAGGAAATCAAATTTTTTATATCACATTAACATTTTTGCCTGTATCTCAAAGTATTGTATACACACATTACTACATCAAAATTATAGTAGTTGTTGTGTCTGCTGCCAGATCCTGTTATTTACTGCTTTAATAAAGCAGCACAAATTTGTTTTAAAATATTTTGACAACTGTGTTTTCTTATTCTTAATTGAAATTCCATGTATTTTATAATATGCATCTAAATTATATTATTGTAAGAAGGAGCATATGGGTTTTATCCAATTGCCAGAGAAGTCATGACCCAAAGGAAGTTAAGAAACCCTCTTGTTGTCCTGTAGGCCTAAGCAATTGGTTCTTTTTAGATGCCTTTTCTCTATGTTCTCACATTACCCTGTGGGTACCTCTACCCAAGCCCTTACCACCACATTGTCAGTGTCTTGTCTGCATCAGGATCCTGTCTACTTCATTAATTGTCATATCCATAACAATGACTGACAAGACATATGCACAAGAAAATATTTTATGAGTGAAAAGAAGCAGAAGAAGAAACTGAGTCCCTAAGGTAGAGAGTAAGCCAATCAGTGAAATAATTAATGACCTTTGCTGGATTCAGCCCCTATGAACACCATCAACAGAAATGAACTCTGAAAGTTTTAAGGTAGCTTTGGTGTCCTGAATTATATTCATATGTCCTCTCGGTATTCATGAGGAGTTAGTTCTAGGACCCCTTAAGGATGTCAAAATTCATCTATGACTCAATTCAAATATATATTGTGGGGGGGCTACTGGGGATTGAGCCCAGGGACATTCTACCTCTGAGCTATATCCCAAGGAAGGCATATTTTATTTTTTTATTTTGAAACAAGGTCTTGCTAAGCTACTGAGAGTGGTCTTGAACCTATAATCTTCCTATTTCAGCCTCCCAAGTACTGAGATTACAAATGTGCACCACCATGCCTAGTTTTATTCCATATAGTTTAAATCACCTAGACCACTTATAATATATACCAGAATGTAAAGTCTATGTATATACTTTAAACATCTAGATCACTTATAATATACAAGAGAATGCAAATTTTATGTGTATACTTTAAATCATATAGATCACTTATAATACACAACACAATGCAAATTCTATGTAAGTAGTTGTTATGCTCTGTTGTAAGAATCTGTGTATGTTCAGTACAGACACATATTTTTCTTAAATATTTTAACCCCATGGTTGATTGAATCCAGAGATGCAGGACCCAAGGATATATATGGATATTAAATGTATATGGACATATATGTATACATATTTGAATGTATATGTATATGCATTTTTCCCAAACTAGTTTATAAACTCCTCTAATGAAAGTATTAAAGATTGCTAAAAAATTAAAAGTCCATAGGTTTTGAGTTTACTTGGAGAAGCGGCAACATCCCAGAAGCCAGATGATTTTCTTAGCTCAGTTTTATAGGTTATTTTTATATTGACTATAACTAAAGATTTCTTCATCTCCCTACCACACACAAAAAAGTTTCTTTTAATCCAGAGGGAAGAAAGAATATCATAAAGCAAAGTAACTTAAAGTAACAAAGAACCCAAACAAAAACACTTAGGAAAAAGAAAAGAAAAACTAAAAATACATATTTGCAAAGAAGCCAAATTTGTATTTCCTTTTTTTCAATGCAGAAAGAGCCTTTGCTCAAAGAAGCAAAAGAGACAGGAACCAACACTGAAAATCTCTAAAGGGGGCACAAGTTTTGTTTAAAGGAATAAGGTATCATGTTTTAGTTAAATTTTTAGCATTTAGAAATTTTGTTAATGATGAAGAAGCTGATTTCCTTAACAGGATCATTTTTTTTAATCATTGAACCCACTGCAATGTTTGATAACTACCAAATAAATGGTAAGTATTTGATTTTTTCTTTGAATGGTTTTTGGTTCATTGTCTGCATCTACTTCTCATTACTTATGGAATATCTCAAGTTCACATGATGAAATAAACATCATTTACTCCAGTTGAGACTACACCTCTGAAAATCATACTTCAGGTGTTCAATTCTTTCTATGACTCTGCTAAGACTGATGAAAAGGTAACAGGCATCATTAAAATTGATCTTTGGCAACAATATCCAAATGATATCATTCGTTGGACAGACATGCAATTATTAAATGCTTTGTAAGAATTATCACAACTTTTTGTTTTAACAAAAACTGTAAAGATTAAGGTTTTAGAGCATAGTGTACCTGATAAGTAACATGGTTAGTGTTTTTCCAGGCCTGCTAATTTATTCAATAAAAAATACTATTTATGAAATATATTGTCCTCAAACATCGTGATTGATAGGATGCTAAATGAGATTAGTCAATCACACCAGGTGAAGAGTCAGATGGTTTTCCTGATATGTGGAAGCTAGAGAGAAATTGGGATACAAAAGGAAGTCTAGAAAAAGGAGGAGAAACCTTAGTTAAGTGATGAAGTATGTCTAGGGGAGGGAGGCCAGTGTGGGGAAATCGATCTGATGAAGTAAACACTTCAATGGACATGATGCACATATCAGCTGGGCATGATGGCGCACGCTTGTAATCCCAGCATTTGGGAGGCTGAGACTGGAGGATCACGGTTCGCGGACAGACTCAGCTACTTAGTGAGGCCCTTTGCAACTCAGTGAGACCCTGTTTCAAAATAAAGAACAAAAAATTGGGCAGGGGGTGTAGCTCGGAGGTCAAATGCCTCTGGGTTCCATCCCCAGACCCGCAAAAAAAAAAAAAAAAAAAAATTATCAATGCCAATCTCAATCTGGTACATGGAGAAGGAGAGGAGAGGTAACAGAGTGGGAGCTAGAGGGGAGAGTTCACCAAGTGTTGTGTGCATGTATGTCTGTATTAATCTGACCTTTATCATGATATATGATTATACTGCATTAATAAATAAATACACTTAAAATCATATTAGTATTTGCATAATGAAGTGGGTTCTGGAGTTCCATCACTTGGGGGTCTATCCTGAATTAAAAAGGGGGCCAACATTTGTGCTTCATAGATGCTAAGGTTCCCTTAAAGCTAACAGTCTGAATCTGTGAAGTCAGAAATAAAAGGTCAAGTATGATACCAGCCTTGCAATAGGTAGACTGTGGTCTGGCGCAGTGTGGTTATGGATGTCACTTCCAGATCCTTGAGCAACATTACATCAAAGTTTCATTTGACATCAAATGGTAAGAAGAGATCATTAAAGTCCCTGCTTATACCTAGTCAATCCTTCCTGGAACAATGTTCATTACTAATCAACTCAGTTAAGGTGAATACAAGGTTAAAAGTCACAAACCTACATACTTGTACTTTCGTGTGTGTGTGTGTGTGTGTGTGTGTGTGTGTGTGTGTGTGTGTGTGTGTTACTGGGGATGGAACCCAGGGGCATTCTGCCTCCGAGCTACACTCCCAGCCTTATATTTTAGTCTTTTTATTTTTTTGAAACAGGATCTCACTGAATTGTAAAGGGCCTTGCTAAGTAGCTGAGGCTGTCTGCAAACTGCGATCCTCCCGTCTCAGCCTCCCGAATGCTGGGATTACAAGCGTGCACCACCATGTTGGGCTGCACATTTATTTTTGAGCTTAAGAAAAATATTGAAAACAAAATAAAAAAGCATAAGCAAAATGTGATTTAAGAGGCAACATAAAGCAGATACTTTTTTGTGGCACATTTTTAAAAATCATAAATATGAATCTAAAAATCAGAAAAGTATATAGATTGAGCTGGAGTACTAAAATTAAGAATGAAATTAAGGACAGGAAGGGCTAAATGAATGATATGTACATATATGCCTCTACCTTCTTGTATTCCGTGAGATATAAGACTACAATGCACTCATAAAAAATTAAATTAAGGATGGCCTGTTTTTTTTGTGGGTTTTTTTTTTCTTTTCTTTTTTTTTTTTTTTGGTGGTACTGGGGTTCCTGGAAACCTTTCTACCTCCACGCTACACTCCCAGACCTATTTTATATTTTTATTTGGAAACAGGGTCTCTTAAGCCAGCGAGGTTGGCTAAGAACCTGCGTGATCCTCCTGTCTCCACCTCCCAAGTGTGGGGATTACAAGCGTGCACCACCACACCCGGCTGAGGATGGCCTGTTTTGGTAGAACAAGAAAGTGTCATGACAAACTGAAAAATAACAAAAGACAGCTAAAAATTAAGCATCTTTGTATTGGTCATGTGGAAGGAAATCTGACGTAGTTAAGTAACTGCCCCTCATTCCACCTGCACATATTCAAGTAGCACCTTCTCTTCATTTCAGTGGTTAATATACTCTAACGTGGTATTTATTAAATTTTAGTGTGCATAACAATCAATTTGAGTGTTAATTTTAAGGGTATATACCTAGAGAGTTTTTCTTCAAGCTACATTCAAAGCCCTATTTTATTTTTATTTTAAAATGGTTTTGAGCCAGGCGTGGTGGCTCAAGCTTGTAATCCCAGCATTCGGGAGGCTGAGACTGGAGGATTGTGGTTCGCCGATAGCCTCAGCTACTTAGTGTGGCCCTCTGCAACTCAGTGAGACCCTGTTTCAAAAGAAAGAATTAAAAAAAAAATAGGGCAGGGGATTTAGCTTGGAGATCGAATGCCCCTGGGTTCCATCTCCAGACCAGCAAATACAATTAAATAAATAAATAAAATAAATAAATAAATAAATAAATAAATAAATAAATAAAATGGTTTTGCTATGTTAGTGAAAGTCTCATTACTTACTAAGAATGTACTGCAACCTGCAATCTTTCTGTCTCAGCCTCCCAAGTAATGAAATTGCAGGCTTGTGCCATTACTCCCAGCTTCTAATTTGAAAAATTTATTCTACAGTTCAGGGTTCATTATATTTTGAAAGTCCTCACGTTATCATGATATAGGAAGGCTGGTGCTGTATTTTGAGAAATTTCACTCAAATGTGGTGGATCTTTTCTCGTTGCTAAGTTGCACCTCTGCCCATCATGGTACATGCTTCCTTTTTAATCCCAACCACCAAAGTTCAAAATTTAGTTCTGAACAATATAAAGAGCTATCATTTATAGGTAATGTAAGAGAGAGATCACTGCTTGCTGAACAAAGGTATCATCATTCAGATAAATATGAGCCAGACTAAATGTTCCTGCATTTCCCCATAACCTATTAGCAACATCCATGCCTCACAGGCTGTATAGTTCCAACAGACTTCACCAGTAAGTGGTAACTAAAGGCAAGTATAACACAGGGAGAAATACAGTTCATTTGACTGTCCTCCAAATTCAGGAGAAAATATATAAAAATTTCAAAGAAGTTATGTTATTTAAAACACATTCAAACCCTAATTTTCTTCTCCTGTTGTTCATGATTGCCTTTTCCAAATGTAGGTGTGCCTCTTCTTAGGGAAACCCTGCTAACTGGTCCATCCCCCTCAGTTTGATGAACTATATACCGCAGTTCCTAAGTGTTTAGATTTTCTCAGGTCTGGATATGATATCAATGATGACTTAGTCTATGGCATTTGCGTTATGGTTAGACTGAGGTGCTTTCTCATAAAACTGCAATCTCTTTGAGAACATGGATTCTATTGTTTTATCTTTATAAACTTTCATACCATAGACTTCCTGGTAGATATTTCCTTATAGATTCCCTATAATATTCCTCAAAGATGATAATGAGATTTAGTATACTCCATATTTGACAAAACTCTTCAGAGAGCGTTATACCTATACACTTGGAAAAGGCAGTCATGAAAAGCAGGGGAAGGAAACTGAGGTCTGAATGTGCTTTCAAGATAACTTCTCTGAAAGTTTGATCAGTTTTAGATACTCTTCTCTCGGACCAGTATATTTTAGTACTGTTATTATCATTATTATTATCATCATCATCATTATTTTCTTTCTGAAAAAAGAATATTGTATAAATGATGAGCACTAGAAAGCTAATTAGGCAGTCCTTGGACATTTTCATCAAAGTCACTTTGAAAGAACAAATAAGGATCCCAAATTAGCTCACATAAAATGCCAAACATTTTCTAAGATTTTGGCTAAGTAGTGGAAATAATTTAGTGGGTTAAATGCTGCTTTTGGATGTCACATATTCACTTGGCATTTTCAGGGAGTCTTAGATAACTCAAAGTGCTGGAAGAACAAGTACATTCCCTTAGAGAACGCTGACTTCTAATACTACCAGAAAAACTACTCGCCTCAGCACATTTAATTCAAACTGGCAGTGTTTTCAGGCCTTCTCACACTAACACTGAAGAGCTATTATGCAGATATTTTACTTCTACTTCAGCATGTCATTATTATGAGTTCAGTTGGTGAATATAATGTTAAAAGGAAAGAAAATAATATAGCAGTGAGATACCCATTTTAGGAAATAATTGCATCATAGAATATTGGAATATAAAAGTCTTACAATCTAATAGGACTAAATTTGAAATAAGGCTTCACCTCATACTAGTAGTATGTTTGGCCCAAATGCACTAATAATGAAAGAATTTATTCAGCCTTTTTTTAAAGGTAGGCCACATGTTAAGTGCTTCACATTTATTATATGACTTATTCAGTTCCCTGAAATCAACTTTTTTATTGGTTAGAAAAATTCCTGTAAGGAATTAAATGAGATTACAAATTAAGAATTGCTAAGTCTGATGTCATAAATGTGCCATTACTCTATATATTCTAGGTCCTCCCCATCATTATGCAATTGCTTTTTCTAATTGATTTCAGTAGATTTTGTATTATTAAGCTATGTAGATTCTGAAAATGATGTATGAAATAATTTTTATACAATAAAAAGCAAATACTTTAAAAATTTCATGCTGATGTATTGCTTGTAGGAGTCTTGGAAATCAGATAAAGTTCATATATAGAGGATTTGAACAAAGCCAAAACCAGAAGCAGACTGAGTAGAAAGAACCCTCTATGATATGTTTTAAAAGGAACCAAGATAGTAAAAGAAACAGTTTAAATTATTCTATGTCTATGTATGAAGATATCCGTACTAATGAGGGGTGAGCAGCAGGGTTGCAACTGAAGGGAATCACACCTGAAGGGAACCTCCCTAAGATGTATGCTTACAGTGTACCAATAAAATATATATAAAAAAATGAAAGGAACAATAAAACTTTAACTTTGCCTGCTATTTCCACTGCCATACTATCTGTGTTAGCCATCTTCCATTTTTTAATAAAATATTTGAGATAATCAGCTTCAAAACTAAAGAGGTAGGTTATATTTTTTTGTAGTTTCCTGTTCATGATCCATTGGTCTCATTACTTTGAGCTTCCTCATATCATGATAGAACAAAACCATTCACCTTGTGGTGAAAAGAAGCAAAACTAAAATATAAAAAGATTGAAGGAGAGTTTGGAGTCCCAGTGTCTCCTTCAAGGGCACACTGTCAATGACAGGAAAATATCCCATTAGGCCTCACTTTTTTTTTTTTTTTACTTTTAAAGCTTTTCTTTTTTCTTTTTTTTTTAAACAATTTTTTATTGAACATAAATGGTATACATTTAAACTATGTTTGGTGCCCTCTGCCCCCCGCCCCCGTTTTCCCTTCCCCCTTCCCACCAATGGTTGTCCAGGTTAATCATGTCATATTCATAATTTTACACATATTCAGATGTAGACCCTCATTAATCAAGATCAGCCTTCCTCCTCTCCTATCTTTCCATTCAAACTTTGCTGATATTTCCCCTCCATTATCTGGAGTCCCACTGGTATCCTCTGTGTTTCCTAGTTTGGGCGTATTAGAGGAAACATATGTACCTTCTCCTTCTGTGCTTGGCTGATTTCACTTAACATGATGCTCTCCAGGGCTTTCCATCTTCTTGCAAATGATATAATTTTGTTCTTCTTTATGGCTGAATAGAATTCCATTGTGTGTATTTCCCAAAGTTTTGCTATCCATTCATCTGTTGATGGAGATCTGGGTTGGTTACATATTTTGGCTATTACGAATTGTGCTGCTATGAACATAGGTATGCATATGTTGCTGTATTTCTCTGAATTCAACCCCTTTGGAAAGATACCCAGGAGTGGTATAGCTGGATCATATGGTTGATCTATTCCCACCTTTCTTAGTAATCTCCACACAGATCTCCATAGTGGCTGAACTAGTTTGCATTCCTACCAACAGTGTAAAAGAGTTCCTCTTTCCCCACATCCTCGCCAGCATTTGTTGTTTGATTTCTTTATGCTTGCCACTCTGACTGAGGTTAGATGGAATCTCAGTGTAGTTTTGATTTGTATCTCCCTGATGTAGGCCTCACGTTTTTAAAGTTTCCACCACTTCCCAATGGCACCGAGCTGGGAACTAAGCTATTAATAAATGGGTTTCTGGGGAATAGTTAAGATCCAGCTATGGACCTTATCATTAAGATAAAGCATAGCATTATCAGAAATAATAAAAATCACACGTGCCTATTGTAGGACCTTACATTAGCCATGAGCCAATCATCCTTCTCTCCATTATACAGTGTACCCCCTCCCTACCTTCACATCTCCCTCCCCTTTGTTCTTTGAGTAACAGTTTCAAATGTCTCACTGTTAAGTGATAACTCCATTTAGGTCTTAAGTAGTGTATCCCTAACTGCATATTAGAATTATATGGGAATGAAAAATTTAAAGTAAAATAATATATCATTACTAGTATTTGGGTTCCAATAGGAGAATGGAAAAACTAGTTAGGTAGGAATAAATATATACTTTTTAAGCATATATATTTTATTTCATTTTAAGGCTGAGTATCTACAATCCTAAACTTTTTTGTGTCTGATTTTCCTTTTAAGAAATTAATATTTATTATACTATACCATAACAAAATAATAGTGTAGTAATATCAAGCCTTTCTTTTTTTTTAATTTTGTTACCCAGGATGGAACCCAGGGGCATTCTACCTCCGAGCTATGCCCTAGTCCTATTTTTTTAGTCTTTTTATTTTTGAAACAAGGTCTCACTGAGTTGCAAAGGGTCTCGCTAAAAAGCTTTTCAGCTTTTGAGAAATATAACACACGTCACAATTAAAGGGTTGATTAAAATGCCACTCAAAGGTGGAGGAAACAGCAAAGTATCACATTAGTGTAGATAACAAGATCATGAAAATAAAGGTGCTCTAGGTAACAAATTTAGCATATGCTTTGAAGTTAATTAATGGCCTAGTACAGATCCCAAGTTGTCCTAAGAAATAGTCACAGTAAAGATAACTGAGTGATGTGTGCATGTATGCCTCTATCATCTTGTATTCCATTAAAATGTATGAGTACAAAGCACCAATAAAAAGAAGAAAAAACAGTATCAACGGAAGCAGGACAGAGGAAACAAAAAGAGAAAGGGCATTTTCTGTTTCTTAATAGCTCTTTGTTATATTTTAACATGGAAATTGTTTAATTCTATATAAGGTTTAATAAAGGCAATCTATCTGGAGAATGCATAGCAGTTCAAATAGTGTAATATTATTTATGTCTATTTAAAAAGAATGGTAGCTGCCAAGTACTTTGGATTCAAATGTTGACTATGTTATGTGAGATAAATTTAGTAAACTCATTGCTTTGATTTGTTTTAAAAAGCTTTAACTATTCTCAAAAAGTTTAAGGAGATATTTGAAGCAGCATATTAACAATAGAACCTAATAAAATCTTACCTTTGGGCAAAAAATTATTTTATAAACTAATTGAAAGTCACTGTCATGTGACTGCTGCCAATTGAATCAAGTATGGAGAAAAGTCATTCACTCAGTAAGCAGTGCTGCTTTCACGCTACTGCAGATGCTGGTAAGGAGTCCCTGAGCAGCCGCTCTGCCTTCTTCCTTCCAGAGCAGAACTAATTCTATTGATTTTATTCAGAAACCTTCCTATCCCAGTCGGTTCAGTGGACTCTGCCAGGCATGGCCTTTCCATCTCTTTTCTAGTAATCAGTTTAGAAGTGGTCATATGACCTGCTATGTCCACTGAGGTATGAGGAGAGATCTGGTGGAGGACTTCTGAGATGATTTTCTGGGATTTTAAAGAGACACACAGACAGAAAGTGCCTTCTGCTAGAGATTTGTATGCCTATCATGATTCCAGAATTCTGACAGCTATGTTGCCACTGCAGAAGAAGCTAAGATGATATGCTAAAGATGGCATGATAGGAAGATGGAAAAATCTATATTCTTATTATGTCACTGAGTCTATGAATTAGGCAATCCTTCAGTTGTTCTAACTCAGAGCTTGCACTATCTGTAAACTTTTGCATTGAAAAAAACATTTTTATTGGTTCATTGTAGTCATACATCTTAATGAAGTACAGATGGTAGAGGCATACATGCACACATCACTCATTTAGCTCTTTCCATAATTCCCACCCCATTCCCTCCCTGTCTCTCTCTCATGTTTGTCCTAGTGATTGACTTTGATATATTTGTAACTGTTCAATATGTACACTAGGGAATTTCCCTCTTACCCTCTCCCATCACTCCCAGTTAGGTTGCCTTATTTGCTCATCTATGGTTTCTACTGTTCTGTCTAGAGTTCCTCCTATGACCCTTTTCTCCCCAGCTTTCACATATTAGGAACTTGGAAATCAGTCCAGAGGCCTTGAAGTTCTTTGAAGAGGGTATAGGTCCAACAATTCAACACAGGCACAGGTAAAAACTTTCTCAACAAGACCCCAAAGGCACAAAAAACTAAAAGGCAAATCAATACATGGGCTAGCATTAAAATGAAGAGCTTCTGTACAGCAAAGGAAACTATCAAGAACCTCAACCAAAAGACTGAGAGAGAACATTTTTGCCAATTATTCTACCAATAGAGAACTAATATCTAGAATCTATAGCAAATTCAAGAAACTCAGTTAAAAAGAACAAATAACTCAATCAAAAATGGACAGGTGAACTAAATATATAGTTTCTTCTCAAAAGAAAATATTCAAATAGCCAATAAATGTATGAAAATTGTTCAACATTATTAGCAATCAAAGAGATGCAGATAAGAACTACCCTGAGATTTCACCAAACTCTAACTAGAATGGCAATCATTAAAAACACAAACATACTGGGTGTGGTGGCGCATGCTTGTAATCCCATCATTTGGGAGACTAGACTAAGAGAGGATGACTGGGCTTGAGGACAGCCTCAGCTACTACTTATTGAGGCCCTTTGCAACTCAGTGATACCCTGTTTAAAAATAAAAATAATTTAGAAATAGGACTGGGAGTGTAGTTTGGAGGTAGAATTGACCCTAGGTTCCATCCCCAGTATTGTAAAAAAAAAAAATACAAAACACAAACACAACAACAACAAATGCTTATAAAAATGTGAAGAAGTGGGAAATCTAAAATTTTTATATTCTTTAATAAATAATTAAAATTTTTAATATTCAAGGAATCTCAAAATGCAAGCTCACTATAGAAAATTTAGCATACATAAAAATGTAAAGATTAAATTTTTACAACTACTAATATTTTTTATTTATAAATTGTCCATTTTATCCCAGATGTATATAACTTATTGTGCTAGCTTTTCATGATTTCAGGATTTTTTTCATGCTATTAAAACTTATAAATAAAATTTCTAAAACCTAGTGGTATATCATATTGTACCTAACAATTTTCCTAATATTGGCTACTAAATACCCTTTATTATTTCCACATAAAGTAACTCTACTATTAAAAGTAGGTTGTAGTGTAGCTAAATTGTTTGGATGGGCAATATACTTCATTTATTTATTTATCTATCAGGAATATATACTAAATATATACTAAATATATACTAAATATATACTAAATACATTAAAATTCAAAAATTAAAGAAATGTTTTTTGGAAGTTGAAAATATAGTGCAAAAGATAACCACAAAGACAAATAATGTAAAAGAAATGTGCAAAAATTATTATTGGTTTAAATAACTTATGATCAATATAAAGAGTAAATGAATAAGTTTTTACTATTAAATTTTACTAGAAAACACAATTTTATTCCAAACCAATCCATACATAGTCAATTCAAATGAGAAGCAAAGAAATTTATGATATCTACAATTAGTGGATATAGCTAATTACCCATGTTATAGTTTATATATACTTAATATTATATATTTTCCAATATTCAACATCAGTTTGTTTAGAGATCCACATAAAAACAAAATGAAAAGATCCACAGCTGTTTATTTATATCAAATAATTTGATGAAAATGAAACAATTTGGAGATCAAGAATATATTGATTACCTAAGACCAATAATTTCAAATTCTCTCTGTCAAGCCTTTTATAAGTCTAATTCATGCCTAGAATCACTTCAGTCAGTGTTTGTGGCACAACAGCAGGCATATGACTTCACCCTAGTGAATAAGAGTACAGGAGACACCACAAATATGTCATTTGTTGGTGGGGGTTGATAGTTCAGAAAAGTAGGTGAATAAGAATGGAGGTTGCCTGAGTAGCTGCTAGTAGTCATTGCCATGTATTTACTAAGAAAAATTATCTAAAAGACCAAATTAAACACAAAGGAGGAAAGAATTTAAGAATGAATTGGTATGAACATTCCAACTTTGATTTCTTATTAAACCAGTTGGATATCATTGTTTTGGGATTTGCAGATAAAAGTAAATTTAGTTGCCCACAAATATCTTGGAAATTTTAAATACAGATTCCACATAATGTAGGAGAAACCTCAGTGGAGCCAAGGAGGATTTCTAAGGAAAGAGGAGGTAGAAGACTGAGGCTCATTAATGGATATATTACCATCAACTATATATGTACATGCATTAATTGAATATACCAACATCAGTACTCTGTAATGGAATGGGGGTAATGGGGAGATGGGGAGGGCCCAACAAGTGCTGTAATCATATATGTCATTTTCAACATGACTTACATAATTCTGTGAGACTATAATGCACCAATAAAAGCACATAAAATAAAACAAATTGCCCACTTTTTTGGAAAAACTTTAAGAAAGTTCATTTAAAAAGAGTGCAGAAATGTAGTTTTTGTGTTGTCTATGCTTCTTGTAATAGAGCAATGTTAGATTAGTCAGTTTTACCTTACTTCCATAATCTGTGATTGGAAGAATATAAACCTTAAAATGATATTAAGGCCTTTTGTATCTAAGTACATGAATTATGATTCATGGTATTTTATCAGGTGAAACCAAAGTATTTTTGGGTGATATGACAATCACATCATTAAAATGTAAATGGATATATTTATAGATAAAGACAGAAGTAGTTGGATAAGTCAGTGTATAAACTAATGAGAAGAGAGGAATACCAATTACTATTCATTTAGATGGATAGTTAAATAAAAGTATAACAGAAAGAACAGATGAACAGAGAACATTTCAGATCAATGGGAAACCTGATGGGGGGAGACAATGTATTAAAGGTATAATGTAGAAGATGTGTAGGAAGGTATGCAGGCAAGCCAGAAAAATGTGCTTATTTTTTTTTATAAATATAGCTTGAATGTATGTACAAATATAGTGAGAACATTGTGGTGGTATATATTTTCATTTCCTTTATGTGTCTGGAGATGAGGCAAAACAGACTATAGCTTTACACAATAAGCAGTGTCAGATCAGAGGTATGAACTGAACACTGACCAAGCCCAAAGCCACCTGACTCTATTCCATCTGGCACAACTATACCATAAACCCAATCTCAATGCAGGTACCACAGAAATATCATAGCCATAACAACAGGAAAAACCAAAGGGCAATAAATGCCATGACAAACTAGTTGTTGAAGACTATAGTTAAATAACAAATATTCATGCATATAACTCTGATGAAGACCTAAATCAAGTGAATAAATAAGTAACATCAAACACAACTGTTCAGATTGATAGTTCTCAAAAGTAGGTGAACTTGGAGGTAATTTCATTAATACTTGTATATATATATATTGGTGGTGGTACTGGGGTTCCTGGAAGCCCTTCTATCTCCGGGCTACACTCCCAGACCTATTTTTACATTTTTATTTGGAAACAGGGTCTCCTAAGCCAGCGCGCGCCGCTGGCTTCGAACCTGCGAGATCCTCCTGTCTCTGCCTCCCAAGCGCGGGGATTACAAGCGTGCGCCACCACGCCCGGCAATACTTGTATATTTTTTAAAAATATAATTGTGGAGATTAATAAAATGGTGACTCTGGGATGTTTGTTTGTTACAGCTACATCTCAGTAGCTATAACAAACAAAAATTAACTACCAAGAAGGTAGCTTCTTGATGAGGATGAGAAGAACAACACAGCAAAGATATTTACAAATAAAAACACAAAAAAGGGAACCATGGTGGAAGTAAATCCAATACTCAGAATGCAAGATCCACAGCAAAGATCCCAAATGCACCACTGATCTGATGTCGTGGCCGGTGCCACTTAGACAGGGAACAATTCAGTAAGAAGATAGAATGATAGTAAATGTTTATGCCCCAAATGTGGGGGCACCCACACTTGTAAACTCTTCAACATCAGATCTCAAATAGATCCAAATGCAATAATATTGGGAGACTTCAATACACTATTCATGCCACTAGGTCAATCTGCAAGGCAAAAGATGAATAGAGACTCTTCAGAACTAAAGAAAACTATAAACCAAATGAACCTAATAGACACATACAGGATATTTAAACCAGGTACAGCAGAGTATACATTCTTCTCAGCTGCCCATGGAATCTTCTCCAAAATAGATTCCATCCTGAGCCACAAAACAAGCACCAGAAAATTCAAAAGATGTAATATAATTCCTGCACCTTTTCAGATCACAGTGGAATGCCTGTAGAAATCAACAACAGGAAGACCAAAATAAACTATTTAAATACATGGATAATGAATGATAAACTTTTGAATGAGGAAGTGAATAAGATGAGAAATAAGGGTGAAATAAAAAATTCCTGAAATTAAATGAAAATAAAGACACAATATACCAAAATCTATGGGACACTTTGAAGACACTTTTAAGAGTAAAGTTTATAGCATTGAGTGCCCACATAAGAAGAAAAGAAAGTTGTCCAGTAAACAACCTAATGACACATCTCAAGGACCTAGAAAGACTGCAACAGTCTAATCCCAAAGCCAGCAGAAGGCAAGAAATAAATAAAATCAGAGCAAAAATAAACAAGAGGATAAAAACAATACAAAATATCAACAAAACAAAAATATGTTTCTTTGAAAATGTTAATAAGATTGAAAACTTAACGAAAAGTAAGAGAGAATCAACTGAAATCAATAGATTTCTAAACACATATAACCTACCTAAACTGAACCAAGAGGACATAGCAAGCCTAAACCAATCAATATCAAGCAAAGAAATAGAAACAGCAATCAAAATCTGACATTAAAGAAAAGCCCAGGCCCAGATGGGTTTCCAGCTGAATTCTACAAAACTGTCAGAGAAGAATTAATTCCAGTACTCTGTAACTTGTTCTGGGAAACTGAAAGAGATGGAATTCTCTCAAACTCCTTCTATGAGGCCAGTATCATATTAATACCAAAACCAAATAAAGATACGTCAAGAAAAAAAAATTATAGACCAACATCTTTAATGATCATAGATGCAAACATTCTAAACAAAATACTAGCTATATGCATTCAAAATCAGGTCAATAAAATTGTACACCACAACCAAATTGGTTTCATCCCAGAAAAGCAAGGCTGATTCAAAATATGCAAATCAATACATGTTATTCACTATATAAGTAGAACTAAGAACAAAAATCACATGATCATATAAATAGATGCTGAAAAAGCATTTGACAAAACCCAACACCCATTCATGTTAAAAAAAAAAAACACTGCAGAAAATTGGAATAGAAGGAATGTATTTCAGTATCATTAAGGCAATATACAATAAACCCAAAGCCAACCTCACATTGAATGGGGAAACCTGCAAGAATTTCCTCTAAAATCAAGAACAAGACAAGAATGCCAACTATCACCAATCCTTTTCAATATAGTCCTCAAGACTCTTTCCACATCAATAAAAAAAGAGAATATGAAAGGAATTCAAATAGGAAAAGAGTAATTAAAATTATACTCGTTTACAGATGACATAATCCTGTATCTAGAAGACCCAAAGAACTCAACCAAAAGACTACTGAAGCTGATTAACCAATTCAGCAAAGTGTTGGGATACACAATCAACCTAAAGAAATCAGTTGTTTTTCTACATGCCAACAATGAATCTATTAAGAAAGAAATAAAAATAACAGTTTCATTCACAATAATCTCAAAATCCATAAAATACCTAGGAATAAACCTAACCAAAGATGTGAAATACCTCTACAATGAAAACTATAAAACATTATGTTACGGTTCTGGGGGAACTGTGACTGGGCACCTCTCTTAGGCTCCTGAAAACTGTTCCTGTAACTGCGGATTTTTGTCCAGAGCTAAGATGGAAATACACTAGTCCAAACTCTTGCTAAAAACTTAAATGAGTTTATTATTACAAGTATAGAAATACAAAAGCTAGTTATAGCCCTATACTGTTGGGATAGTATGGGGGGTGGCCTGAAATAAAGTCACTGGAGTTCAAAATACAAAACAGCTTTTATAGGTACAAAGTCCCCAATCTTGCTCTACGACATAATCCTATGATCTAGGTGTAAGTCTGTCCCTTGACTCCTTGAAGACCTCTTTTGTTATACTTATGTGGATTTCTGTCCTGGCAAAAAACCTTCCTGCCTAACTGCAGGTATGAGCCTAGGTTTCTTTGTTAAGACCAGAATGATTCACAAGGTCAAGGGCCACTTGGTATCTGCTCCCTTTTCACAAAGGTCAGTACCCTCCTCCTCCCTTACTCTTGGGGAATTCTTAGCTTCTTACTAGATATTTATTACAGGAACCTGGTTTTAGAATGTGAAAGTCCTTGGTCCCAACTCCTCTATCTACTTGCTAAGTTCTTTTAGTGAGGGTACTTTGCATTATAACAGCTACTTGAGTGCCTGGCAGTAACCAGGCCCTACCTGCTTTTCTTTTTTACAAATCTGAATTCCACTTTCTATAAACTGATTTTCTGATATATATATATATGTAACTAAAACTTCTTTTTCAAATCGTTTTAGGCCATTTTCTTTTTCTTTCTTTTTCTTTTTTTTGGGGGGGGAGGGAGTTCCTGGAAACCCTTCTACCTCTGGGTGACACTTTCAGATCTATTTCATATATATATATTTGGAAACAGGGTCTCCTAAGCCAGCGGCTGGCTTCAAACCTGTGTGATACTCCTGTCTCTGCCCCCCCAAGCACGGAGATTACAAGCATGCTCTACCACACCCGGCTAGGCCATTTTCTAATACAAGTACACATTAAAGAAAGAAATTGAAGAAGACAATGGAAGATGGAACGATCTCATGAAAAGGCAGAATAAATATTATCAAAATGGCCATTCTACCAAAAGTGATCTACACATTTAATGTAATTCCTATCAAAATACTAGTGACATTCTTCATAGACCTAGAAAAATCAGTCATAAATTTCATATGGAGAAACAAAAGACCCAGAATAGCCAAAGCAATTCTCAGCAATAAGAACCATGCAGGAAGCATCACAATCCCTGACTTCAAATTATACTACAGAGCAATAATAGTTAAAAGAGCATGGTATTGACACAACAACAGGCACACAGACCAGTGGAATAGAATAGAAGATACAGAAAGAAACCCACTCATGTATAGTCAATTTACCTTTGACAAAGAGGCTAAATTCATACACTGGAGAAAAGACAGCCTTTTCAACAAATGGTGCTGGGGGAACTGGCTATCCATTTGTAGAACTAAATCATTTCATCTCACCTTGCACAAGAATCAACTCAAGATGGATCAAAGACCTAGAAATTAGACCAAAGACTGTGAAACTATTAGAAGAAAGTATAGGTTCAACACTCCAACATATTGTAATAGGTTCATCAAACCTCCAAAGTGCAGGAAATTAAAACAAGAATTAACAAGTGGATGGCATCAAACTAAAACGTTTCTGCTCATCAAAGGAAACCATCAAGAACCCAAAGAAAAAGCCTACAGAATGGGAGAAGATCTTTTCCAGCGACCACTCTGATAGAGGGCTAATATCAAGAATATACAAAGAGCTCAAAGAACTCTGTACTAGCCAAACAAATAACTCAATCAAGAAATGGGCAACTAAATTGGATAGTCACTTCACAAAAGATGAGATACAATTGTCCAATAGATACATGAAAAAGTGTTAACATCATTAGCCATCAGGAAGATGCAAATCAAAACTACACTGAAATTCTACCTAACCCCAATTAGAGTGGCAAACATAAAGAAGTCAAATAACAACAAATGCTGGTGAGGATGTGAGGAAATAGGAATTCTTTTACACTGTTGGTGGAAATAAAAACTAGTGCAGCTACTATGGGGATCAGTGTGGAGATTCCTTAGAAAACTGGGAATGGATCCACCATTTGATCTGGCAATACCACTCCTGGGTATCTTTTCAAAAGGGTTGAAATCAGAGAACTACAGTAACATATGCATACCCATGTTCAAAGCAGCACAATTCACAATAGCCAAAATATGGAACCAACCTAGGTCTCCCATCAATGGATGAATAGATTACAAAATTATGGGAAACACACAATGGAATTCTACTCAGCAATAAAAAATAAACAAAATCATGTCATTTGCAAGAAGATGGAAAGACTCAGAGAACATTATGTTAAGTGAGACCAGCTAAATACAGAAAGAGAAGAGACATATGTTTTCTCTAATATGCTCAAGCTAGAGAGTATTAGGGATACCAGAGGGATTCCAAATAATTGAGGGAAAGTCTTAACAAAGCCAGAGAGAAAGGTTAAGGGAGGAAGAAGGTTGTAGTTAATTAGTGCAAAAGTTACATTTGAATATGTTTATACATGTGAATATAACATTGTTAACCTGGACACTCAGTATTGAGAGGGAGGGTGGGAAAAGGGGAAGCGGGAAGGGAACCAAGTACTGTATGAATATATGCCATTGTCAACATGATTCACATTATGATCCTGAAGTATAGTGCACCAATTAAAAAATAAATACAATTTAGAAGCAGAGAGAATAGACATTTGGATTTTTTAAAAAGTCCATTAATACCTGTGCAAAAAGGCATTTGACCTAGTGTCTCTCAAAAGATTAAGGAAACAGAATCTTTATCTGATGTAATAAACTTTGTTTCAAAATTCCATAGTTCTCTCAGTAGCAATTCTCATTACAACTCATTCCTATGTAAAGGAATTTAGCACTTAAATAAAAGATTGCAGGTGCAATGAAAATAAATAAAATATAATTCTATTATATTTTAGAAAGAGAGGTAACAAATTTTTAATATATGTCATACATAGAATTTCTATCCTAATATTTAATTACTCCAATACTACTGGCTTACTACTGGCTAATGTGATACTTACTCTTATGACAAATATATATTGAGTTACTCTGTGTTTGAATAAGCATTGCATATGCTAATTCAGAACACATTCAGCTATATACCATAGACAAAATGTGCAGTAGATTAGCTAACATATAACTGGAAGAAATAGTTGCTTTGGTTCCTATGGTTCATATCACCAAGTCTAATGACACTACCAAGGTAGCATATCAATAGCTACATATCAGTGGTGAATTAATATGTGGGTTAATATTGGCTTTAGTTTTAAGCCAATCACCATAGAAAGCACTTGATATGAAATGCACAGGATCATAGTTTTCATTACAGAGCCACAAAATCTAATCTACAGACCTTTCGCCCTGCTGTTTGAAAAACCTAATAAAGCAGAGAGGTTTTTAGGGTAATATTGATACATTAGAAGTATTTTAAGAACACATATTGAGAAACTATACATATAGCTCTGACTCAGGAAATAAGCAGATGTGGAGAGTGAGGTATCTCCAGATGATCTTTACTGAGAGTTTCAGTGTTTTTCAAGGTCCGCATACAAAACAGATTTTCCTTGAATGTGATTTTACATGCATATACCCAGATTTTGTTGAAACCTCCCCCTCTCCATATTTGAAATGGTCTGGGGCGAGAGGTCGAATAAAGTATAACATGACCACAAGTTGAATTGTAGGTTTGCTTACTTTTTACTTATTTTCTGTTTTAATTGTTACATTTATTAACCATTTACCAGCAATGATCAGAGCACAGATGGGGCCGTGGCCCCCACATGCTTCTCACTGTAGTTGAATCATTTTCTTTTCCATTCAAAAAAGCATTTCAGTATAACAATAATAGGAATTACATTGTTCCAGGAATAACCTTTGATCCACTTTCATTTATAAAATTGGATTATTTTGAAAACTTTAGTTCTTTAACCAAGGCATCATACTCTCTTTGGCTATTTTTTTGGTCTCTTTTGCTTCTTTGTCTCTTTTGCTCCTTCTTGTTATCCTTTCTGAGGATTTTTTTTTTATCTCCTGTGATCTCTTACTGTTGATAGTAGCATGTCTAAAACTGTGCTGTTTATATTCCATATACTACTTGTCAGAGATCACTGTCCAGCTATGCTTTTTACCTCTCAGTAAATGGGAACACCATCCTCCCAATTATTCAGGCCTATCGTCTCTACAACACCATATATCCAGAACCTAACCACTCATCACCCCATGCAGTGCTACTACCCTTATCTAAGCCATCATTTATTTTATAAAATTATTTTCAAAATGACAAATAAAACTCATACGTATTTACCCCATACAACATATTTTTTAGAAACAACAGGTATAGCCAGGTGTGGTGGCCCGAGCTTCTAATCTCTGTGCTTGAGAGGCTGAGACAGGAGGATCATGCAGGTTCGATGCCAGCCTCAGCTACTTAGTGAGGCTCTCAGCAGTTAGTGAGACCCTGTTTCAAAATTAAAAAATGTAAAATAGGTGTGTGGGAGTAGCCTGGTTTCCATTCCTAGTACCACACACACACACAAAAAAAAAAGAAACAAAAGAAAGAAATATCAGGTATAGATAATTATACATTGTGGAATGACTAAATTGAGCTAAGTAACATGTGCATTGCCCAACATACTGATCTTTAGTTTTTTATAGTGAGATCACTTAATATCTATGCTTTTAGAAATCATCTAGAAGCCATCATCATTTCTTTCCAGGATTATTGCAATAGTCTCCTAATTAGTCTCCCTGTTTTTACTCTTACTCTGTTTTGATCTTTTTCAGCACAGCAGAGTGATCCTTTCCAAGTGAAAGTGAAGTCACCATACTCCTTAGTCAGAAATTTCCAAATGGTCCCCCCCCCCCGGTGTTCAGAGGAGAACTCAAAGTCTTCCAGTGGTTTCCATTTGCTTGTAAGCTAAAGTCTTGTGACCTCCCTGATGACCCATGCATTGAGCGCCAGTTACCATGAGCCTGCTCCTGCCCCTGCTCCTTCAACATCCAGGTCTCTGCCGCTTCTCCCTTCTTTGGATGCTCTTCTCTCGAATATTCACATGGCCACACTCTGTCACATCATTCAGGCTTTTACTCAAAGGTCATACTCTCAGCTGAGTCATCCTAGTCACCCTATGGTAAATATAATACTCCATACGTAGCCGGGCGTGGTGGCGCACTCTTGTAATCCCCGCGCTTGGGAGGCGAAGACAGGAGGATCACGCTGGTTTGGAGCCAGCCTCGCTGGCTTTAAGAGACCCTGTTTCCAAATAAAAATATAAAATAGGTCTGGGAGTATAGCCCGGAGGTAGAAGGGCTTCCAGGAACCCCAGTACCACCAAAAAAAAAAAAAAAATAGTAATAATACTCCATACGTGCCAGCCACACCATCTTTTTTCTTCATTTTCTCCTCAGTGTTTATTACCATCTAATGAATTTATCTTATTTAGATTTATCATTTTTTTAAATAGAAAATGATTTCAAGGGAAGTCGCATTTTTGTTTTCATCAGCATTTTGTTTCACTTCAGCATCTAAAGTGTACTGCCACACAAGTTTAAAATTTGTCAAGTAAAAAGAGTAGTAATAATTAATCATTTTTAGCCTATTGACAGTTTGAAGGAAATTACTTTTCTGTATGGAATAATTAGAAGTTTCTAATGTATAATAATATCTTCACTATTTATTTAGATCTTACATCGTTTCTATCCACAATATATTGTAGTTTTCAGATCTGCACATATTTTGTGAAATCTACTTCTAAGTACTTCATGTTTATTGATAATATAAAAAGTATCTTAAATATTTTCCAATTGCTCATTGCTGGTATGCAAATATTATTTTTGTAAATTTTCTTTATATTTTACAACCTTGTTAAGCTTCTTTATAGGTTCTAGTAACTATTTAATAAACATGTAATTTGCAAAAAAAACCCCACTATTTTCTTGCATATCACTATTCCCCATGCCTCAGTTGTGTGTGTGTGTGTGTGTGTGTGTGTGTGTGTGTGTGTGTGTGTTACTGGGGATGGAGCCCAGGGGCATCCTATCTTCAAGCTGCATCTCCAGCCCTATTTTTTATTCTTTATTTTGAAACAGGGTCTCACTGAGCTGCAAGGGGCCTTGCTAAGTAGTTGAAGCTGTCTGCCAACTATGATCCTCCGGTCTCAGCCTCCCAAATGTTGGAATTTCAAGTGTGAGCCACCATGCCCGGGTCCCCAGTTTTAAAAGAAATTATAAAAAGAAGCATCCTTTCTTCATTCCAGATTTAGGGTGGGGGAATCCAGTCCTACTGTTAAGAACAGTCGTAAAGCATATGTTTCATAATTAGTATTTATTAGGTTGGCAAAATTTTATTTTATAATTCATTTTCTGTTTATCACGAATGGATGAATGAGAGTGTTTAGCATGAAAGAATGTTAAGTTTTTATGCGCTTGATGTTATCCATTGAGAGAACATGTGGTTTTTCTTATTTATTCTGTTAATATGAGTTTCTTTGATCAATTACTTTAAATGTTGAACCTGCCATGCAGTCTCAGGAGAAAGGTCACTAGGCTATTCATTATATGTTTTTAGATATCTGGATTTGATTTGCTAAAATTTCATTAATTTTGTTGCGTAAGTGCTCAGGAGAGGTAATAGTCTCTGGTTTTTATACAATATCATTGTCAGATCTTGGCAGCAGGTAATGCTGGCTTCATAATATTAGTTAGGGAAGAGTACATCTTCCTCAGTTTCCTGGCAGGGTTTGTATAGAATTAATATATCTTGTTTATAAATGCTTAGAGCCACCTGAAAATGGATTTGTGTGTGATGGAAATGAAGAGACAGGGTTGACTTCTAACAGCAAATTCATATTTTTAACAGGAATAGTTTTAGTTAGGTTATTTCTCCTTGTGTAAACTTTGATATTTTCAAGGATCTAGTTCAGTTTGTCCAAATTGGTGAATTTTTTGGCATAAAAATATTTTCCAAAAGGAATATTTGCTGTAATATTCCTATCATCATTTTAATGTAATATTCCTATTATCATTTTAATGTCTCCAGAGTCTATTATGATGTGCCCTTTTTAATTACCCATAATAGTAATTTTTGTTATTCTGTCTTTTCTAATCTCCCTGGCTCTAAATCTCTTCAAAGAAGCAGAGTTTAGTTTCATTTATTTTTTCTGGTTTATAGCTTATTTTTTTTCACTCTTATCATTATTATTCATTTCCTTCTGTTTTGTTAGTATTTGCTCTTCCATCTTGAAGATGTGAGTGAGAAAAAGGAGTGTGGAATGAAGGCAGAGTGGGCTTTGTGCAATTCAAATTGCTCGGTATCAATTTGCACAAATCCCATGGCACGGGTTAAAAATCGCTGTACGCAATAAAGATGACCTTACCACAAGGTAATTCATGCCAACCGGACAATAAGTTTAAAAAGAACCTTATTTCATTTCAACTGTATTTATTGGTAAGGCATTGTCAGGATTTAAGTGTGTTCATTGCAAAAAGAATTAATATTCTGGTAGTTCCATAAAGAGATGGGGTTAAAAATATTTAGCTACCAGTAGAGAATGTTTTGTAGAATACAGTTTCCCACAAGTGGCCACGAAGACTATGTGAGGACACTTCTGGGGAAACATCTACGTATAGGGAAAGCCAAGCCTCAGGATGCCAAACATTTGATAAGTATTGGGTTAAATAGAGTTAAACAGATTCCATCCTTCATGAGAATTTTCAGAACCTTAAAATCAATATTTTATGTTTACTACCTAAGAGTCTCTAAGGTGTCTATAATGGATCCCGTCCACCTGTGTAGCTGATAAGGAAGAAAAAAAGTACATCTGATTTTGATATGAGGTAAAAATTTTAAATGATATCCCCAAATCTTCCCTTTATGAGATGGAAGTCTTTTTTTCCCTGTGAATAGGCCAGAATCGGTGACTGACCTTTAAATAATGTAATAGAGCAAAAATAGCTGTGAATGACTTCTGATACGAGGTCATCAGAAATGTTCAGCTTCTTCCTTGTTTTTCTTTATTCATGTCTAGTCTCTGGAAACCCAGACGCCAGGTTGTGAGAACGAGACCAGCTATGTGGTTGTGTGTTCTATGCAGTATCATAATACCCACATTTGGTTTCATGCCAAGTCCTAATTACCTTAAAATTACTAATCATTTTATTTTTACTAAGGAGTCTCATGTTTCCATGTCCCACTGGGCTCTGCAAATTTTGCAGGAACATCTATGAGAGGGTCCTCAAGCATCTTAAAGAGAGGCCCATGTGAGGATGAACTGAGCCCTCCATTATGAACAGAGGAGAAGCTAAAGATGCCTGCCAACAGCTGGGTATGGCCAGCCTTGGAACTAAGTTTTCCAGCTGTGGTCCACTCTTCTTGTTGTAGCATTTCCAGAGGTTATTAGGAGGGGTAAGTATGATCTTGTATAGATAGCACCTGTCGCAATGGCCACACTTATTAAGTATTCCAAAAATATTAGGTCTAATTTTATTATAGCCACATGACAATTTATTGATAAAAATAATTAGTGGTTATTATTAAAAATAAGTAGTGGTTAAGATATGAAGGAATTAGAGAAAATTAAGCTTTTCCTAGATAAAAAACATAAAGTCGTTTTACTAAATGCTGAAGCTCTTTATCATTCATTCATTCATTCATTCTTTCAACAAATATTTTTAGTAGCTGTTAGGAACTAGATATAGACAGTGTCAGATGCCAGACGCTGAGATACTACAGCTTCTACAGTTGTGATGAGGCAGCACATCGTGGCAAAGGGTGAAGCAAACCACTGGCTTCGTGATCAGGACACAGAAGAGAAAGAGAAAGAGACCAGGGGACCCCTGGTCGACTTGGCAGGCACACCCCCTGTGACCTCAAACCTTCCACTAGACACCACCTCTTAATGTTTCCACCACCTCCCAGTAGTGTCAAGCAGGGAACTAAGCTCTTAACACATGGGCCTCTGGGGACACTTAAGATCCAAAGGATAGTATATGATGATGTACTTCAAAGTATACACTATAAAAATTTAAAATATGTTGTTTGCATACATATTTGATAGTTATAACGCGCCCATAAACACATATGTAGATAAAATACAGTTAATGTTTAAAGGGATAATTTTAAAGAACTCAGCATTTGTATGTTCTTTTCTGTTTATTATAAACAACTCAAGCTCAGACAGTTTATTTTTATTTATTTTTATTTATTTATTTATTTATTTATTTATTTTTTTGGTGGTACTGGGGGTGGAACCCAGAGGCTTTCTACTTCCGGGCTATACTCCCAGACCCATTTTTTTTGGAAACAGTGTCTCACTAAGTTGTTGAGAGCCTCACTTAGCAGCTGAGGCTGGCTTCGAAACTGCGCGATCCTCCTGTCTCAGCCTCCCAAGCACAGGAATTACAGGCGTGAGCCACCACGCCTGGCAAAGCTCAGACATTTTAAAAACAAACATAAATGGCTCAAAGTCATTCTCTTTGTCAAGAAAGAAAATTAAAATTTGTATTTATCACAAACACACACACGTCTTGGATCATAAAAATATAAATGAATAGGCAGAAGCTTGCAAAACAGTCTTAAGGGTCTTCATTTTACGAAAGCAATGTAAATCCAGACACTGACCCATGGTTGTAATCCCAGTAACTGGGGAGGCCCAGGGAGGAGAATCACAAGTCTGAGGCCAGCCTGGCTAACTGAGCAAGCTTTGTCTCAAAAATTTTTAAGAAGGATCTAGGGATGTAACTCAGTGGTAAATTGTCCCCTTGGTTCAGTCCTCAGTATGGTTAAAAAGAGAAAGGAAGGGAGGGAAAGAGGGAGAAAGGAAGGAAGGGAGAAAAGAAGGAAGATGCACAACACTATAAGTTAAAAAAAAACATAATAATCTTCCTACCTCCATTCTACATTGATCTTTACATCTTAAATAACATTCACTTTGAGTTTTTAATATGCAGGTGTGAACATGAACCCATCAAAAGAAAGGAGTTCTACAAACAAAATAGTTAGATATTTCAGATTTAATTTCATGTGAACTTTACTAATACCAGACTTTTTTTGGCAATCCACTCTTCAGGGAATAATTTGTTTGTAATAAGAAAGGTAGATTTTCCTGCTCAATAAATTATGTTGTGTAAACTACTCCATCCTCCTCCCAAAACTCCAAGAGCTTCTGGGTAAACTACTCTAGAGATCACTGTAAGCAAACAACTTTTATATCCCCAAGCCGACGCCAAAGGATTCTAGAGGTCAGCAGACAATCTAGTCGTCTGGATGAGAAGCAGAAACCTGTTAGCAAAAGGAATAAATCTTTAGGTCTGGGGATGCTTATTGGGATCAGGAGAAACTAATTTATTAGAGTAAGAAGGCGACAGAGGCTGCAAAAGAAAAAGGCCATCCTGGAGGCAGAGCGGAGTGGGTGGTTATTACCCTGGACAAACACGCTTCCTAATGTGGCTCCCTGTGACTGTCTGCCTAACACATGGCCCCCTCACATTCTTCACAGCACACGGTGTGTCCAAGAAGACCAGTCCTGCGAGTGACCCATGACAGAAAGTGGGGGGGGGGGGCTCAGCAGTTCTGTGGGCTGTGTGGCCCTGTTCTACAGGGGGTCACAGTGAAGCAGGAAGCCAGCTGACCTTAGTCATCCTTCCTGAATCCCCTTGACCACATGCAACCCACTCTGCTCACTCCTCACTCTGTGTGTCTATGACAACTGACTTTCAGTATAAGCTTTGACGAAGCTTATACTGATGATATGGTGAATGTGTATGATATGGGTGTGTGTGTGTGTGTGTGTGTGTGTGTGTGTGTGTGTGTTACTGGGGATTGAACCCAGGGCGTTCTACCTCAGGGTTATACTCTCAGCCTTTTTTAAATTTTTTGTTTTGAAACACTCTAGATTACTGAGTCTTGCCACATTGTTGAGGCTGTAGTGAACCTGCAATCCTCCTGTCTCTGCCTCTCAAATACTAGGATGACAGGTACGCACTACCACACTCTGCTAAAAATAGATTTAAAAAGAATCTATGAGGAAAAAATTATTATAGACCAAGCAGATTGTATGGTGACCCCTGATCCTGGTTGCTTTGGGTATCCTGGTTACATTTAACTGATGTATCATCAGTTGCTTTTTGTTGCTACCTTCTTTCACTTCAACGCTCCACATCAAACACCGCTGTCTCTTTAAATTTTTTTGCCGGTTATTATTGCCTTTGCTGTTTGTTTTCCCTCCTGTCTCTAAGCATCTGGAACACAGATCACACAGATAGCTAGGGTTTCTGCTCCAACATTTTAGACCCCATTTATTAAGGTGGCTTTATATTTTCACTGTCCTTGTTTTTAAGATCTGTTTTGTCTCACCTCATTAGGTACAAATGGGCATGTCCTGTATAATTAGTGCTAGTGGCCCACAGGACTTTTCTGATGGTTAGGGACCTATGTCATCATGAAACAGCAAAAATACGGGTCAAGAGGAAAACAGTACTTTCAAGCATAGGATTTGAACCAGATATCTCCTGTTTTACAGACTTCATTCTGGCCTTAGCTTTAACAAGGTATGAAGCTTGAACTCAGTGCAACTTCAAGATGAGCACCTGTGGCCAGAATGGTACAGAGATTAGTGACATCTCCTCCTCTTCTTCCTCCTGGTGGGTTCTGCAGAGAATATTTTAACCTCGATTTCTCAAAATGCAAACTTTTGAATAGTTATTTTCCACTCCATTCCTGTCCACTGAAAGTTGAAAATATGCTGGCAGCGCACTGAATTTTTGTCAGAGAATTAAGAATTGAATAAATCACCAGTGCCCCCTAGTGTCTGGAAGAAAAGACATTTTAGGAACCAGTCAGTTGCGGCGGCTTTGCTAATGCAGCTGAAGAGTCTTTTTGTTAGGAGGAAATGTGGTTTGTTTCCATTATATCTCAGTAACCAAAGAGTTGTTGCTTTCCTTATAAATTCTCTGAAAACAGAACTGCTGTTTTCATTTTTCAGGTTAGACGGCATTTATTTCATAGTTATCTCTAAAAGCACAATGAAATGCAATTATATTATTCTCGAAAGGACTGAGACTAGAAATATTTTAAAAATCCATTTCAGCATTTTTCTTTTGAATTTAAGGAAGTATAATACCAGGCTATTGATACAGACCTATCCTCTATATCTGTACCTCTGTGTGTGTGCATGTGTGCATATGTTTGAAATTTGTCTAAGTAAACATAAATATGATCTGGCTTTATTAATAAAATAATTGATCCAATCACTAGAATTTTATAGAAAAATAGATGAATTATCCTTGTCCCGGAAGGTAAACACATAAGACTTTTTTTTATTTTTTTGGTGGTACTGGGGTTCCTGGAAGCCCTTCTACCTCCAGGTTACACTCCCGGACCTATTTTTACATTTTTATTTGGAAACAGGGTCTCCTAATCCAGCGCGCGGTCTGGCTTCGAACCTACGCGATCCTCCTGTCTCTGTCTCCCAAGCGCGGGGATTACAAGCGTGCGCCACCACACCCGGCCACATAAAGACATTTAAGAGATTTCACAGGCAAACCATCTGTTTGAAATCACCCCTATTAAAGAAACTGGTCAGTCAGGCATGGTGGCACACACTTGTAATCCCCACGCTTGGGAGGCAGACAGGAGGATCGCGCAGGTTCGAAGCCAGCTGCACTTGCTTAAGAGACCCTGTTTCCAAATAAATATATGTATATATATATATATATATATATATATATATATATATATATATATATATATAAGAAACTGGTCATAGAAACAGCTACAGAGTGAAATCTTTTTGAAGTGATACATCGTCTCAGAAGTCTCCAGAGACCTGAAGCCTGTTTATAAAGTTCCTAGTTAGTCCCAGGAATCCGCAGTCCCCCTCTCTCCCATACCTTCCCCGGATCTGCGTGAGCAGAAAGCCATGGTCTTAGGTCACTGTGTTCTGAGATTGCAACAAGAATGATTGCATGTGCAGGGGAGGATGACTCACAAGCTCATCAGAGAAGATTTCAATTTGTTTATACTGGCCAGAGGAAGGACGTATGGTGGTCAGAAAATATGTGAAGTGCAGAAAGGTTGTTTCAGATAATACAAACAAAGAAGGAATAACTGAACCAAGATGTGGAGAGTGATTTTCTAGAAATATTTCTCAACCTGAAATATAGTCAATCATGAAAACATTTCCAAAAAGAAAGAAAAGGTTCCAACATCTAAACTCAAAGTCCGATGGTATCAAGAACTCTCATATTCAAACATACTTCTGTAGAAACCACCCTGTCCACACTCAAATTTCTGTCTCCAGGGTTTTCCTTTCCTGTCACCTTTCTCTCCATACAGGTTTTACCCATCTGGAATACCTTGTTCTTATGCAAATGATCCATTCTTCATATTCATTTTTTTCCACAGAAGTTCTTCCTTCCTTCCTTCCTTCCTTCCTTTTTTTCTTCCTTCCTTCCTCTTTTCCTTCCTCCAACAGTCTTGTAAGATAGTGTTTCAGTGTCCTCAGAGAACAGTATAGATAGCTTACAGATCATGACAGGAGCCTGTGGAGCAAAACTGCTTAGTTTTCAATCATTCTTTAAAGCTAGGTAAATCACTCACTTCCCTGTGCTTTAGTGTGTAAAATGGAAAATATAATAAAAACACACTGTGAGAATTAAATGACTTAACACACAGTAGCCACATAGAACAATGTGTCACATGTAACACTGTTAAAATATAAAGTACAGCCAGGCCTGGTGACCCATGCTTGTAATCTCCACACTTGGGAGGCAGAGACAGGAGGATTGCGTAGGTTCAAAGCCAGCCTCACTGGTTTAAGAGACCCTGTTTCCAAATATAAATATTTAAAAAATAGGTGTCTGGGAATGTAGACCGGAGGTAGAAGGGTTTCCAGGAACCACAGTACCACTACCAAAAAAAAAAAAAAAAAAAAAAAAAAAAAAAATATATATATATATATATATATATATATATATGCTGATTTTACTGCAATGATAACACACTTTACATTGTAATCATATATGCCCACATATTCATACACATATGTCATTGAAAAATCATCATAAAATTGCCTTATGATGTTCAATACATTCTATTTTATTCTTTTATATTTCTTTGAAAAGAATTGTGGTATGACCCACTAAATAATTTTCAAATCTTATTATTTCTTCTTGAACCCATAGCTTAAAAAGCAAGTGTTAACATACATCTTAGGCTATGAAGATTTTTGGAATAGAAAAGAGAACTAGAGTGTCCAGATATAATATTTGGCATTTCTGACAGATCTGAAGGCTCTAGGGTTCCTGTTTAACACTCTCAGTCCCCTGGATAGCACTGCCTCTTCTTACTGCCACAGAATTTGTTTCCATTAATGACCATAATGACAACAGCAAAACTAAAACTATCACCTTGACAGAGTTTCCATGTCCTAAGGTAATCAAATGATGGACATGTCTAGTGCTCTATAAAGGTCATTTTAGAAGGAGAAATAATCGCGTGGCTCCAGGATTTCAGCAATGCTGAGCAGGTTTAGATAATTTAGGAGCGCTTCCTGCTCAGTAGGTAAACAGTGCCTTCTTGAAAGCTGTTTCAGTTCACATTCTCATTCGTATGATCCCAAACAACTGATCACACGACTTTGAGGAAGGAAGATATATTTGCTCACAGTGTTTGGAAACTTGGGGTTCATTCTGCATGAGTCGGAGATCTGTGGATATCAGGGCTTGGTGGTAGGGAGCAGAGAGAGGGTGCGGGGAGGGCTCTGCTTTCACATCATGGAGCCTGGAAGCAAGAGAGCTAGCAAGCAAGCAAAGGGATTCAAAGACAAAAGCACACTTCCTAAGGCCACACCCCAGGGACTCATCCTCTCCAGTCACACCCGACCTGCCTGCGCTACCATCCAGTAAATTCATTACAATGGATTTATCCACTGATGAGATAACAACTCTTGAGACTTAATTATACCAACTCTCAGCCGGGCGTGGTGGTGCACGCTTGTAATCCCCGCGCTTGGGAGGCTGAGACAGGAGGATCAAAGCCAGCCTCAGCTTCTTAGTGAGGCTCTCAGCAACATATTGAGACCCAATAAAATATAAAGTATTTATATTTTCCAAATAAAATTTATAAAATTTATAGTTTCCAAATAAAATATAAAATAGGTCTGGGAGTATAGCCCGGAGGTAGAAAGCCTCTGGGTTCAACCCCAAGTACCACACACACAAAAAATTAATTATATCAACTCTGAACATTAATACATGAGCTCTTCAGGGCACATTCTCTATCCAACCATAACACGCCCTTTCCCTACAAAACAGTGTTACAATCCACTAAACGGAAGATCTCATGACTGTATATAGGTGTGTGTATATGTGTGTGTGTGTGTGTGTGTGTGTGTGTGTGTGTAATATTATAGTGCATGAGAGACAGTAAGGATAAATGTCACTTAACAAAATGTGGATTTTATCTTAAATGTATATCAACATGTGCTTGAGTGATAGAAATTTATTTCTTAATTTATGAGTGGCTTTCAAGAAGGCCATTTAGTGGTTTACTTCAACTAGTAGATAAACTGTTTTTTCACATTGATTTATCTTATTTTTTCAAATTTATAAAAAATTTAGAGTAAGCAATAATAGTCTAAAACAGTGGAAGTAGGTCTGCAACCAACCAAGTCAATGTAATAATAACAATTACAAAAATTAGGCATGGTAAACATAGCCAGCTGATGCCCTGCAGAAGTTTTTGGGACAGATGTTGGGCTTCCTGGAGTTCAGGGAGGATATAGGCCTTAGGCTACCTTGAGGAGACACTGAATTAGTCTGACCCTGGACGTAGTTCTTTGCTCTTTCTCTCAGTCACAGGTCAGTGAAGCTCTGGACAAGAAGGAAAGAAGCTGAGTAAGAGACAGCTCACATATGAACAAAAGTTAAATACAAAACACATTCCTAAACAGCTCTCTATTTTCACTGTCCCCTGCATGGAAGACACAAAAGATAATTTAATTCTATAAATGCAACTCTCTGCTGAATATATGTACCTCATTCACTGTCAGATTCCAATCAGAATGGGACCTTTCTTTATCCTTTCCTGGAACGTGTTATATATCACCTTTCATATTGTAGACTCCAATACGTGAAATTTGATTTTGTTGTATAGATACTATGAAATGAACTCAGGGGCATTCTACTTACAAGATATACTCCCACCTATTATTTATTTAACTTTGAAACAGGATCTTGCTAAGTTGCTGAGGTTGGCCTTGAACCAGCAATTTTCCTGTCTCATCCTTCCAAGTACTGGGATTACAAAACATGCGTCACCACACCAGGGTAAGATAAATGAGGATTTTGAAGATGTAAATCCAATGACCCTTAAAGATCTGTCACTACTATTTGCTTCAAATAGTCTCTTGCAAATGAAGGTCACGGCTATATTCTGATTTATTTATTAATTTTAGTACTGGAAATTAAACCCAGGGGCACTCTACCTCTGAGCTAAACCCCCATCCCTATTTATTTATTTTTTATTTTGAAACAGGGTCTAAGTTTCAGAGGACCTTATTAAGTAGCTGTGGCTGGCTCTGAAACTGCAATCTTCCTATCTCAGCCTCCCAAGTACAGAGCTTACAAGCATGCACCACTATACCCAGTAATAGTCTGGTTTATAGTCACTAAAAATGAAGAAAGAAAACAAAGGACTTTATCTTCCAACAAATAAACTAAAAGTTATCTTAACATGCTACAACCTACAATACTCAAATGTAGAACTTGTTGAAATTCTAAATCTAGACCTGGGATCAGTAGTAAATAATGAATTTATAAATTCACCCAGATCAAATAGGTTGTGGTGAATTAATCAGTACCAAAAGATCCAGAATCCTTTACTAAAAGCATCTATGGCCTCAGTGACTGAAAAAGAATTCATTTGTGGTTGACAAATCCAGTTTCTGGTAATGGAATTAACATCTTGGAGGTAAATTTTAGAGGATTTAAAAAAATTATATAGTCTGGAATATTGGATAGCATGTTTACTGTTTGGGATAGAATGTGTCATAACATATAACTATCTCCAGACTTCAGCGGCTTAACAGACCAAAAAATTATGTCTTACTCACACAACATACTTCACATGAGTTTTCTCCTCATTGTGGTTGTTTGGGGAGCTAATTCAACACACATTTTCATGATTACCAGAGCCAGAGGAAAAAATATCATACCAAATCGCTTAACAAACACATACTTGGAAGGAACACACATTATTTCTGCTCACATTTCTTGGCCAAAGCAAGTAAAAATGTCACACCTCACCTCAGGGACATGAGAAGCATGGAATACTACTGTGAAGAAAGAAGAATGGAAAATAGTAAATAACCCTACTAACCTGATATTTTCTCTCAATTTTCATACTTATTTGGTGACCAGGACCTGTTCAGTGAGGTCTCATTTGAGTTTCTACTTTCCATTCATTTGTTGACCTACTTTATAATCTCATCTTCATCAAAACGGATTTTTAAACCCATACTCAACAACTCCATATTTTATAACCTAGACATACCATGCTGCTTACAGACTGGTATTTTTATTTCACACATTTATGATTCTTCTTATCTTTCTCCCCAAAAGTCTTCTCTACCTGACTTCTATCTGCTCCTTTCCATTGCCATCTTAAATTTTGTATCTTTCATAAAGCCTTCTCAGCCCATATTTTCCAGCCCATGTTATGTTTAATAACATATTCTGCTTACATTTTCTTTGTCTATAATTTCATCCTAAGAGCTCAATTCTCCCTCGATGGAATTATTAGTAGTCAATCATGTCATTTTAAAATAATATGAGCTCCCTGAAATATGAATTGTTTTTGTGAAACAGCGATAGTGTAACATCATTTCTGTGTTTGAACCTCATTTTATTTGTTCAATTCCCTAATGGCAATAATATTATACAAGTTCAATAAAAGCCAAATAAAACTATTAATCTGTACCAGGAAACATAATTGACAGGCACTCTTCTTAGTCAGGACTAGAAGGAAAGCTATTTTAAAACAGTTAAAATACAAAATTTGTTACTAAATAGAGACTTAAATAAAAATAGACTAAAGGGTATTCTAGAACATTATTATTAATCTGTAATGTTTTTAATACTCTCTTTTCCAAAACTAATAAGGGCTGTCTTGTATGGAATAGGATATATCCTGAGAGTTCTTTTCTAAAACTCTTCTAGAATGTTATTTTCTTGATACTCATCACTGAAATAATATCACTAAGTTCTCAATTTTTACAATTTGATACAATTTCTAAACTTACAGCTTTTACTTACATTCTACTTAATACAGCTACTTGCATCTCAACAATTCCCAGGAAAGTATCAATGTCTCACCAAAGCACAGTCCTGAACCTCCTACCCCAAGAGTAGCAAATGTAGAAATGCACAGGGATCAGAACGAGAGCCTTTCTTCACTGTTCATGAACAGATATATTCTTGGTAGCTAGGTGAAAGACTTCTCATCACAGCTATGTGTGCCTTATAGGAAGGCACTTGCTATATATTTTCTTTGATTTTAATCACTTATTTGTTCTTCAAGCTACTAACATAGTCCAAGTCTTACATCCTTGTAGTGTGAGGAATTTCAATACTAAGCTACCCCAAAAAAGAAAAGCACATGGATAGTTTATCCATACATCAAACTAACTGTAATGGTTCCAAGTCCCAAGTATATTCATTCCACTCACAATAAATTAGAGGTTTGTATTGGAGAAGAATAAATTTTCCCCAATCTATCATATATATTTCAATTACAGCCAATTTTTTTTTTGTGGTCCTAGGGATTGAACCCAGGGAAATTCTGCCTTCAAGCTATACCCTAACCTTATTTTTTCCTTTATTTTAAAACAGAGTTTCACTAAGTTTCAGAGGGCCTCGTTAAGTAGTTGAGGCTGGCCATGAACCTGTGATCTTCCTGTCTCAGCCTCTCAAGTACTAGGATTACAAGTGTGGGCCACCATGCCTGGTTTATAGTCCCATTCATGATTAAGAATACCTGATAATAATATAATCATATATTCTTACTTTTAAATCACAAAGCATATTTTTGGTGAACTAAAATTTCACTAGAGATAACTCAAAAATTTTCATATTACCACCGAGATAAATTCAGTTCCATGTAGCTCTGTTTAAGTCTTTGAAAAAAGATCATAATTGTGTGTATTTCCCGTAATTTTGTAATCTACTCAGGAATAAAGAAGAACAAAATTAGGCCATTCATAAGGAGATGGTAGGATCTGGAGAACATTATGTTAAGTAAGATTAGCCAAGCATAGAAAGAGAATGGAGATATTTTTTTCTCTAATATGCTTGATCTAGGGAGTATTTGGGATACCAGAAGGATTCCAGATAATGGAGGAGATTCATTAGGGTAGGGGAGGAGGAAGACTGAGGTTCATTAATGAAAATACTACATTCTACGTTCAACTCTGTGTATACATGTGAATATGCCATTGTCAGTCTGGACACTTGATATTGGGAGGGAGGGAAATGAGAAGGTGGGGGCACTAAGTACTCAGTGAATATATTCCATTGTCAACATGATCTACATTATGATGTGAGACTATGATGCACCAATAAAAAATAGAAATAAGATCAGAAATGACTAGCCCGAGTACACTCTAGAGGAACATGAAAGACTTCTCAAGATGTATAACAGGAGAAAAGTTTGATTCTCTCTATTTTTTCCTTTTCACTAAAACCATATCCTCTCTCTCCAACTGTTGTTCAGTGATGGGCTCAGCACTTCAGCACAGTCTGCCTCCCTCCTCTGAACCCCTAGGTGAAACTCCAACAAAGTTGGAAACATTCAAAGATTACCTATAAGACTGGCTGGTCTGTATGTTGCTAGATTTAATTTTCTAAGAACCCAAAAGGTCCCCCCATGTGAATGAATGTATGAATTTTGCATACCAGAGGAAACCAACTAACATGTTGGTTGTCTAATTATCTTTTTCTTTTCCATCTTCTTTTCTCCTGATACAATCTCTTTTCCCTAGTCTGATTTTCTATCATGTGGCTTAGAGGAAACTGACCCCATCCCAGCCGTGGCAGGTGTATCATAATTAGGTTACCCTCCCAACCCAGTTACTCAGGACTAAGACTGATTGTGAAGAGAGATAGCAAGGCAGCAAGTGTCAGGAAACTGGCTCCTTGTAGAGCTTCCAGAAAAGTTCTCTTGCTTTTAAGAAAATACTTAAGGAAGCAGTTTCTTTTCTGCCTGTGGACATTGCCACCTCTTGATGTGATCCAAGAATGGCTGTAACAACTTACACAGAGGAAGGGAGGCCTGACGGCAGCAGAGCCAAGATACGGAAGGAACTGGATCTTTGAGGACATTACTGAATTGCTGATCAGGCTTCACCTGGAGCCTGTCTTATTATTTTGACTTTCAACTATGCAGGGGAAAGAAAAGTCCCTTACTCATTAAAATGTTTTGAATCAGATTCAGGAACAATTTATTCCTGTCTCAGGAACTCTGTCCTGACTTCTAGTTGTTGTTCATCATTCAAAAAAATGACAAAACCATTTCTCTTTTATTGCATTGTGGGCTATAAGATAAAACACAAAAGGTCTTATTAAGTTTGCTTTCAGATGAACAATGAATGATTATTTGGGGATAATTATGACCCATGCAATGTTAAAGATGTACTACTATGAACAATTACTTGTCATTGACTTGAATTTCCAATTTAACTGTGTGCTTATGTTCTGTATTTGTCAGATATGGCAATACTAGTTCTGTTAGAACAATATTAGAAAAGATTTAAAAGTTACTTCTCAATAGCCAGTGTGAAATGTCATAAGATACAGTGCATGATTTGATCAAAAGACACCTACATGATTCACAAGACAGTTGAACATTAGAAAAAAATCCTAACTCAAATTTTCACTCAAAAATATACATAATGTAATAGTCTGACTATACATGTGAAAAAATCAAATACATTATCACCAAATGTACTATTACAGAAATAAGCTAAGAGGAATTTTCTTCTCCAATCTTGCATTACTGCCCTTAAAAGCATGCTTATAAAAGGCATTACTTTAAAACTTACTGCTACTTTTTGTTTTCAGTGCAGGTTTATGCCTATTCAGATAGCTCCCTGGATTCAAGATCTCCACATACGGTATTTAGTCTCTGCACTGATGCAAGAGATTTAAAAATTCCGAAGAGAGATCAGGAAGGAAGTTAACTAGTTTTCTCTGTTAAAATATTAACTGAAATATAATAAATGAAGTGTTCTTATTTAGAGTCGCATGAAACAAAAATAAGAAAAAGAGGAAATGAGAAAATGGGAATGTATTTCCTTATTTTTATAAAAGTTCCATGAGGTTTTAAGCAAAGTCATAAGCCTTAAATTATTAATGTCTAAAATGGAGACAGGGTGTTCTCATCATACAGGAACTTTTGGTGGCACAAAAACACTTCATAAATGAAAAGTCCCAGTAAAATTATCACCATTATGAATACTGTGATTAAAATGAATTCCATACAAATTATCATCTGAAGAACTCTATTCTAGAAATGTTCTTACTAATGCAATCCACAAGCATTTTATTTCAACTTCTCTTGTGTGTTTTTCCATGGCTTTCTTCTAAAAATGTCTATTTCTTTTATGCAGAATCTGATTAAGAAATTATCCTCTGATGCAGATGCTCTCAAAGGCAGGCAAACAGATATTACCACCTCAGTCTTTCTGAGGAGTAAATATGGACTTGCTTCTTTTCTATATTAACAACATGACTTTAAAACTTTTTTTCTCAAGTTTGGCAAGTGCAGATTATTCAACTTTGCTCTTCTGATTTGATTATTTTGACTTCCAGAATTTCTCTGTAGAACGATAGATAGATTAGAATGTCTTATTTAAAGCAATTCAACTGCCATGGGGAAATAAATGGAACGAGTTATTAAGTTCACTATAAACCTGGGATTATTTTGGAATTAAAAATTCATGTTACCTAAAAGCCTATGCAAGTTAAAATGTTTTTGAGGTTTTTATCAGAAGGTTTATAGAAAGAAATGTTTGTAAATTGTTAATCAGGATAACATATTCAAATCAAACACAGAGAATTTTAATTGTTCCTTAAAACTCTTACTTTTGTGATGTCCTGAGTAAATGATTATCTTCTAATTATACAATTGTTCTTGCTGTGGCACTTTAGCTCCCAATCAAGACAGCGAAGGTATGATGAAACAGAAAAGAATAAAATAATTTTTATGAACATAAAGAAATCCATGGTACTACAACTATGCCCACACTGTTTCCAGGACCTTTGTGTCATTCTGCCAAAGGAGAAAAGTTGATAAATTTCAAAAGTATTTGAATTGTCTTAATTGTCCTAATGGTGTAATGTTATGTATCCTTTGGTGAGAAAAGCAAGTACAAACTTAAAATCAACTGAGAAAAACTCAATAGCAGCTTATTTTATTCACATTTATTTCCTGAATTTAGCCCTCAACCATATCTTGAGGTCTATATATGTTTCAGGCACATTAGGAGGTAGAACTAGAAAATAACTTTAGATATTGTTTGTCTCTTTTTTCAGGGACTTCATTTAAGGAGAAGATAACATATTTTTTATAATCTGGAATCTCATCACCAGCATTGTTTTTATTCGGTTTTTATGCATTGTTGTTAAAACTGAAAAAAAAAATCAATACCAACTCAATTCTGGCTATTTGACTATATTTTTGGGTATATTAATGGCTTTCAATTTTATGTAAAGTAGCTTCTCATGTCCCAGTCATCCATTGCCACTCAGACTAACGCTTAAACTTTATATACATTTGATCAAATTGCATTACAAATTAAAAATAGTTTAAATATTTAGCAAAGTGTGTGGGACATGATAGGTGCTCCATGAACGTTTTATTGTTTTTAAAATCAATATCACAGTGTGATTATTTAAAAATATGCTTTAAAATTATTTTTGTGGCTTAAGAAAGAAAATACTCAGGTGATAATATTAGGTATCAATCTTTACAAAACATAGAAATACTTTAATCCATGTTAAAACAATTTTTGGAGAGGAAACAAGAAAAGAATGACAAGATGCTGTGTGCCACTGTCAGCCATGGAGTGTGAGTGTGTGTGTGTGTGTGTGTGTGTGTGTGTGTGTGTGTGTGTGTGTTACTTGGGATTGAACCAGGGGCATGGCTTCAGTCAATGTTCTCACTGTTGTAACCCCAAACAACTGGCCACTACAACCTAGAGAAAAGAAGATTTACTTGCTTACAATTCTGGAGAATTTTTTGGGGGGAGGCATATCAGCAGAGCTCAGGACCTGGCAGTGGGAGGCAGAGAGAGGAACAGAACCAGTCCTCTGTTCTCACACCATGGAGGCCAAAAACAAAAGAGAGAACAGCAAGGGGAATCAAGGACACAAGCACAGTCCCAAAGCCCACCCCTGTGACCTAATGCCTCTAGCCACATCCTACCTGCCTAGGTTCCCACCAAATTAACCCTTTACAAGGGATTTATCTCAAGATGAGATTACAACCCTTGATATATAATTATTTCAACACTGAACATCAATACATGAAATCTTTCAGGAGACATTCTATATGTAAAACATGACAGGCATTCTCCACGAGAGCTACATCTCCTGGCCCTATTTTACTTTATATTTTTAAACAGGGTCTTGCTAAGTTGCTCAGGCTGGCTGCAAACCTGTGATCCTCCTGTCTCAGCCTTCCAAGTACTAGGATCACAGGCACGTGGCACTATGCCCAATTTAGCCATGAAATTTTTTTTTTTTTTTTGGTGGTACTGGGGTTCCTGGAAGCCCTCCTTCCTCCGGGCTATACTCCCAGACCTATTTTATATTTTTGAAACAGGGTCTCTTACGCCAGCATGGCTGGCTTCGAACCTGCGTGATCCTCCCCTGTCTCCGCCTCCCAAGCGCGGGGATTACAAGCGTGCGCCACCACGCCCGGCTAGCCATGAAATTTTTAATTGACATACCCAGATATTTCAAGAAGCTTTAAAATATTAAGACATCTTTAAAAAATAAATAGAAAAGATAGACCTCAGGAAATGAAATTGCTTGGATTTTGCAAACACAAGGTTCTAAAGATTAGTGAATTCTTCCTGAAGAATGTTTGGGAATTAATAGAGTTATGTATATATCAGAGAGAGAGAGAGAGAGAGAGAGAGAGAGAGAGAGAGAGAGAGAGAGAGAGACCCATGTAGCTAATCAGAAGGCATAAAATAGGTAATTTAATCATCGGTTGAGGTCATTGCATCTAGGACAATTGATTGACTGGTCCATATAAGTGAAGCAACCCAAAAAATCAGTGAATGGAATCTATAGTACTGTGATTCTTAGACCCCCAGATCTCCCAAGCAAGAATTATTGCAGTCTGAGGTGACACTAAGTCTTCTATTTTGAAGATTTTTAGATTATTCTCTCACTTCTCAAAAAAAATCCAACATGTGGAAACACTGTTAGAGTGACAAAACCATAGCCAAATTGTTCACTCCTTAGGATGTAAGATCCATGTTTAATGATCAAGATACCTCAATTTCTTTTTAGGGATCAAATTCTTAAAAGGAAAATATAATATTAATGGCAAAAGGAAAGAAGCACAAATTAATATGAGTCTAATATAAGTTAATACAATGTAAAAATGTAACAAAAGAAGCTAAAAAAATTGGAGAGAGTCATTTTGAATTTATAAAGATTAAGAGGTTACTGACTTCTTTGGAAGGTAAGAGAAGCAGGTGGTTGTGATCACTTATCACTTCTGTAATAGGGAATAAGAAGAAATAAGAAAATGGGCATGGGTTTGCCTATTTTGTCAAACATGAACCCTAGAGAGTTAAACTTAAACTAATGAAATTAGTGTGTGTTCTGCATGCTATCAGTTAGCAACACACAGACACCACCAAGCTTTCCAACTTCTACATTCCAATGTAGCAACTGAGGTCACACCTGAGCCCATTTTAGTCACAGCTAGTGTGACTGAGGAATGTAGCATCAGAATGCATGGATCTCTCTTTACTCCCCACCTTTCCCATACATGATATTAAGGTTGACATTGATTTTTTCACATATGTACATCACGTCAACGGAAGTGATTCCTTCATTGATTCTCGACCCTCCTGCCCCTTCCCCTAGACCTCCTCCCTGGTTCCACTAGAGCTTTTCTTTATTGTTTGAGATTCCTTTGGTATCTAGTTACTCTCTTGCTTCCACATATGAGAGAAAACATATTATCCATTGTTTTCTGTGACTGGCTAATCCCACTTAAGATAATGTTTTCCAGATCCATCCACTTTCCTGCAAATGATACAATTTTGTTCTTCTATATTGCAGAATGGAATTCCATTGTGTGTATATCTCATAATTTTGTAATATATTTATCTGTTGATGGACACCTAGGTTAGTTGCATAATTTAGCTATTGTGAATTGTGCTGCCATAAACATGGATTTACATATGTTGCTATAATATTTTGATTTCAATCCCCTTGGGAAGATACCCAGGAATGAATTGAAAGAAATAGAATCCTTCCAAACTCTGAGGCCAGTAACACCTTAATACCAAAACCAAATAAAGATCCCTGAAGAAAAGGAAATTACAAACCAATATTCTTGATGAACATAGATGTAGAATTTCTAAACAAAATACTAGTGATATGCACTCAAAAACATAATTAAGAAACTTGTACATCATGACCAAATTGTTTTCATCCCAGGGATGCAAGGCTGCTTCAACATACATAATACATGTCATTCACCATATAAATAGAACTAAGGACAAAAATCATATCATCATCTCAATAGATGCCGATAAAGCATTTTACAAAATCCAACAACCAATCATGTTAAAAGCACTGCAGAAAATTGGAATAGAAGGAACATGCTTCAACATCATTAAGGAAATATACAATAAGCCCAAAGCCAACATTATATTGAATGGGGGAAAATTGCAGAAATTCCCTTTAAAATCAGACCATCTCTTAGTGGTGTGCTCATGGCAATATAGGCCTTTTCTAACATGTCAAATTTTCCCAGCCTCTATACTACCCGGTTTCAAAGCTGCTTCCATATTGTCAAGTATTCATTATAGTAACACCCACTTTTAGTTCCAATTTCTGCCTTACATAATTTTTGCTACTATAAAAATATTACAAACTGGGTAATTTATAATTAACAGAAATCCATTGGCTCCTGGTTCTGGGGAGTTAAAGTCAAAGCATCAGCACCTGTGGTTGGATGAGGGTCTCCCTGCTACATCCTCACATGGCATAAGTTGAAAAGGCAATCAGGAAAAACACTATGTGTTCACATGACCAAAGGGTGAAAGAGACGGAATTCACTCATTCAAGGCTTTTTAATAGCATCATTAATCTATTTACAAGGCAGAGCCCTGGGGACCTAAACATCTACCATGTGGCCTCACCTCCCAACACTGTAGCATTGGGAATTAGAAATTTTAACAAAGTGTTTTGAGAAAACAAAAACCTTCAAACTATAGCAATTATAAAAGAATGCTCTTTTTCTTTAAAAAAATTCATTGTGGTTCATTTATATTCAAGTGACCTTAACTTTCATTTACTCTCAAATGGTTCAGGAAAAAATTAAATGCAGACAAGGACAATTAGAGAGAGTATTATAAAGCCAATGATGAAAATATTATCAATTAGTAAATCTGGGTAAAAAAGCAAGTAATTCTGTGTGTGTGTGTGTGTGTGTGTGTGTGTGTGTGTGTGTGTGTGTCTAGAGATGAAATCTTCTGGGGGCATTCTATCTCTGAGATACACTTCCCTATTTTATTTTTATTTTGAAACAGGATCTTGGTAAGTGACTGGGGTCTTCTTTAAGTTGCTGAGGCTGAACTTGAACCTGCGATCATCTCTGTCAGCTTCTCAACTACTGAGATTACAGGCATGCACCACCATGCTCAGCTGGAAATTCTTTATAGTATAACTGGAATTTTTCGCTAAGTTTGAAATTATGTCAAAATACAAATTTACAAGAAAATTATTTCTACCACTCTTAATGAGGGCTGACTTTATGAGTGCAAACTACACAGTGACTCAGGACTCGATTTCACAATCTCTCATTGTTGTCTTGAAATTCTTAGTGGCTTTATCTTTGAGTTGTATTTTGTAAGTTAAGTCTGATGGGGCACGAAGGCATGTGCATAAGCAGAGAAGACTGGCACAGTATATGTGCCTATTTCTGGAGGCCATATTATCATAGAGTATTTGTGATGACCTGAGAGAACATAATTTTAGTGGACCCACCCCCCAGTCATGGAAGTTCAGTGCACCTCAAAGCAAGTTCAAGGGAAGTGTGCTGTTTCTACAACATGTAAGTGAGTCAACGATCCTGAGACAGCAGGTTTTTTTTCTTTTGAATCAGGACTTGTTTCAAAACTCAGGAAAAAGATAATGGCATCTTCAGACCTCAAATGATCAAAGAACCTTATCATATAAACTGTACTCTTGTTACTTCCATATATTAACATAACAGTAATGCTGAAAATGATAACAAAAAATAAAAGAAAACCTTCCAGTTCTTCCTTACTCAGCAAACTGACAAAATAGTGTTGGTATAAGGTACACATAGGAAGACGTGAAATAAAAACAGCTAGGTTTGTGCAGCACTTTTCAGTGTTCTGGTATCACAAAATATATGTACAATATTAAATATGCATCTTGTAATTTTTGTGATACTAAATATGATGTAAGTGTTCATGCTTTTGTGTTTAAAATTAGTATTGTACAATATAAATATGCACATGTTTTATGCTAAGATTAAAAGGCTACTTTTCTTCATTTAGAACATTAAGCAGATATATAACAAACTCTGAGGAATCAAGGAAAAAACTGCAAAAGAAAAAGTGTTTCCTTTAATATTCATAGCACTAATATTTTTTTCTTGTTTTTTGAACAAATAGTATTTCATTTTTACTTTGAACCAGACCTGGAATTTTTATAATAAAACCCTTGCAGTACAAGTGACATGATTGCATTATATCAAGATTTCATTCTTGCTTCTCTATCATAGACAGTATCTTCACTTTTTCCTCTAAAAGCCTATGTGGTTTTTGCTGTTCTGATAAGAGTGATGGCTTGATTCATTTACTTTAGCTTCAAGCATGGCACAAAGTAATGAGGGTTTTGCTATTGGTGAGATGTAGGTCCAGCAAATAAATTTGGATCTGTTTGAATTCCAAATTCTGGCTCTTACTTTCTAATACATATATATGTCTACATATACATATACATGTGGGTGCATGTATGTATATATGTGTGTGTATATATATACATGTATGTATATATGCATATATGTAAATACATACATACATACATACATACATGAACAGCTTAAGGAGAAAATTAAGAACAATGAGTAGAAATTGGTGGGAAAAAATTTTGAGCTCAGGATCAATGCATGGAATAACACTTAAAACCAGACCAAATCCAACAAGAAAGAAACCCAAAGAAGTAGTTCTTTCATCCACTTGCTGCATTAGGAACCACTGGAAGATCATGGAAGGACCAAAGCTCCCTTAAAGCTGCCAGTAAATAGAATCTAGTGTCTCAAAGTCAGGGAGTCATCATCACTAGTGATACACAAAACAGGTTTGCTTGAACTCAACCATAAAGAAAAATACAGCTACATCATTTACAGGGAAATGGATGGGACTGGAATACATTATGCTACGTGAAATTAGTCAGTCACAAAAAAATAAGAAATCAAATGCTCTCCCTAATTTGTGTAAGTAAAAAATAAGAAGTCAGATGTTCTTCCTAATATGCAAAAGCAAGGGAGAAAATGAGTCATAGTAAAAACTCTAGATGAAGGAGAGTCTAGAGGTGAGCAAATAAGGAAGCTTAACTGAGAGGATGGTAGGGCAGGAAGAGGAAAATTCTCTAATGCACATGATATACTTTAACAAACATATCAGTGTCAATCACTAAACCAAGCATGAGGAGGGAGGGGGAGGAAATGTGGTGGGAACTGGGTAAGGGCTAATTGGGTGATATGTACATGTATGTCTCCACCATCTTGCATCCCATTAAGATGTATGAATACAATGCAACAATAAAATTTTTAAATAAGCTAAAAACAAAGGTTATTGTAGATAAAAGAAGTTGAGACTGATTTGTATCCCAGCATTATATAATTGTGAGATCTTTTTAAAATAACTACTTTTTAAATATTTAACCTCACTGAAACTAGGTTTCCTCATCTGTGAAACAGAAATAATTTTACCACATGGAGTTGTGAAGATTGAATTAAACTACATGAATCACTGACTTCTGTAAACTGCACAGAGAATAATGACTGTTTTAGTGTGAGTGTGCATGATAAAGTTAGAGATAAGAAAAAGATATCTATTTTGATTCAAGATATTGGACTAGGAAATATCCAAACATCCAAATTTATATGGGAAATAGATTATGATTTAAAACCAAATTTGGTAGAAAGGTGGGAATAAATGTAGTTATGAAGATAGCAACTGAGATTTGAACTAATACCCCAAGCATAGGTGGATAATAAATGCAGGATATAAACACCAAATAAAATATTTATCACAAGGGAGATGATTCTGATCCTCAAGAGGTACTGGGGGGCTACGTGTTACTCTCTAGTTTTGTTCTCCAATATGGTAACAACTAAAGGCATATAGTTATTTCAACTTAAGTTTTTTAAAAGTAAATACAATTGAAAAATCAAATCCTCCATTTACAAGCCACTTTTCTATCCATCTATCTTATGACTGCTGTATTTGACAGAAAAAATATAGAGACTTTTTCATCATTGCAGAAAATTCTATTGGACAATGTTGTTCCCAGAGTAAGGCAGAGTGCTGTGTATATTTTGGTCTGTGGCTTCAGCATAGATAGGGAGATTCCCTATTTTCTCTTCTTATTACATAGACTCACTTGATTTTGTTTTCCCTCCATGGGTATTTAGAAAAGCAAGACAAGCTCAGTGGTAAGCAAAGTTCTAAGAAAACCTCAAAAATTTCTACCACAGGCATATGTACATCTGTATCACCTTGGAGTGCAAGTGGGTTTGACCTACTCAAGGAGGCCCTGATAAGAAGTTCTAGAAACAGCTGGGTGTGGTGTCATAGGCTTGTAATCCCATCCATTCTGGAGGCTGAGACAGGAGGATCCTGGTTTGTGAACAGCCTCAGCTACTTAGGGAGGCCCTTTGGAATTCAGTGAGACCTTGTTTCAAATAAAGAGTAAAAAATTGGGCTGGGGGTGTAGCTTGGAGATAGCATGCCCCTTGGTTCCATCCCCAGTACCACAAAAAGAAAAAAAAAAAGTTATACAAGCAAAAGACCAAAGATGGCTGAGAGATTATAGGCAAAGACACTATCCTGCTGGACTTGAAGGAGCAAGTGGCAATAATGTAGAGAAGGACGCATAGCAGAGAAAATGCAAGCAGCTCCTAAACTTAGAGCAGCCCTGGTTAACAGCAAGCCAAAAAAACAGGGATCTTGGTTCTACAATCAGAATAAAATGAATTGTACTAAAAACCTGAAGAAGACCTTGGTCTTCACCTGAGGACCCAGTCATGGCCTACATCAGCCTTGTAGGATCCTAAGTACAGGGAACCAAGTTGTTGAGCCCTGTTTGGGCTTTGAACCTATAGAAATATGATTTTATCTATCAGTGTTGCTTTAAGCTTCTAAGTGTGTGGTGTAGTTGTTACACAAAAATAAAAAGCTAACTTGAGTCCCTTGTGCACACACACACACACACACACACACACACACACACACACACATTAGTGAACAACTTGTCTGAATTTTCTGAGATAGTTTACCTATGCAAACAAATTACATGATGCATGTTTAATACCTAGAGGTATATAGCAAGAGACAAAAAAAAAGTTGGGATTCACTACAAGCAAATTCCTCAAGTCTCACTAAAGCTGCCAGAGACCAATGGGCTGCTCTGTCCTTGCTCTTGCATTGAATGTAGCTGAAATATCCAAAATCCGTATTCCCAGTTACTCAAGAGAGCTGAGGTAGGAAGATTGCAAGTTTGAGACCAGAATGGGCAATTTAGCTAGACCCTGTCCAAAAATTTTATAAAATAAAGGGCTGGGAGCCCAGAGTGGTGGTGCATGCTTGTAATCCGAGAGGCTGAGAACGGAGGATCACAGTTCACGAACAGCCTCAACTACTTAGTGAGGCCCTTGGCAACTTAGTGAGATCCTGTTTCAAAATAAAAAATTAAAAATAGGGCAGGGGGTATAGCTCGGAGGTCAAATGCTTCTGGGTTCCACCCCCAAACCCACAAAAATAAAAAAATAAAAATAAAAATAAATAAAGGGTTGGGGATGTAGCTCAGTGTGAGAACTTGCCTAGTTTGTGAAGGGCCCTGGGTTCAATTGCAAATTCAAACACACACACACACACACACACACACACACACACACACACACACACAACACACAAACACTCACACACACACACACTTGAAAGACATTCTGTTTCTGAGGAAAAAGAAACAGATCCTGGGCTGTTCCAGCCTATTTCTTCTTTATCTTAGAGTGTTGCATTCTAGAACATTCTACAGGTTTTCTTGAGAACTGCAAAATAGAAGGTGAAAGAACTAGGTCTCTCCAAGGCTACTTGGAGATCTGTCCTGGAATTTATAATTTATATGCACACAGACACACATTCTCTCTCTCTCTCTCTCTCTCTCTCTCTCTCTCTCTCTCTCTCTCTCTCTGTCTCTGTCTTTCTCTTTCTCTCTGTCTCTCTCTCTCCTTCTAAAGTATAAAAAAAATATTTTAGAACAGTATCTGTAGCCAGGCATGATGGCACACGCTTCTAATACCAGTTCTTGAGAGGCTGGGACAGGAAGATCATAGGTTCGCAGCCAGCCTCAGTAATTTAGTGAGGCCATTTTTTTTGAGGTGGGGTGGTACTGGGGACAGAACCCTTCTACCTTCGGGCTACACTCCCAGACCTATTTTTTATATTTTTTTATTTGGAAACAGGGTCTCTTAAGCCAGTGCAGCTGGCTTTGAACCTGCACGATCCTCCTGTCTAGTCTCCCAGGCACTAGGATTACAAGCGTGTGCCACCATGCTTGGCGTGAGGCCATGTTTCAAAGTAAAAATTAAAATAGGGCTGGTGATGTAGTTCAGAGGTAGAGTGTTGCTGGGTTCAATCTCCTGTACTAAAAACAAACAAACAAACAAACAAACAAAAAACCTTACATTATAGTTATAAAATGTCCTCTAAAGAGCTCATTTATTAGTTTATAGAGCTGATATAATTGATTCATGACTGTTTTAATCTAAGCCGTGGATAATTCCATTGTAATCGATTTATCTGGGATATGTAGGGTCTGGCTGGAGAGGGTGAGTCCCTGGGAGTGTGGCCTTGGACATTATATGTGGCTCCTCCCCCCATAGGTGGCTCTCTTGCTCCCAGCCTCCATGATGTGAGCACAGCCCATGTGCTCTCACTTTCTGTTGGTGATCTGAGATCTGCAGTCCCTGGCTTCACATACACTGAACCCGAAACCATAAGAAATTAATCTTCTTTCCTCTAAGGTACATGGTCAGTGTTTTAGATTATACCTGCAAGAATGCTAGCTGAAACATTACATGCTTCTTTTTGATAGAAGGAAAGGCTAACTAAATGAGGGTATGCTCAAAGTTTTGCTGCTGGCTTTGGCAGTGGAACAGAGAGAATGTGAAGCAATTAGCTTGAATTCCAACAGGATTACACTTTCCTCAAACAGAATCAAACATATTTGTGTCTCAAAAACTCTGAGGAAGGAGAAAATAAATTTTCACTGTAACAAGGAAAAGTTCCCAAAGTATTTGCGGGCCATTTCAAGTTACCAAATCACCACACATCATGGCTGAAACTGCCCTCTCATTTTTGGTTAAAACTGTCCCCCTAGATCTCCGATGAAAACATGCTGTGTTATGTGGCCAATGGGAAAACAGTGAAGGGACCTCATTGAAAACTTCTGCTCTGTTAACATGAGCTGCTCCATTACTTTCTAATAGGAAACAACCTGAAGAAAAGGGGGAGCCATTTGATAAGCTTGGATAGGGAAGAGAGGAAAGGAAATGTCTGGAATTATTCCCCCAGCAGGCAGACCTGGACAGCCGCTCAGGAAGCAGAGCTCATGGAGGGAGGGTAAGCTAACACACATGGAGGAACCTACATGCAGGAGTGAAGCTCCAGTCAGAGGAAGTGAAAAAGACTGAGGCAAATTTTACCTGCTGTATTATCCCCCCCCCTTTTTTTGTTGCTTTAAATCCCACCTTTTAGTCATATACATATAATCTCCTATAAGGAAGGAAATATCTGAAGAACAACTAGACTGCCTTAAGTGGAACTTGACAGGAACTTTAGAAATCTCTGAGGAGAGGAGACATTTTAAGAGAGCGAGAGAGAGACTCTGTTAATTCTGCTGCTAAAGAACATTGCCACAGTTCTCCGTGAGAGGGGAGATGGAAGACTGGAATTCCAAAGTGAGGCATGAAATGTCTGCAGAGGGAGCAGGCTTCTAATAGCTTCCTGCCTTTTGAAAAGAGAAATACCTTTGAAAGAGAATAATGTCTCAACAAGTAATATTATTGCCATAGAGGAAATAATTTCTCAACAATGGTATTGTTGTCCTCTAAAGAAATACACCAGACAGAAGAGCATGAGAATAAAATATGACTGGCCAGTCCATTGAAATCAGCTTCTGAAATTCTAGAATTTCATATGCATATTGGATGACGCTGTGTTCAAACTGAGTCTTCATGGTTTTTTATAAAATGGGATGTTAGATATGTGCTGCTCTTTAATTTTTCTCAGGTGGATTAGTCTCGCTTATCTATGTGTATTTTAAAGGCATGGATTAATTTTCTTTTGAATTCATCCCCAAACTAATACATCCTGAGCAGGCAATAGATGGCCCTTGAATAGCTGCTGATTATACAACTGTAACCATCAATGTCAAGGATCAAGATTGAAAACTTTCAGGTCCATATAATATGATATCTTTCATTGCACATGTAAATACCAGGACACACACATACCTCTCAGATATGGAACTATCCCATGGAAAACTGTGACAAATACTTTGTGGTACTCCCTATTTTTGGACAGAATAAAATAAAAAAAGAAAAGTAGTGTGTTTTTTTTCCTGAGGACTCACCTTGATTCTACCTTCACACAATGCTACATTCAATTTTGCACTTTGACTTAGCATTAAGAGCATTTCCCCTGGAGTACAAATGCTGGCTTAGCATACTATTTGCTTTTTAAATCAGGGGTTGCTTGTTTAACCTTGTATACCTGTAACTTTTTGGTGAATGTGTCATATGCTTCAGTCAAAAGTAGCTGTAGCTCATGCTTTAAAGGGCATATATCCCTATCATCAGCCAAACTGTTTCTGTATGACAGCTCACTATTTCCATACTAAATGTAAATTTACTAGGCATGTGCAGATCATAATAAAGAAGAATAAAAGTGGGTTAGCAAAAATAAAGTAAAATTGCCATTACTTAATATCAGCAAGACTAGGGAGTATCATTTCAAGGTAACTCTCTTGCTTTCTCCAGATCTTACCTTCCTAGATGAATTTAAGTGAAATGGACCTATGTTTTCTGGCACAAATGAACCCATCTTAAGAAATAGACATATGTAATTTCTATTTGATTCAAATGTTTGAAAAAAATTAAATGTTTTTTTCTCCCAGGTACTTATAAATGAGAAATTAAAGATGATATCATGTCAAGGTTCCTTCAGAACACATTTTTTTTTCTTTTTATGGTACTTGGGATGGAATTCATGGGCATTCTACCTCTGAGCTACACCCCTAGCCCTATTTTTTATTCTTTATTTTGAAACAGGGTCTTACTGAGTTGCAAAGGGCCTCCCTAAGTACCTGATGTTGGCCATGATCCTGGATTTTCCTGTGTCATCCCCCTAAATGCTGGGATAACAAGTGTGCACCACCATACCCGGTTGAGAATACATTTAAGTTCTCTGAAACAGTTTTTGGAGAAAGAATTAAAGGTTTAAATTTTGGAGTAGTTGGTCCCAATGACTTCAGAAGAAAGCCCAAAAGACACAGCATAATCTCTTCCCTGCTCTTCCAATCAGCCTCATATTTTACTGTATCCATTTGGTTTTGCTGCATAACATACAATCCTACACTTTGTGACTTAGGCAACAGTTATCAGTATGGCTCACTTTGGTGATCTGGGACAGTTTCGGGTAGACAGTTCTCTTTATATCAGTTGGGTTTGCTCATACCTCTGTGACCAGCTGCCAGGTTGGGCTGTGGCAAGTTGTTTTAGAATGGCTTCAGCTTCAATGGCCCACATGATCTCTTACTTTTCAGCAGCTCAGCTCATGCTGTTCTCATAATGGCTGAACAGATTTCCAGGGCAGTAAAAAAAAAAAAAAAAAAAAGTGTAAAGGTCTCCTGAGTCTATGCTCTGAACGAGTACATTTCTTGTGCTACACTCTGTTGGCCAAGCAAGTAACAAACAAGTCTCTCTTGATTCAAGGGACAAGTAGCTTGGCTCAGTCACTCTATAAGAAGGGTAAAAAAGTAATATTGTTAATGTCTTGGATCCAGGAATAATTAAAGCCATTTTTTCAAGCATTCTACTATAAACCCTAGATTTATACTGTGTATTTGTAGTAGTCCAAGTGAGTCACGTTCTAACTTCCATGTCCTTACATCATCTTCTTTACTCCTCCTCTCTGTTGACTTTTATTTATATATCCAGATTAGGCCAATACTGCTTCTATTAGGAAGACTTTCCTGCAATCTGGCCTAGGTAGGTTATTCTTTTCTATGGTTTTAATAATCCATGTCCTATGCATCTAAACAAAATTTTATTATAAATTTTGTAGCACAAAAATGCTTTCCATACTTAGGGACAATGTGGGGGCTACTTTCTATTTATATAACACAGGACAGTTCATACATATATATGTACATACATATAATTCATATATATAATATTTATATATTAGATATTCATATATATAGTAGAGACTCAATAAATATTTACTATCAATAGGATTCTATTGGAAATTTATATATAATTACCAGCAGTGTTGAACCAGAACATTTCTAGATATGAACCTGGAATTTTCTCTCTCTTAGCCAAGCCTAAAAAATATGAGAGTTCATAAAATTAGTCCAAACAGTCATTGCTTAAAAAAAATTCGGAGCAACCGAACTGTTCTGTGCAGTAACTTCTTCTCCTAAAGACAAAATTGGGCCCTTAATGTTATCAACTAATTCAGACACTATAACTTATACAGTGTGTTAAAAAGTAATGGGTCTGGCAATCAGTCCTGAAGGACTCCATTTGTCACCTCTCCATGAGGATTTGCTACAATTTACTGCTATCCTATATATTTTAGGCTACAGTCGGTTTTCTAGCTAGGTTGGCACTTAGACTGAAGTCTAACATTTTGCTCATTAACTTTTTCTATGATAGACTGTCAAAAGTCCCATCTGAACTCCTGTTAAATTATATCTACTTCTACACCCTAATATAATTACTTGGTCACTGCCACAGAGAGCTATAAATTGTCTGATAAGACCCAATTTTCCTTTTAGTAACCTGAGATATAATCTTCTATTTCATTCCCCAAATGAACTAAATTGTCTGTTTCTTATAAAGGATTTCAAATTTGGGCTATTTTAATTTAAGTGCTTACCATCCTATCTTTTGTACATAATACATATATACATATATAATACACGTATATATTATACATGATTATTCTACTTCCCTTACCAAATTGCCTGCCACTCATTTGCTAGCAGTTTGATAGCTTTAATTAGAAAAAAAAAAAGCTTAATAAAGCCATCTTTCCTCAAAGTCTTCAAACAAGTAAAAGACATATTATCACATTGAATATATGGAACCTCTATACAAATTTAACTATGACTTGATAGGCTTTGCTACTTTAACTTTTTTATAAAAGTATACTCAGTTTGAATGAGCAATGGAAGATCTGACCTCCCACAGGAACATTTTTTTACAGCTTCTCATTTTGCTAAACAAAACATTCTTGTCTTGAAAGCATCTCAGGGTCAAAATTTTATGCCGGGCTCATGTTCAGATTTACTAGTAATTTTTTTGATGTACTATTATATTGTTTATATACTTGTTTACTTATTTAATGTTTTAACCACTTGATCTACTATTTGTGAATGTGGTAACAACGTGAGTTAGGGATCAGAATCATCTAGGCATGTCAACTACTACACAGCACAAATGATGAACAAGAATGTAACTGGTACATCAGTATCATTCAGTGAAAGCTGCTTATTATAATCACTATAAGTCTTTTTTTGTATGAAGCTTATAGACCTCAAAATATGTTTTAAGTATCCTCTTTCTTTTTAAATTTTTTATTAGTGCATTGTAGTCATACATTTTAATGAAAAAAAAAGACTTGTGTAGACATACATGAACACATCACCCAATTAGCCTTTACCCACTCCCCACCCCACTCCCTCCCCATCCCTCCTTTCCATGCTTGGCTTAGTGATTAACTTTGATATGTTTGTTTAAGTACATCATGTGCTTTAGAGAGTTTCCCTCCATCCCCCATCCCTTCAGTTAGGTCACCTTATTTGCTCCTCTATAGGATCTCCTTCTGCAGCTAGAGTTCCTCCTGTTACCCATTTCCCCTTAGCTTTCACATATTAGGGAAAGCATCCAATTTCTTCTTTTCTGTGACTGACTAATCTCACTTAGAATAATGTCCTCCAGTTCCATCCATTTTCCTGTAAATGATGTAATTGTGTTTTTTCTTTATGGCTGAGTAAAAATCCATTGTGTACATATCCCACAGTTTTGTAATCCACTCATCTGTTGATGGACATCTTGAATGGTTCCGTATTTGGCAATGGTGAATTGTGCAGCTATGAACATAAATACGCATGCATTAGTTTGGTAGTTTGGTTTCCATTCTTTTGGAAGATACCTAGAAGTGGTATCTTTTGATTTTTTTAACTGAAATAAAATTTTCACATACTTATGGAGTTCTATACGATGTTTCAATGCATGCATATATTTATTATGTAATGTTCAAATCAGGTTAAACATATCTATCTCCTAAAATAATTTTCGAATCTTTTTTCCTAAATTCTTGAAATGGATAATGCATTACTATTATTTATAGTTACCCTACTGTGCAGAGGAACCCCAGAACATCTTGTATCTATCTAACTATGACTTAACACTTGATCAAACTTACAACATACTGCTTTCCCTGTTATTTTTCCCAGTCAATGGTAACCATTGTTCTACTCTCAACTCTGTGAGAGCAGAGAAGAGTCCACATATAGACTTTATGTGGGACTTGTCCATCTGTTCCTGACTTATTTCACTGAACATAACTACCTGTACCTCCATCTATGTTGCTTCAAACAACAAGCTTTCTACTCCTTTTGGCTAAATAATATTTCACTGTGCATATTTACTATATTTTCTTCACTCACTCATTTATTGATGGGCACTTGAGTTATCTCTTATTTAGTTAGGATGACCAAAGCAGCTTTATGAAAGCCTTGTAAAATATATTATTTTTACAATAATTTTGTTTTATCTTAAAGTCCAGACATTTTTTCCCCTTTGGATAACTTCTTCATTCTTAAACTGTTTGTTATATATCCCATACCCTAATATTTTTTCTCAAAGTTAACTAGGGTGGCAAGTTAGCTAAATTGGACATTATAGAATAGCCACAAATGCACTTTGCACTAAGAACTGGCTTGTCCAATATACCTGAAGAGGAGAGGCCACACTCCTCAGCCCTGTGTTAGATCCATGCTGTATCATGAAGGCTGCTATTGCTTTCTGAACATGGCTTCACACTAAAGTTTTCTTGAAGCATGAACTTTATCATGTATGAAAATGACATTTTAACAGAAAAAGATTGGAGTTAGATTAAGTTTAAAATCTGTCATGGTTATTTCTAGCTGTGTGACTTTGGCCAAGTTACACAACCTTCTAGAATTTTGTTCTCATTGGTAAAATGAATGGCTAATTGGGGAGGCCAATGACACTGCAGTAGTGGGAAAAACATAATCAAGATTGAGTTAGGTTGAAAAGCAAATAAAATGTACAGAAGTAGATACTAGGAATACAGCCTACTGTTTCAATAAGTAAATTTAACTATCAAAATGGATAAGATAGAGGGGAACATATATCCAAATATAACTGTGATTTGGGATGTGTGTGTGTGTGTGTGTGTGTGTGTGTGTGTGTGTGTGTGTATGTGTGGGTATTTGCTTTCTTTTCTCGCACATAAAAAGCACTATGAGGATATGTTACATTTATGTGTATTACAAGTGTGCGCCACCATGCCTGGCATAAATTTATGTGTATTGTTTATATGAATGTATATATAGCTAGAAAGTAGTAAAACAGTAGAAAAGGCAGGGCAGAAAATCCAAAGTAACAGGTGATACTTGGAGAAAGGAATAAATGAGATTGAGATCAGTGGTGTGAGGATTAGTGTGGGGAGAAGAAGAAATTCCTATGGTGTAAGTATGAATTAACTTGTTAGGGTGATTATGCCAGATGCCACAGACCAGGTAGCATAAAGAGTGATTATTATCTCATAATTTTGGAGGCTATAAGTCCAAGATCAAGGTGTTGGCAGAGGCAGTTTCTTCTCAGGTCCCTCTCCTTGACCTGTGGAGAGCTGCCTTCTCCTTCTCTTTTCACATTGGCTTCCTTCTGTGCATGTCTATGTCCTTATCTCTATTATAGAGACCAGGCGTATTGGATCAAGGACCACCCATGTAACTTCATTTTATCTTACGTGCTGCTGTAACTACCTTAGCTTCATATAAGATCACATTCTGAGGTAGTAGTGGGTCAAGACTCACTTCATCCATACAATGTGTAAAGGCTAAAAAGTGTGGGAGATACAGAAAAGAATGTATAGAGTAGTATCTCCCTAAAATGTCTGTATTAAGAATTGAGTTCACTTAGGCCCAACAGGGCCTGCCTGTAATCCCAGTAGTTGGGAGGCTGAGGCAGGAGGATCACAGGTTCAAGGTCAGTCTCAGAAATCTATCAAGACATTCAGTAATTCAGTGATACCCTGTTTCAAACTAAAAAATTAAAAAGGTGTGGGTGTATTTCAAATGTAGAATGCCCCTGGGTGCATTCTTCAGTACTAATAAAAAAAATAAAAATAAAAAGCAGAGATCCTCTGCAAAAGATGAAGAGAAAGGTGATGAATTTGGAAACTGAAGCCTTTATATCTGATATCCCTTATTTCTAGAATGTTCATTTCTAGAACTACCATAGCTTGTAATATCAAATAATTCAAGTTTCTATTTAAATGTCCCCTAATTTTGCAACCAACTAAATTGCTTTCAGGCTCATAGTTTATACACTATTTACTATATTAAATTATATTTCTATATTTGAACATTTAGTAATTTTATTACTTTTTACTATAAAATATTTTGTAAGCATGAATATTCATAAAACATAAAAAATTATAAAGGGACATGATTATACATAAGTGTGGATATCTGGCTTCTTTATGATACATACCTATAAGTAAATGCATATAAAATGGTTAAATTTCTTGATCAACATTGCCTTAATTCTTATAGAAAGCAATATGAGGCATATGTGGTGCTGCACACCTGTAATAACAGTAGTTGGGAGGACTGCAGGTTTGAGGTCAGTGCTCAGCCATTTAGTCAGGTCCTCCGCAACTTGGGGAGATCCTTTTTCAAAATAAAAAATAAAATAATGCTGGGGGTGTAGCTCAGTGATAAAATGCCTCTGGATTCAATCCCCAGTAAAACACACACACACACACACACACACACACACACACACACACAACATGCACAAGACAATATGACCCATTTACTCATCAAATTAAATCTTTTTGCTTGTGTAATTAAGTCCTTCTGAAGTTAATAATTATGAATCATAACCCTAAAGTCTAATTCTGGGTCACTAATAAGATCAAGAATTTTTTTTAATCTGGGACTGAATGTGTAGCTTAGTAGTGAAACAAGTGTTTAGCACGATTAAAGGCCTTGCTCCAATAAAAGGAAGGAAGGAAGGAAGGAAGGAAGGAAGGAAGGAAGGAAGGAAGGAAGGAAGGAAGGAAGGAAGGAAAGAATACATCTCAAAGATTGTGGGCCACATGATGTAGTTCTGTAAATTTCAAACATAAATGCCTTCTTGCAGCTCTTCTGACAGTTAACCAGTCCTTACACATTTCTGAGAACTTGTGTAGAAAAAAGAGAATACATAAATGTTTCTCCTAACTTAACAATAAAGTTGAAAACTCTTAAGATTGTCACTTTTTATTATTACTCTGATCTTTGCTCAATTTCATAGCTATAGCTATATAAACAAACTAATGGAGTAGAAGTGAACTGCCACAAGCAAAGCTTCTGGACTTCACACTTTTAACAGTAAGAGAGATCACTGTAAATGGCATGTGATTTGATCTGAGGTCTGACTACACCTAGGAAAAATTAAGATACTTGTGTGTGTTTGGCTGCATCCCTACCTAACATGATTAGATGTGGGTAAAATTAATGAGTAGTTAATAAACTATCTTTTCCAGTTGCATGAGAAGAGATAATATACAAACATAAATGAAAATACTTTTCAATTTTTGTGTGTTGGGTTTCTTGCTGTTGTTGTTTTGTTTGTGCCTGATACAACTAAGTTTCATTTTAACAACCAAGTACAGGGAAAAGCACTATAAAATATGGGCACTTTTCTACCATTCTTTGTTTTATTTTAAGAGAAATTCTAGGAAGTTGACACTGTCAACTAGTTTACAGATAAGAAAACAGAGACATGAACACATTAATGTCCTTACTTGTGATCTCACAGTTAAATAGTGGTGATATGATACTCGAACCCAATTCTTCTGAACTGTAAAAATCCACATTCTTTATATTAAACAACTAAGCAAATTCATTTAAGATGTTATTTCCAAATTACATTTGAATCTACTATTTCAACTCCCTAGTGAAAAACCCCACCTATCCTATTGCATATTTTCCTGGTATAGATACTTTAAGGTTCTAATAACTGCTGTATTGAAAAGCACATCATTTCATACACAAATTAATTTATTCATAATTCCATTGTGCTTGGCAATAACATTTTGTATTTGGTGGTACTGGGGTTCCTGGAAACCCCTCTACCTCCAGGCTACACTCTCAGACCTATTTTTATATATTTTAATTTGGAAACAGGGTCTCCTAAGCCAGTGCGGCTGGCTTAGAACCTGTGCAATACTCCTGTCTCCACCTCCCAAGCACGAGGATTACAAGCATGCGCCACCATGCCAGGCAGATTATCACCATTTTTATAACAATTTTCCAAACTCATAGTCCAGCAATATAAATGTAAATATATGTCTAGGTCCTAACTCTGGTATCTGAAAATGTGACTGATAGAAAAAAGTGTTTTTGCTGATGTAATTAAGTTAAGGATCTCACTAATGACATCATTCTGTATTTAAAGGGGATTCTAAATAACTGGTCCTCATAAAAGAAAAAAGAGAGATGAGTCACACAGAGAAGATAATGTGAAAATGGATACAAGTATGGGGGTTATGCATCTACAAACCAAGTGTTATAATTTGGATATGAAGTGTCTCCCAAGGACTTCTGTATTGAAGACTTGGTCCTCAATGCAACAATGTTCAGAGGTGGGTTATTTGGAGAAGTGATTGGACTGGATTGTGAGGGCTCTAACATCATAAGTGGATTAAGCCATGGATGGATTAATAACTTTATGGCATTACTGGGAGGTGGAAGAAACTTTAGAAGATGGTATCTAGTTGAAGGAAGTGTGCCCTGGAAGGGTGCATCTCTCTCTCTCTCTCTCTCTCTCTCTCTCTCTCTCTCTCTCTCTCTCTCTCTCTCTCTCTCTCTCTCTCTCTCCTGGCTGTCATGAAACAAGCAGCTTTCCTCCATCATTACTTTTTTCATGCTGTTCTGCCTCATCTCAAGCCTAAAACAGTGGAACCAGATCACCATGGTCTGAAACCATGAACCAAGATAAATCTTTTCTTCTAAGGTATTTTTTTCAGTCATTTTGTCCCAGCAATAAGATGGTGACTAGCACACAGAGGAGTATAGAGGATTTCCAGGAACAACCAGAAGTGGGAAGATAGACCTGAAATTCATTCTTTCAAAAAGTCCAGAAGGAATCATCCTTGGTGACAATTCAACTTTAGACTTCTGGCCTCCTGAACTGCGAAAAAATAAATTTCCATGGTTCAAAGTCTCCAACTTTATGGTAACTTGTCATGGTTGCTCTAGAAAATTAATATGAGCAGAATAAAATTTATTTTTAAAACAGAAAAGTAGCTGGGCATGGTGGCGCACACTTGTAATCCCTGTGCTTGGGAGACAGAAACAGGAGAATGGCACAGGTTCAAAGCCCTGTTTCAAAAAAGTAAAATTTAAGCCAGGCGTGGTGGTGCACACTTGTAATCCCCACGCTTGGGAGGCAGAGGCAAGAAGATCGAGGCCAGCTGCCTTGGCTTAAGAGACCCTGTTTCAAAAATATAGAAAATAGGTCTGGGAGTGTAGCCCAGAGGTAGAAGGGCTTCCAGGAACCCCAGTACCACCAAAAAACCCCAAAAAAGTAAAAAAAAAATTATATATATATATTGTCTGGGAGCCCAGAGATAGAAGGGTTCCATCCCCAGTACCACCAAAAAACAAAAACAAAAACAAAAAAACTAGAAAAGTATATTATCTTCCATAATTAATTCAAGAATGAATCTGCAATGAATTCTCTTTGTAAAATTTGGTAGCTCAAATTACAAAAAGCTTTAGCAAGTGACTTTCCTGTTGAAAAATGGTAGTGAATCTCAGACAAGTATAGTAAATCTTATGATGTGATTACAGGATCTTAGGAACCTGCCATCAGGAAATTTCAACAACAATATTAGGCAAAATATAAGACTAAATTTTAAATGGCCTTATAATAAACTTTTAAATCTCTCAGATTTTACAGGAAACTGCCAACATTAGTAACAATAATTCTAGGACATTTACTATGTTTATAGTCTTTACATTTATTATCTCCCTTAATTCTGGCAAGTGCCTTATAAGATAGCAGTCTTTTATCCTTGATGTTTCTATGAAGAAACTGAAAAAGACAAGTTAAGAAATTAGTTCAAGCTATATAGCTAGAAAGTGATGAGCCCAAAATGTAAATTAAGATAATCTGTTTTCTTGAATTTAATTTTTTTTCATTCCTGTCATCTAGGAAAACTCAGGTTTCAGAAAGTAGAAAGTATAAGTCCCAATTAACCAAGAAAACACTCTGAAAAAAAATCAAAACTAGTACTTAATATAGAAATTCTAAAGAAATAAAGGACCATAGGTGTTTTATAGTTACTTGAACTGAAATAAGGACTCAATCTAAAGAACAGATTCAGACTGTTTTTTAAGGTGTATGACTTAAACATTTCATGCAATTCTTTTAGTACAGAATGCCATTTTGAATTTCTTTCCTAATATATAAAAGACTTGATGAATCATTTCATATTATTTCTAAACAGAAAGACAATAATTATTTTTAAAACACTAATAGGAAATTAGCCAAAAAAGAACAAGTTACCTGTGTTTTGGGGGGGTTAAGCAGAATGTTTCCAAATTTTTGTTAGGTCAAGCTTTAAAAAGTAGGATGGGATAAAGAGGGAGCAATATTGGAAAATAAAGTTACAAGACTCACAGATTCCCAAACTTATTGTCTTACCACCTCCTTTTCAAAAGATTGTTAGTCAGCACCCTCTGGGTACCTTCACCACCCCTTATTTTTTAATTCAGTGACCTCAATTGCATCCAAGTCTACTACCACCCAAAAGATCTTTTCAGCTTTTCCTCTAGGGAATCCCATAGATTCCTTTGGGAATATATGCAATTTGTATGATTGTGTTAAATTTAAGGGCCTAAGAATTATTTAGCTTGATATTCTATCTTTTAGATTCCTTCATTTGTCTTTTTATATACTGTTCACCAAGAAAGATCTTAAGCTCAGGGAACAAGAATGAATGGTTGGATAATTTGAGTGTCTTTACAAAGTGTTCAATGTAAAATTTAGCTTTTTTTTTTTTTTTGGTGGTACTGGGGTTCCTGGAAACCCTTCTACCTCCGGGCTACACTCCCAGACCTATTTTTTATATTTTTATTTAGAAACAGGGTCTCTTAAGCCAGTAATGCTGGCTTCAAACCTGCGCAATCATCTTGTCTCTGCCTCCCAAGCGCGGGGATTACAAGTGTGCACCACTATGCCGGGCAAAATTTAGCATTTTTTTCTTAATCTCCTTCTGTAATCTTTTATACTTTCCTAAAGCTAAATTCTCTGGAATTCAGATCTAATAAAGACACTGACATCTTTCAACCATTCAGCTTTTCTTATTTACATATGAAGTCATTTTCAAACTGTTTTTTCTCTTTTTTTTATTGATACACTGTAGTTTCACATCATGATGTGGATCATACTGACAATGGCATATATTCACATAGTACTTGGTGCCCTCCACCCGGCTTCCCCTCTCCCTCTCAACAATGAGTGTCTAGGTTGACCATGCTACATTCACACTTATGCACATATTTGAATGTAGCCTCTCCATTCATCAACCTCAGCCTTCTTCCTCTCCTATCTTTCCCTTCTAGCTTTGCTGAAGTTTCCCCTCCATTATCTGGATTCCTTTTGGTATCCCTAATACCCCTAGTTTGGGCCTATTAGAGAAAACATATGTCCCTTCTCTTTCTGTGCCTGGCTGATCTCACTTGACATAATATTCTCCAGGTCTTTCTATTGTCTTGCGAATGACATGATTTTGTTCTTTCTTATTGATGAGTAGAATTCCATTGTGTGTATTTACCATGATTTTGCAATCCATTCATTTGTTAATGGAGATCTAGACCATATTTTGGCTATTAAAAATTGTGCTGCTATAAACATGGGCATGCATATGTTACTGTAGTTCTCTGGTTTCAACCCCTTTGAAAAGATACCCAGGAATAGTATAGCCGGATCATATGGTGGGTCCATTCCCAGTTTCCTAAGGAATTCCCACAAGATCTGGCAGCCCATCCCAAAGGTAGTACAACTAGAAACTACAGAGATACTTTCAAACTTTTTAGAGGAATTGTTAGGTGAGTAAGATTTAAAATTAGAAATGAGTTTGAATTTCAATTTACCAAGTAATCTTGTTCAGATAAAGGTCTATAAGCTTAATATTATTATTTGAAAAATGACGAATCCTAAAGGTAAATGCTGGCTAAGGTTGTGGTTATAATTAATAGAGAAAAATATTAATGTTAAGTGCTGAATCTAAGTGCTTGCAGAATCAGTACTCAATAAGTGATTAGTGTTAGCTTTTGTAGTTAGTACTGTTACACATTATTCCATATATGGCCTCATCTTATCTCTTCTTTTCCTACTTGGAAGTGAACCCAGGAACATTCTACCTCCAAGCTATACTCCCATCCCATATATAAAAACATTATATATGTTTTTAAACAGGGTATCACTAAGTTGCTTAGTGTCTCACTAAGTTGATGAAGTTGTCCTCAAACCTCCAATCCTCCATCTCTACTCCCAAGTATTGTGGTTATAGGGATACATCACCACACCTGGGTCTCATTATATCTTTACAATCTAACTTTTACTACATTCATGTTCCAAATTGTATGTTTTAATGTATTTTAAAAATAAGGTTTAACCAGATATAATGGCACATGCTTGTAATCCCCGCGTTTGGGAGGCAGAGACAGGAGGATCACGCTGGTTTGAAGCCAGCATCGCTAGCTTGAGACCCTGTTTCCAAATAAAAATATAAAAAATAGGTGTCTGGGAGTGTAGCCCGGAAGTAGAAGGGTTTCCAGGAAACCCAGTACCACAAAGAAAAAAAAAAGGATTCACAGAATATATGATGGGAAGAGAAATAAAAAGTCAAAAATTTCAAATATTTAGAATTTAAAATTTTTTTATTTAAAAAATTTGATGTCAGAACTGGGAATTGAATGCAGGGGCATTCTATCTATGAGCTAGACCCCAGCTCTATTTTATTTTTCATTTTGAAACAGGGTCTTACTACATTGCCATATGTTGGCCTCGAACTTAAAATCCTCCTGTCTCCCACAAACTGAAGAAGTATCAATTAACTAGAAAGTATTTTGAATGAAATTACATTTAAAGGAAACATATCAAAATATATAGAATATGGCTAAAGCAGCACAAAATAGAAAAATGTAGTTTTAAATGCTAATATTAGAAAAAAGAGAAAGGTTTAAACAAAAGTCCATTATTATATCCACTATCTCCTAGACATTCTACAAGATCTCTTCCATCTGATGCATTTGTTTTTTGTAGGACAATTCTATTTCTTCCTTCCTTCCTCCCTTCCTTCCTTCCTTCCTTTCTTTCTTTCTTTCTTTCTTTCTTTCTTTCTTTCTTTCTTTCTTTCTTTCTTTCTTTCTTTCTTTCTCTCTTTCTTTCTTCGGATCTGGGGATGGAACCCGGAGTTGTTTGACCTCTGAGCTACACTCCTTGCCCTATTTTTTCTTCTTTATTTTGAAACAGGGGCTCGCTAAGTTATGGAGGGGCCTCACTAGGTAGTTGAGGCTGTCCTCAAACCATGATATTTCTGTTTCAACCTCCAAAATGCTAAGGTTACAAGTATGCTCCACCATGCCTGGCTGACAAATTCTATTTTAGCCTAGAATTATAAAATTCCTGGCTTCTTCATCTAAATTTTAAGCATTAGCAGCACATAAATTGACAAAATAAGTTACAGGAACTCTCATCTGTGCCCATCCTTCTCTTTACCTCCACTCCAATCATACATAGGAATAAAACTCTTTTTACTATTGTGATTAATAAGGAAAGTCATTGTCATAGTTAATGTTTCTTGCTTTATACTACAATATTTCTCTAAGACTTAAATATGAAAGCTCTACTTTCTTCTGTATTTTGTATGGTTGGTCTGTGAAAACATGGATTTGGATCTTTTCTCACTTAGATCTTCCATTATTACTTTCTTATAAAATAATATAACAGATAATAAAAATATATCCATGTGCTTAGTCTCAGGTTTTAAAATCACTTCTGATTTAAGATTCTCTGTATTCACAAACACAGGCTGAATTTAGTAAAATACAGCAACATAACAAATTAATTTATATTACCTATTAGTCAAGAATCTCTGAGATAGGTGAAAATCTCACTCATCTATTTCTGACATTTTTTACAAGCAGCCAGAATCCATTTTTTAGGAGTTTTAAAGTTAAACAAATTTTTTTAAATGAATAGACCGAGTTATCTATGAAGATAGTTATATTTTCATAACAGGAAGACTTTGAACTCATTCATGTCTGGGAACGCATAATGTATGTTTTCTAAATTTATGAAAAAAATTTCAAGGTTCTAATCAAAAGTGACAAAACTCTTTTGTCACTCTATAGTTTTTCTGTAAGGCAGCATCTGTAACTTTTCGAGAACTACTTTATTGTCATAGGGCAATAAATTTTTGTGTGTGTGTGTGTGTGTGTGTGTGTGTGTGTGTGTGTGGTACTGGGGTTCCTGGAAACCCTTCTACCTGTGGGCTACACTCCCAGACCTATTTTTACATTTTTTTTTAAATTTGGAAACAGGGTCTCCTAAGCCAGCGCCCACGGCTGGCTTCAAACCTGAGCGATCCGATCTCCTGTCTCTGCCTCCCAAGCGCTGGGATTACAAGCGTGCGCCACCACGCCCAGTGAGCAATAAAATTTAATGTGTCACAATGTCAAATATTGGTTTCATTAGGATATCTGTTATTTCAATCTGGTATATTCTTAGTTGACAAGAGTATTTAAATGCATTCAAGATCGTGCATTATATTTTGTTCTGTGCTTGCTTTCATCCGTGTCTACAACAAACTCTTCTATCTCTACTATCTCTTGCCCCATCATTGCTCTCTCCTTTCTCACTCAGCTACAGTCCAGTGTTTCATCATGATAATCACACCTCTGAACTGACTTTCATCCTCCTGATTTCCTTCTTCAATTATGCCTGACACACACACACAAACAAACAAACAAACAAACAAACCTCTCAAAACCAAACTAAAATCTATTCTATGCCTGGTCTCCCACATGCACATACAGTAGAGAAGGACAAACTTAACAACTGGAGCTCTCTTTGGATTCTTTACTGAATAGTTATTACTCTCTATATAACTATGACCTTTGATTCCCTACTAGTCAAGATAACAATTTAACATTAGATCTCCAAAAAGCCTTCTTTTTTTGCCTATGTCCTAAATTTCTATTAAGTGAGAAAAAATAAATTCTTCTTCGTTCTTCATAATTAAGTATATAAATCTTTCTCTGTGTTCAAATACTTTTTTCTTTTCAATTTAGAAGTGTTCCTGCTCCTCCATAATATTAAGTCCCCACCTAGACACTAGATCCCTTTTTTTTCTCAATGGTCCTTTATCTCCTCTCTCTTTTCATCATCAGTGCCCTCTTCCTTAAGGTTTTATTCTCTTCTACCTATCACTTCATATGTTTACCTTTTTCTAGAAGCAAGTTTTGAAAATATGTTCTATATACTAGTAGTAAATTATATCTGCTCCTTACTCTTCAAATAACTCCAATTTTGCATTCCCCATCACAATTTTGATTTTATCTTAATGTTCAGTAAGTATTTCCCTGTTGAAAAATTCAATGTAAATCTCTGTTTTCATTTTATGTTCTCTTACAGGCAACACAGTTGTTGAGGTTTCCCATGATTGAGACTTTTACGACTTCAACTCCTTCCAAATTCCCTGTGGCACTTTGGACTTTAGCTGGATGATTTGTCTCTTCTCTATACCAAATTCTAGAAAACCCCATTCTCTTCTTTGGCAATACTTTTCCTAGGTGGCTATATAGCCACAGGGTTAAGTATTATGATATATTATGACTGGAAATTTATGCCTCTATTTTTTTTTTCAAAATCAGATTCATACTTTCATCTTCCTACTTGATCTTTCTTCTGTGATATACAGTGTATGTTTTTGTCCTTGATTATCATCAAGGCTCATTGTAAATGTTAACTTTCCAGGAAAATAATTATAAAATTCTATCATAATTTGAAATATTTTTATTCATTTACTGCCTACCTTAGTAGAATGTAGACCTTCTTGAGGGTAAGGTTTACCATTGTATCTTCAGGATCTTTGGGTATTTAGTACATATAAGAAACTTGAAAACACTTGATCCTGAGCAGTTAGCAAGCACATTCATGAACTCAATTCAAGTATCTATCAGTTCATCGATTCCAGTAAGAGTTCTAGTAACTGAGTAAACTAAAACAGCTAAAGCAGATTAAAAATATCCTTAGTTTATAATGCCTATATGCATGTCATTCCAGCATTTATCAATATACGCCAGTGGTTTCAAAGTCCTGTCTTTTAAAATTTAATGCATTTTCAAGGGTTCTATTTAAGCATAAGTACAAATAGCTTTCACACTGTGTTCTGATATTTGTTTACTTATTCAATATTACTTTGATTTATTTGCCTAGATAATTATATTTATAAATTTTTACCCTCTCTTCTCGCAGCAAAAGTAATTTTTTATTTCCATGCTTCCGATTAAGAATATGAGTTGGATGGAGTTGGATATCCACCAGTGAAGGTAACTGAGAAGAAAATTAGCTTCTGCCAACATTTTTAAGTTGTTATATGAAAACCATGCAATGAATAAATTAATAGGAATTTACTGACAAATTTACTTCTGTTTGAATATAAATGATTGTAGAAATTATTAACTAAACAAATGCTGCCAAATACAGTTCCACAAAAATTATGTTTGTAGTACACAAATATACTATTATATTTAAAGAGCATGACTTTGTGTTAAATTTTTTTTAAATGATACAAAACCATCAAAGATCCCAACTGTAGCATTTTACTGAAACATTATGGATTTCATTGCTATATTAAACTTGTGAGATATTTGTTTCAATTAAAATTGGTGATTTTTCTATTTTTGATGAGCCTGGAAAAATTAAATATAAGTAAGTATGATAATTAAGTAGAAAATAAGTAAATCCTTCTTTGCTAATCGGGTAGTGGATTTTTAAATTTTGCTTTGTTTTGATTTGCTGATAGCTTATTTGGCATCTCACAAACTACCTGGTGAGTAATCACAATCCCAAAGTTATGGGGTCATTGTTTCTCTTCAAGACTTCAGAAAGAAAATCTAAAATATGATATCCAGAAACTGTTTGCTATTAATTCTAAATTCTGTATTTCCATAAAATTTATGTAATTAACTCTAAATTTGTATTAGCCCACCTAAATATGTGAGACTATGAATTACATAGGCAATCAACCTTGAATCATTTAGAAACCACAGAAGACTCAATTTGAGAGACAGCCTTGAAACTTGAAAGAAGAAACTTTGGAATATACAAGGAATCAAACAGAAACCAGTTCAAATACTTTTGTTTGTACCTTTAGTATGAGCAATTAAAGTTGAATTTAATAAGTCTTTTTCTCTCTATTTCATTGATGTTTCTATCCCATTGGCTTTTCTCTTTTCACACTCAATGCCTAAGTCTTATTGAAATAACCTTTGAACCTGAACCCCTGTATTCTTTTCTTTGCCTTTCTACAAACTATTGCTTCTATCAGACCCACCCTACTCTCAATATGCCATTAACCTTCCACATCTGGTAACATTTTCTGGTCTAGCTAACCTCAGTTTTCATTGCTCAGTACAGGTCAGGTGTCCATCCCTCCAGATAATTTCATATTTCCATATCAATCAGAACATCTCTCATAGCAGTAAGAAAAATGTTATTTTATGTTTTATTTATTTTTATTGGTATATTAAGTGCATTGGGAAGAAACTGCATCTCATACATTTTCCATTCTGAGCTCTAAACTGTTACATACATGCCTAATGCATGATGATGGGCCACAACAAAAGACCACTTAATGAATGAGCCCATATGCATGGGTGAAAGCCCAAGCTGTGTTTAGACTAAAGAGAGGGATAGACAACTCATCCCACAATAAATAAAATTAACTAAACATACCTTGTCTATTAAACAAACTGCAGAAGTGAATATTAAGACAAATTTGTGTTCATTTATTCAAAGGGAAAATATATTAATGATATTATTCGAGGTTAGCAATCATAAGATAAAAATACTATAGTATATTACTAGCACAAATGTAGATTGAGAATGAGCTTTTGCTAAAAATGTATATAGTTAATATATATGTATATATAGAGAGAGTAATGAATACTGAGAACCACAAAAAACGCTCCTGAACCATTTGATCTATCTACTTTTGTAATTTATCCTCAAGAAATTGCTAAAGGAAGAAAAAGCTTTTATCTTCAATTCAGGGCTCACTCCTAAGCTCCAGACACATCTACCCAGCTGACAATTAGACAGCTCTGCGAGGGCATTTGGCAGCCACTCAAGTTTAACACATTCAAAATTAAACCCATCCCTCCCTGGAAACTCAGTTTCTGATTGTATGCCAGAGTATATTCTTCTTAGTTAACAGAATCACCATCCACTCAATTGTTTACATAAGAATCCTGGGAACCATCTTCAAATCCCTTCTTTCTACTTCATTTGGCTCATCAATTAAAGCACTTTCCACTTTACCAATTCCAATTGCTTCTTTCCATATCTTCTCCCACTGCCTTAGCCCCAGGGTCTAGCATCCCTCATTTGAAATGCTTCAATTGTCTCTCCTCTTAGTCTATCAATTTTGCATAGTAAACACCAAAAGACCTTTCTGAAATGCAAATCTCACATCATGTCTGTCTCCTAAATAAATCTTTTCAGGATGTGGAATTTTTGTTTTGATTTTTTTCTATTGCTTCTTGACTTGACTTAAATGGCAGATATATTCTCTCTAGTGCTCTTTCATACTTCTCATGCTCTGAGCTGGAGAATCTGGGCCATTCCAACTTGATTTACCTGCTACTTACAGCTATCATTCCATTCCTTCTCTCGTTCAGCTGGTTGATGTCTATTTATTCATTAGGATTCTTCTTATGCATCACTTCATCTGAAAACCTCTAGTAAGCAATATTCCTTAGCACCATATACCTTTACTCTTACATTTGCAATAATAAATACATTCATTAATAGTAACTTTTGACCTACTATACTCTAGCAAGGCTAACATTATATCTTTCCCATTGATCTCACTCATCAATATATCTTTGATGTTCGAAGCAACAAAAAGGTACATATATATATATATATATATATATATATATATGTGTGTGTGTGTGTGTGTGTGTGTGTGTGTGTGTGTGATGATAATATCTATATGTGTATATATTTACATATGTGTAGATATATATGCATATCATATATATGTATATATTCATATCTATATGTGTATATAGATATAGACAAAGACGTGTATATATATATATATATATATATGCACAGAAAAAGAGAGAAAGAGAGAGATTATATTAACAATAAAACAAAGTAATCACAACCAGTGTTGGAAATGATGCAAAATAATTGGGTCTTCATATATATGTAGTAGAGATTTTAATTGATTCAAATCTTAGATGAAGAAATTTAGCAAGATGTATTAAGCTTTTAAATTAATTTTCACCCTATTTCTACCAGTACAAATGGTTTTGCAAATACAGCATACAGATATCAATTCTCTGATATCTAAGTATCTATGTTTAAAATATGTATCTATGTATAAATATTGATTAAGACACTGCATATAGTGGCCACAAAATTAAACTAAAGCATTAATAAACTTTAAAGTGCAAACTCTTAAAATATATTTATATTCATCATTTGAAGAAATAATTGAATTATTTTTGTACAAATAATGTAGCATTATGTAAGAATCATAAACAGTGAGATGGGTCTATATTATTGACTTGGAAGAATTTTCCAAGATATATTGTTAAGGAAAAAAAAGAGCAATAATATTATATAAAAATGTAGATAAGAATGCATACATATAAGCATAGAATATATATATTATATGTGTATATAAATGCATATATATATATATGTACATAAATACTCGACATTGTTGTATTAATTGCCATAAAGGGTTGGGTGAGAAGGGAAAAGGAAAAATCATGAAACTTCCCCTTAGAAATCTCTGTATCATTTAACTTATTACAATAATCTTATATGTAAAAATATTTTTGTGTGTGTGGTACTGGGGTTGGAACGCAGGGGCTTTCTACCTCTGGGTTATACTTCCAGCCCTATTTTATATTTTATTTGGAAACAGGGTCTCACTAAGTTGATGAGAGCCTCACTAAGTAGCTGAGGCTAGCTTTGAACCTGTCCAATCTTCCTGTCTCAGCCTCCCAAGCACTGGGATTACAAGAGTGTGCCACCACACTCAGCTTATATGTAAAAATATTAATGAGTAAAATAAAGTATTAGTAAAATGAAGTAGTGAACATGCTTGTCTTTTATAGTGTGAAATATTATGTTAATTTTAAAATGTGTATTTAAAATTTTTGGAACATAAAAAACAAAAATTTTCATTGAAGTTTACGTTAGTCAAACCTGGATCTCTAGGTCTCTCTGATCAATTCTTTTAAATTAAAATTTCATTTCTATATTACTCTCTACTTTTTTTCATCAGACCCCTAATCTCAGTCCCCAAAATTCTTCTCTGAACTCTTTGGAAATTCCCCACTTTGACTTGACTAGTTCCTGAGCACACATATTCCTCTGAAGTCTGATTTTGTGAGGCATTTATTCTCCATCATTGTCACATGCCCAGGGGACAGAGTTTAGGCTCAGGATTTTTTATTTTCTCTGTTGAAGTTTCAACAACTTTACTCTTCTGTATTCATGTGAAAGCAGCAAAAAAGAAAGAATTCCTTTGAATTTTGTGCCATCTTGCCACGATTCCACTCTCTCTTCCTCCTTGCTGTGATTTACCACATTTCTGGTCATTTCTCTTCTCTAACTGAAAACTTGAATCCTCCTGTCTTACACTCTTGTTTTCATTGAGCTCATCATGTCCCTATTCTCCATCACTGCAATATCCAAAGGAGGCTGAATAGACTATCCAATCCTTGAAACTTCTCTTTCAAAACCTTTTGTAGAATCTACCTGGCTAGCTAATATCATTACCAGAAACTATACCACCTCTGAAATTAAAAAAAAAAAAAACTGTACTTGATCATCACTTCTCATCCTTCAAGCTCACTTGCTCTAGTTAGCACCATCACCATAGTCTTTTCCAGTTTGGTACCTTTAGCACTTTCTCACCTCTCATCATTCTGTTCCTCATTTAACTTTCCTCATTTAACTTGGATTACAAGGTCCATCTTTAAAAAATTGGCCTTGAAAATGCCTCCAATTCCCTTTGCCATTTTCTTTTACTTCACTGATCTGGATAAAATGTTGACCCTGGATGACCTTTCCGTTATCTTCTTTCTACCTCCCCAGAGCCAATGAACATCGCAGGAGAAATTTCTCTCTACAACTACATCAGTCTTGCTTTTTTCTCACCAGTGGTTATAAGAAACTACTTTGCTGAAGTCAGCAGTGACTTTCAGGTTGCTACATTCAACATACACTCTTCAGTCTTCTTCAGATAGTACAGTAAAATTCGACACTATTGACTATAACCTCCAACTCAAAACTCTCTTTTACCTTGGCTCCTTTACGAAACTCTCTCCCCTTTTTTCCCTTTATTCCATTGGCTTCACCTTCTGAAACGATCTTCTCTCTGACTTGATCTTGAGCTTTTCAAGTTCAACTTTGGCTATCTTCTTCCCCGGCTTCCTTTTTTAAGGGGCCTCAACCGTTGCCATAGTTTTAGATACCATCAAAATTCCAACAGCTCATAAATGTAATCCTAGCCACACATTTCATTCCAAACATAAATATGCAGTTGCTTACTTCTGTATCATTCATCTATTTTTGACATATAGCAAATTGAAATATTCTTCTCAGCCTAACTTATTTTATCCTAGTCTTCTTCTTTAAGTAAATGACACTTAAATCTAACCAGTTATTTATGCAAAAAAACCATTTATAGCTCTCACTCTCATTCCTTATATTTAATTCAGTGCTACTTCCAAAATAAATCATACTTATAAAAACTGATGTTAGATTATTATATTCTTCACTCACTTTCTGTTACACTCATATACACTCCTTCCCATATTTTTTGTTCTATGTATGACAATAGAATAGCCAGACTATTTCACTTTTCAATGTTCTGCTTGGTTTATATGATTTTTCTCTAACTGATGAAATGTAGGCATATATATATGTATATATGTATAAGCATATATACATATATATGTATAAGCTATACATATATGTATAAGCTTCATTATGTAAGTATACTAAAGCCTTTGTCAGATAAGCCATATATATATGGCTTATCTGACAAAGGCTTTAGTATACTTACATAATGAAGCTTAGAATTTTATACTTTTGACTAGCTTCCTTGAAAGGAATGCATTTAGAAAAGTTTCTGATCCCATGAAAAAGAGGATATATATTGAAAAGAAAACCTGTATTCAATACTAAAGTCTAGTCTTCAAGCCTTCAGTCCACCTGCAGGCCTGTGAGTGATAAAAATAAATGTTCATGACTTGTGAGGTGGTCGTTACACAAAATTACTACAACAAATTCCTCACTTAACACACCACTCTAGTCTATGGCTTTAAAAAAAAAATCTGGACTACTAAGCAATAGCCATTCTCCTGATATTCAACAGTCCTCTGTAGTTATTCTCCACAGAAAAGCCAATGAGGGTGTTTTAGAAATGCAAATTAAATCATACCACTATCCTTCTTAGTGGCTTCCTATTGCACTAGAATATAATTTAATTCAATAATCTATTGGTAATATATTTCCAGAAATACATTTCAGATTACATATGGAGCTGCTAAATAGCTATAGAAAAGAAGGATTTCTTCCCACTCACTGAATTCTAACATAAGAATGTATATGTTTGCTGTGTTTCACTCGTTAGTCAGACTTCTTTCCATGTTAGCTCATAGTAGAACTGAATTTCTACCTGACCTGTGGCTCCTGTCTCTTGTCATCTGACTTACACTTAAGTGTCCAGTCACCAGGATTCAGTTCCAAGTCCACTTCAGATGTTAATTTTATCCAACAAAATTTTTTCCTTCATATCACTTGCCACCATTTGGAAAGACATACACTTAATTCACATACTATTTGGCATTTTTTTTAATATTGAAAGATCCACAGGAGCAAAGTTTTCACTTGGGTTCACCCTTATAGCCAGCAAATCAATTCAATGTTAGTATCTAGGTTATTCAGAGTGCATTGTTCTTGTAGAGCTCTCAATAGGACTTTGTTCTTGTTGAGTTCCTGTAATTATATCCAATTACTGATTATGAATGAGTCACATTAATTCAAATAGTAGCTAAAAGATGAACTTGAATTACTTTTTATTTCTTCAGTGATTGGGCCTTGGAATGGAACTGACCATCTAAAGAAAGGAAAATACAAGCATTTGATATGCTAAATATTAAAATCTAAATAAAAGATGAGTATTTTAATGAATAACTGAATAACAGAGTGAAAATTTTAACACACACTTAAAAATAAAAATGTAATGGTGATTATTTATATATTTCTAAAAAACATCAAGGTTTGAGTATAACATTCTGCCTTATTCCAGGCTCCTTCTTAGAATTGCTTAGTGGTTTCTTTTCTTTTCTTCTTCTTTTTTTTTTTTTTTTGTGGTACTAGAGATGGAACCCAGAAGCATTCTACCTCTGAGCTACATCCCCAGCCCTATCTTTATTCTTTATTTTGAAACAGGCTCTCACTGAGTTGCAAAGGGCCTCACTAAGTAGCTCAGGTTGTCTGTGAACCGTTATCTTCCAGTCTCAAGCCTTCAGAATCTAGGATTACAATCATGCACCACCACACCGGGGTAGTGGTTTCTTATTGCACTAGAATATAAACTAATTCAGCAAGGTACTGAGAATCTGTTACCAGGAGTACCTTTTAGATAGCATGTGTAGGTATTAAATATGTTTCTATGATTCTATGATTTCCTATCCTTGAAGTGATGAACCCCTACCATACAAACCCTGGGAAAGCTAGCACTGGAAATGAACCAGTAATATTTTATTCAAACATTTATCTGAAAGTTCTCCAAGATCAAAGAAAATCAGCAGGAGAAATACTCAGACTTTACTAAGTGTCAAATGGTTCTCAAGGCTGGAAAACATATAGAGTTACTCAGAAGCATGTCGTTAGTTCATATCTAGCTTATCCTATCTGAACACTATGACTTTCTCACTGTTATCTGCACATAGCACACACGGATTAAGTTACTCAACCCATTTCTAAACCACAGGTTATATTACTACAATTTTCTCTCTCTCAAGAAAAATCATACCACAGAATTTATGCCTTCAAGGATGAATCAGCTAAGGTCTATAGTTTCACAAAAACTGAAAATAGGAATTGCCTTACATAATTATAGAGTCCAGCAGGTCCCACCAGCTAACATCTGCCTGCTGGAAAACCAAGAAATATAGTGATTTACATCTCTCTCTCCGTAGGAAAGTTAAAGAAGTAGAGGATTCTCTGATTAATCTTGTAAGTTTTTGTCTGAATCCCAAGGAATAAGCACCAGGAGTCCAGATGTTAAGATCTAGAGAAGACCACAGAATGTCCTAGGATAGAGAGAGAGAGAGAGAGAGAGCGAGAGAGAGAAAGAGAGAGAGAAAGGAATGAAAATGAAATGAATTTGTCCTTTCTCAGTCTTTTTATTCTTTTGGGGTTCAGTGCGTAGGGTGTTGTACACCCACATTGAAAAGGGATGTTTGTTTTTGCTCACTGTACTAATTCAAATGCTAATCTCTTCCAGAAACAACCTCATAATGATGTGAAATAATGTTAGACACTAAGTATTTATCACTTAACCCAGTCAACCTGAAAATAACCACCTCAATTGGCAATTTATTTTATTAATTTATGTATTTGTGAGCTTTATTTATTTTTTAATTTTAATATACTGGTGCATTGTAATCATACAGCACTATGAGGTACAAAATGGTAGAGACGTACATGCACATATCATACTTTTAGCTCTTCCCCAATTCCTACCCCATTTCTTACCCCCTCCCTCCTTCTCAATTTTGGCTTAGTCCCTGAATTTGATGTTTGCAAATGTACATTATGCAATTAGGGTGTTTCCCTCTTCTCTACTCTCCTTACTTAGGTCCCCTTCTTTACTCATTTAAAGTTTTTCTTTCTTTGTCTAAAGTCTCTTCTATTACTCATTTTCTCCCTAGTTTCCACATATTAGGGAGAATATCACTTTTTGTGACTGGCTAATCTCACTTAGTACAATGTTCTCCAATTCCATCCATTTCCCCACAAATGACTTAATTTTTTCTTCTTTATGGCTGAGTAAATTTTCATTGTGTACATATGCCATAGTTTTCTAATCCATTCATCTGTTGATGGACATGTTGGCTAGTTCCAAAGTTTGGCAATTTTGAATTGTGAAGCTATAAACATAGATATGCATGCATTAGCCTAGCAGTTTGATTCTTATTCTTTTGGGTAGATTCCCAGAAGTGGTATTGCTGGGTCATACAGTAAGCTCATTCCTATTCTTTTGAGAATCCTCCATATAGTTTTCCAAAGTGGTTGCACTAATTTGCAATTTCACCAACAATGTATTAAAGTTCTCACTTTTCCACACCTCCACCAGCATTTATTGTTGTATTTTGGTACTAGGGATGGAACCCAGGGACATGTACCTCCCAGCTACATCCTCAGCCCTATTTTTTATTATTTATTTTGAAAGAGGGTCTCACTAAGTTGCGGAGGTCTCACTAAATAGCTGAGGCTGGCTGCGAACCTGCAATCTTCCTGTCTCAGCCTCTCAAGTACTGGGATTACAAGTGTGAGCCTCCACACCCAGGTTTGTTGTTTGTATTTTTAATATTTGCCATTTTACCTAGGGTTAGGTGAAATCTCAGGGGAGCTTTGATTTGATTTACATCCCTGTAATTGCTAATGATTTTAAACATTTTTCAGACATTTATTGATAATTTGAATTTTTTTCTTTTGTGAAGTGTTTAGTTCACTTGTCTATTTTTAATTGCGCTATTCGTTTTCTTAGTAGTGAGTTCCTTGAGAACTCTGTATATTATAGATATTAGTCCTTTGTCAGAGGACTAAGTGGCAGAAGTCTTCTCTGATTCTTTTGGCTCTCTGTTGAGGTTCTTGATAGTTTTCTTTGCTACACAGAAGCCCTTAATTTTAATGCAATCCCATGTATTGATCCTCCTTTAAATTTTTTGTGCCTTTAGGATTTTGTTGAGAAAGTGTTTACCTGTGCCTATGTGTTGCAACATTGGATCTATGCCCTCTTCAAGGAGCTGCAAGGTCTTTGGTCTAATTTCCAGGTCTTTGATCCATCTTTAACTGACACTTGTGCAGGGTGAGAGTGTAGGGTTTGTTTTCATTTTTCTGCACATGGTTAACCAGTTTTGTCAACACCATTTGTTGAACAGGCTATCTTTTATCCAATGTATGTTTTGGGCCCTTTGTGAAAAATCTGTGGAACACTTGAAAGAATGGCCATTTTGATTATATTTATTCTGCATCTCTCTCTCAAGAACATGGAAGTTCTTTCAGTCTTCTAGGATCCTATTTGATTTCTTTTTTCAATGTTTTATCATTTTTCTTGAAGAGATCTTTTACCTCTTCAGTTAGGTTTATTACTAAGTATTTTGTTTTGGAGTGCTATCTTCCAAATACATTGTATGAAGTCAACATCACACTAATACCCAAACCAAATGAATACAGCTCAAAAAAAAAAAAAGAAAATTACAGGCCTTTATCACTGATGAAATTAGATGCAAAAATGCTAAACAAAATACTAGCAATGCACATTCAAAACCACATCAAGAAGATTATATACCTTAACCAAGTCAGGTGCATTCCTTGGATGCAAGATTGGTTCAACATATGAAAAACAATGTAATTCACCACACAAACAGAATTAAAGACAAAAAATTACATGATTATTTCAATGGATACTGAAAAAACATTTGACAAAATCCAACACCCATTCATGAGAAAAGCACTGCAGAGAATTGGAATAGATGGAATATACCTCAGCATCATAAAGGCAATATACAATAGGCCCACAGCCAACATCATATTAAATGGGAAAAAAAAATAAAAGAGTTCCCTCTAAAAACACAAATAAGACAAGGAAGTCGGCTATCAGCACTCCTTTTTAATATAATACTTGAGACTATAGCCAGAGCAATAAAGCAAGAGAAGGAAATCAAAAGAGTACAAATAGAAAAAGGAGAACTAAAACTATCTCTATTTTCAGATGACATAATATGAAATTTAGAAGACCCAACAAATTCAACTAAAAGACTCATAGAACTGATCAACAAATTCAACAGTTTCAACAAATTCCTGAAAAAGAAATTCAGAAAATACTTCCACTCATGTGCTTTCTTTATGTAAATAAAAATAAACATAGATTGTTATTTGCTGTTTTTACATAAAAGTTAGGAATATACACCAAATTTATCTTAATTTTTTTTAACTTGGCTTTATTTTTAAAGCAATTTAGACTTAGAGATAAGTGTTAATATAATAAAGGGATATGAAAAGTTGATATACTCTACCTCTAGTTACCTATATTATAATGTCTTACACTAGTATAGCACATTTTATAATTAATGAGTCAATAATAATACATTTTTAATATTTCTTTGGTTTTTACATGATATCCATTTTCTATCTCAAGGTTCTATCCAGGATACCACATTACATTTAGCTATCATACTCCTTAGGCTTCTCTTGGCTATGACACTTTCTTGAACATTCTTTGTTTATGATGACATTGATAATTCTGAAGAGTACTTGTAAGATATATTACAGGATGTCTCACATTTGGTGTTTGTCTAATAATTTTTTTGATAATTACAGTGGACTTAATGAACTTATTGGAGGAAAACTGTAGAAGGAAACCGCCATTACCATCATACTAGGATACATGCCATCAGTGTGATTTCTCACTGATCACCATAGGCTTCAGCACATGGCGGCACTAATACTTGTCAGGTTTTTACACAGTGAGGTCACTCTTTTATCCTCATCATTCCATATTTTCTGTAATTTTTTCTATATAAATTTTGTTGCTATAGTGTTTGTGCATATATACTCCTATTAGATCTTCATTGTGTTTAGTATGTCAGCATTCTATTACTTTTTGTTAAGATTCTATATTTTATAAAATTATCATTATGCATCTCTATTATTTAGTTTTCACTTACTTAGCATATGTAGGCCATCTTTCTATATTTAACTACATTGAGTTCACACATTTCTAGAGCAAAATTTTCATTTTGCTTCTCAACCCAGAATAAAATTATTTACTTTTAATTTTTAAGCCTGATTATACTTATTAAAAAAGCAATATGAAAGTTTTTCAGATTTTCTCTTGTATAATAGACTCATACAAAATATAACACATACTGCATAATATATATACTAACTTAAATATATGTGAATTTACAATAGTTTCCTTATATTCCACATATATTATTCTATATAATCTATATTATATCTTATGTGATATAAGTTACATTTGTTATATATAATTTATGTGTGAATGTGTATATTCATGTATATAAACTAAATATGTGTGAATGCATGTATGAACATGAATAAATTACATAGACCTATAAAGATATATGTGGGCATGTATATGTGAATGTGTGGTTTATACAATCTCTTTATCTCTTTTTATAGTTACTCTAAAGGTTTGGATATCTTGCATTTTTTCTAATGCTGAACTTTATACTTTGATACAGTACCCCAAGGACTTTTTCTTTTAGATAAGATCTATTATTATTTCCTTACCTCTTATTTTATCAATAAAATTAGTTCTAGTCTTTTTTTCTTCAGTTTTCCTATTCTTTTGTCATATAATCATATTTTAAACTGTGTTATTACCTTTTTTCTCTTAAATGTATCACAAGTCATTACTTCATTAGTCAACTTATCTGGTATTCGTTGATTCTATCCTCATGGATTGGTAATCAGTAAGCTTATTCTACTTCTAGTATTTACTCCCCTCTCTCCCAATTGTTATTAGTCTTTGTATCATTTTAAATTTGCATTTGATCTTTTAATATTTATCTTCACATTTTTGGCTTTCACTTGTAATTAAATACATTCAATGCTTACTGCCAGTTCTTTTGATAAAACACCCTTAGTTCATTGGAAGGCTGTAATACTTTTTTTTAAGAGGGTTTACAAAAACAATTATTTCAAAAGGTTTTGCACAAAAAATTGTTTGTAACCTTTGCATTGGAAGAACAGCTTTCTTGGATGTAAAATCCCGGAATCACACATTTTACAATCCTATAGTGCTTATTGTTTATGTTAAAATGGATAGTTGAGTCAAACCATTACTTAAAATAGATTTGACAAGCATTTCAGTATCTACTGTATGCCAAGCACTGAGTTAGATGTTAAAGTTACTCAAAATGAAAAAGAAAACCAACAACAGAAAAAATTTAAAAAATGCTTTTGTAGACCATCCAGTCTAAAAGAGGAGAAAAAATTTTAACAAGTAATTACAGTAAAATCTAAAAAAAATCAATAATGAAGATAAGTATGAAATGTCAGGGAGGAAATGAAAAAATAAATATTAATACTAATCAAGACAATGTATATTTTATCTAAAAGTAAAGTCTAATAAATAACTCTTAATCATTAAATTACTAGTGATGTTCAATGCTGTATTCATAAGTGGCTATTTAAAAATACAGGACGGGTGTGGTGGCACACACTTGTAATCCCCGTGCTTGGGAGGCAGAGACAGGAGGATCGCGCAGGCTCGAAGCCAGCTACGCTGGCTTAAGAGATCCTGTTTCTAAATTTAAAAAGTATATATAAAAAAATAGGTCTGGAAGTGTATCCCGGAGGTAGAAGGTTTCCAGGAACCCCAGTATCATAAATAAATAAATAAATAAATAAATAAATAAATAAATAAATAAATAAACAAAGTAAAAAATACATGTGTCCATTAAGTTGAAAGAGAGCTCAAAGGATGTGGCAGAAAGCAGTCCTGTTTTCTCCCACTCTTTACTGTGCTCTGTGCAGTATGCTCTTTTTCTCTTGAATTGTCTCTTTGGAAGGCTCGTTATTGTTGAAATCACTCTCAATAATTCATTCATTTTAGAATATCTCGAACACTTCTTATTTCCCTTGTGTAGATGACACCATAGGATACAAAACATGCAGCATAAATAAGAAATAAAAAGCAGGCCTTTTATTTTTATTTTTAAATGTGGATAATTTTATTTTTATTTATTTATTTGATTTTATGTATATCATATTGAAAATGATATACATTTAGACTGTATTTGGTGGCCATTTCCTCACACTTCCCCTTCCTTCCCTCTCAGCAAGGAGTGTCCAGGTTAACCATGCTACATTCACACTTTTACACATATTCAGATGTAGCTCCTCCATTAATCAATCTCAGCCTTCTTCCTCTCCTACCCTTCCATTCTAGCTTTGCTGAATTTCTCCTCCATTATCTAGAGTTACTCTGGTATTCCTAATACTTTCTACTTTGGGCATATTAGAGAAAACATATGTCCCTTCTCTTTCTGTGCCTGACTGATCTCACTTAACATAATGTTCTCCAGGTCTTTCCATCTTCTTATGAATGACATGATTTTGTTCTTCTTTATAGCTGAGTAGAATTCCATTGTGTGTATTTCCCATAATTTTGCCAACCATTCATTTAAGAAAATTTTTTATTGGTGCATTATATTAATACATCATATTGGGGTAAAAACCTTGTGTGCACATACATTTAGCCCCTCCCCATTTCCCACCCCATTCCCTCCCCGCGCCTCCTCCCCATGCTTGGCTTAGTGGTTGACTTTGATATGTTTAAGTACATTGTGTGTTTTAGAGAATTTCCTTCTTCCCCCCTCGCATCCCCTCATTTAGGTTGTCTTGTTTGCTCCTCTGTAGGATTTCCTATTTGATCTAGAGTTCCTCCTATGACCCATTTCTCCTTAGCTTTCACATATTAGGGAAAGCATCCGATTTCTTATTTTTTTTGACTGACTAATCGCGCTAAGCATAATGTCCTCCAGTTCTATCCATTTCCCTGAAAATGATGTAATTGAGTTTTTTTTTAATGGCTGAGTAAAATTACATTGTGTACATTTCCCACAGTTTTGTAATCCATTCATCTGTTGATGGGCATCTTGGCTGGTTCTATGGTTTGGCTATGGTGAATTCTGCAGCTATGAACATAGATACACATGCATTAGTTTGGTAGTTTGTTTTCCTTTCTTGTGGGTAGATACTCAGAAGTGGTACTGCTGGATCAAATAGTAGATTTGTTCCCATTATTCTGAGGATTCTCCAGATTGTTTTCCAAAGTGGTTGCACTAATTTGCAATCTCACCAACAATGTTTTAGAGTTCCCACTTCTCCACATCCTCGCCAGCAATTGTTGTGTTTTGAATGATTGCCATTCTAGTTGGAGTTAAGTAAAATCTCAGGGTAGTTTTGATTTGCATCTCCCTGATTTCCAGTGATGTTGAGCATTTTTTCATGCATTTTTGGCCATTTGAATTTCTTCCTTCATGAACTGTCTACTTAGTTCCTTTGCCCATTTTTTATTAGATTATTTGTTTTTTCATTTGATTTTCAACAAAGGGACCAAAAACATACACTGGAAAAAAGGTAGCCTGTTCAACAAATGGTGTTGGCAAAACTGGTTAACCATATGCAGAAAATTGGAAATTAATCCCACTTTCTCACCCTGCACAAGAGTCAATTCCAGATGGATCAAAGACTTGGAAATTAAACCAGAGACCTTGAAGCTTTTAGAAGAGGACATAGGTCCAACACTGCAAGAGATAGGCACAGATAAACACTTTGTCAATAAGACCCTAAAGGCACAACAAATTAAAAGGCGAATAAATATGTGGAATTGCATGAAACTGAAGAGCTTCTATTCAGCAAAGGAAACTGTCAAGACCCTCAACTGAGAGCCAACAGAATGGGAGAAGATTTTTTACCACCTATACCTCCGATAGAGAACTAATATCTAGAATATACAGAGAACTCAAGAAACTCAAAACTAAAAAAACAAATATTCCATTCTTGTTTTGATGGAGACCTAGGTTTTTTTCCATATTTTGGCTATTATGAGTTGTGCTGATATTCACTATAACCTCAAAACCAATAAAATACCTAGGAATAAACCTAATCAAAGATGTAAAAGACCTCTACAATGAAAACTATAAAATATTAAAGAAAAAATTGAAGAAGACCTTGGAAGAGGGAAAAATCTCCCTTGCTCATGTCATGGATAGACAGAATAAATATAATCAAAATGGCCATTCTGCCAAAAGTGATCTACAGATTCAATGCAATTCCTATCAAAATACCAATGACATTCTTCATAGACCTAGAAAAATCAGTCAGGAATTTCATATGGAGAAAGAAAAGACCCAGAATAGCCAAAGTAATCCACAGCAATAAGAGCTAGGCAGGAGGCATCACAATCCCCGACTTCAAATTAGAGCAATATTAGTAAAAACAGCATAATATTGGCACAGCAATAGGCACAGTGACCAGTGAAACAGAAGAGAATATACAGAAACAAACCCACACACCTATATTCAATTGATCTTTGACAAAGGGGCCAAACTCATACACTGGAGAAAAGACAGCCATTTCAACAAATGGTGCCGGGAGAACTGGCTATCCATTTGTAGAAAGATGGAACTAAATACTTACCTCTCGCTATGCACAGGTATCAACTCGAGATGGATCAAAGACTTAGAAATTAGACCAGAGACTGTGAAGTTATTAGAGGAGGGCATAGGTTAAACACTACAACATATAAGCAAAGGCAGTCAGTTTCTCAACAAGACTTCCAAAGCTCGGGAAATTAAAGCAAGAATTAATAAGTGGGATGGCATCTAACTAAAAAGTTTTTATTCATCAAAGGAAACCATCAAGAACCTAAAGAAACAGCCCATAGAATGGGAGAAGATCTTTACCAGCCACCACTCTGATAGAGAGCTAATATCTAGAGTATACAATGAGCTCAAAAGACTGTACACTAGCAAAACAAAAGCAGGCTTTTTACATATCAGGTGATATCAAATGCTCTAGAATAGTGGGGATAAAGAATGATTTGTAGGCTGTGTCTTTGCTTTTTCAACTAACTCCTTTGTTGTTCAGAAGTTTTTCAACTTGATCTAATCTCATTTAGGTCTTTTTCCTCTTGTTGCCTATACTTTTGAGTTTTATCCAAAATAAAATTCTTACCCATAATAATGGCATAAAGCATCTCCCCTGTGCTTTCTTCTAGTAGTGTATTTTTCAAAATAGCTAGAAGAATAAATTTTGAGTGTACTTACTCCAAAGAAATGACAAATATTTAAAGTGATGGAGATGTTAAATTCCCTAATCTGATTATTATGCAATATATATGAATTAAAACATCACATAGTACCCTGTAAATATTGCTATGTATATATTAAAATAAATCAAAAATTTGAAAAACCAATGACTTGTGTATAGTGGCCAATTTTAGTTGGTGGGCCCAGATCCATTTTTAATGAGTCTGTATTTGAAAAGTGATGTCTGAAACTTGAAAGAGTCAATGAGCCCGAGAACACATGAGTGGATGAAGAGCTTTCAGAGTAGAGATATCTACAAGTGCAAGTTTCTAGGAGAAACAGGATTGGTGCATCCCATAGGAGATGAGGAATGCTGAGAACTTGGCCAGAGGAATAGAACAGTAAGGAGCCATCAGGGACCAGATAATGTGGGTAATGGTCATTTTCAAAGTCTTGACTTTATTATGAAAGAAAATGGAAGCATTAAGATGATTTTTGAGTATAAGGATGACATGATCTGCCTTATATTTTAAAGGGTCACCTTGGCTACTGTATAGAAAAATAGGGACAAGGATTGAAATGAGGAGACAAAATTAAGAGGCTTTTTACAATGCAAGTGAAAAATTATGAAATTTAAATACAGTGTCTGTCTTGATTAGAGGAAAATAGTCAGTTTTTGCCTTTTTTCTTTGTTTGTTTCTTTCTTTTTTACTTGAGATTGAACCCAGGAGCATTCTACCTCTGAAATATACCCTAGACCTTTTTATTATTTTATTTTGAAACAGCATCTTACAAGGTTGCTGAGGGCCTTGCTAAGTTGTTGAAACTAATCTCAAACCTTTGATCATCCTGTCTCAGCTCCCCAAGTAGGAGGAGTGTGCCATTGTGCCCCACAAGCAGATTCTGGATATTTGCAGGTAGAGTCATTATGCCTTCTTAATGAACTAGACATGGAATGTCAGAGAAAATACTCAAGAATGACTTTAGAATTTTTCTAAATTTCTGGAGAATTGTAGTTGCCATATATTGAGATGAAAGAAGAAAGATACAGGCTTAGTGAGTAGATTAAAAACAAGAGTCAGATTTGGCAAACAAAATTAATTGTGGCCTAGTACAACACAGAAATGAACAGTGTTGAATTGAATTTAAAGTCACAGGACTGGGCAGACATACCTAAGAAGTGGGTTCAAATGGAGAAAATAGGTATAAAGTTGAACCCTGGAACACTTCAGAATTTAGAAGTAAGGAATCTGGGAAAGCTACAGGCATAAAAAAGAAATAGTGTTATAGGAAGAGAATCAAATAGTATTTTGTTCTAATGGAACAATGAAAAAAGTGTATAATGGAAAAAGGTGATTATATTAGTTAATTTTCTGCTACTATAATTAAATGTCTGCCTCCAGGTAACTTTATAAAGAAAAGAGGCTTATTTTGGCTCACAGTTCTGGTCTAATGTTAAGTGCTCAGCATCTGATGAGGGCCTTCTTGGTGGAAGAATCTAGAAGTGGTAAAGGAAATCACATGGAAAAAGAGAGTATGCATGTGCATTTATGTTGATCTTTATCTTCTTATAAAGCCACCAATATTTCATAATGGGGGTCTTATTATGATTAATTTAATGCTAGTCATCTTCCAAAGCTCCATGTTTTCCTACTATAGTCTGATTAAGTTTCTACCTTCCTAATATTCCACAACAGACTTAAATATGAACACATGACACCCTGGAAGACATTTCAGCCATATCCAAACCATATCAATCGTGTAACATAGACTGGTTTTCAGTCAAATGATCTGAGGACCAAGAGGAAACCACAAGATTTGTGAATATTTGGAGATTATTTTACACTTCAATAAGGGCAGATTTTATAGAATGTTATGGGTAAAAACCTGACTGATACTAAATTATAAGGATAATGAGCAGGCAGATACTGAGAACTCTTAGTTTTGTTGCAAAAGGGAGTAGAGAAAGAGGCTTTCAATTACTTTCACTATAAAAATACCATATTAATCATTAAAATGTCATTCTGTATATGATAAAAATTTTCCAATTTTGGCTCACTTTAGCCATGGAAATATTCCAGTGGCACAAGACTGATGTGGATGACTCCCCTGTTTCCTTGACTATCTCTTCTACTACTCTACTAATTAAAGTCAGCTGGGTCCACAGAGTCCACAGGCAAGAAAGAAGGAGGTACAAGGGCCAGGAGAGGTGACACTTAGCCAGCATTAATGTACCTTGAACTTCACCTTTTTCAAGCTTCACAGGTATTTATAACTAACCCTCTTGACTTGGAAAATGTTCAGACTTGGCCTCTGTCTGTGTGTCCATTACAAGATCCATTTTCCTTAATTCAGGCAATTAATCCTGCAGCTATTTTATTATACATATTCCCTCACCACTCTGGCATTGAGCCATTGACCTCAGACATCTCTGTTGAGCCAACATTCTCACCAACTAACTCTCTTTGGGCTAAATTTTCTTAGAACCACATGATGGGCATGACTGGTATAGCCTTTGCCCTAAAACCTTTAGGGAAATCAGACTTGTTAAGAGGCAAATGCTCTTCATGCATTAGCTGAACAGTCAGGAAACCAGGCAGTGTTAAACTTTTGGGATTTTCCAGGCTGGAGTATTATGCCAATGTTACCTTCTGCCATCCTGACTGACTGTTTCCTTTGCTATATCATTTGTCCAAGGGTGAACCATGGAGAATGAGCTAAATACTGATGACTTTTATTGCATGCTTATGATGTCAAGCAATGCTCTAGAATCTTCATTAAACTTAAAAATGTACTGCTCACTCCATCCCTATGAGAAAGATATTCATTTCACACCTGAAGATACAGAAGAATTTACATAGTTAAGTAATGGTCCCAAACCCAGGTGAAGTAGCAAGCCCAGGATTTCAACTGAGACTGTCTAGCAGTGGTGTCTGTAATCTCAGCCAAAAATCTCCTCTGTCAAAAAGAAACCAAGACTCAAATCCACACAGCTTATCAACTGCCTTAAGAACAGGAAAACTAACTTTCTGAATTTTTAATACTTTTATTTGTACGTTTGAGTCTGTATATGTTACATTATACAGTGCCATTGGTGTTGTCATTTTACAGGGTCTCGCTAGGTTGTGGAAAGCCTTGCTACATTCCTGAATCTGTCCTCAAACCTGTGATCCCTGTCTCAGTCTCTCAAGTAGTGGGATTACATAAGTGCACCACCATATCCAGCTTTATATTTTTTACACTTTTATTGGTGTATTATCATCTCACATCAGAATATAGTTTCACAGTGATACTAACATACATGCACACAGCACTTGGTGGGCTTTCCCTTGGCTCCTTCCCCACTTGCCTATTCCCCATGTTAGATATTGAGTCTGAGCTGGGTGTGGTGGTGCACGCTTGTAATCCCAGCATTCGGGAGGCTGAGACCAGAGGATTGCGGTTTGCAGACAGCCTCAGCTACTTAGTGAGCCCCTCTGAAACTCAGTGAGACCCGGTTTCAAAATAAAGAATAAAAATTAGGGCAGAGGGTGTAGCTCAGTGGTAGAATGCCCCTGGGTTCCATCCCCAGACCCACACACACACAAAAAGCTATTGAGTCTGACACTGGTATTCTCACATATGTAATAATGTCCATGGAAGTGATTTCTTCACTGATGCTCTTTATCTTCAACCTCTTCCCCTGGCCTACTTCCCTGGTTCCAATGGAGTTTCTCCTCCACTATCTAAAGTCCCTCTTGTATCCTGATTACTCCCTGGCTTCTGCATATGAGAAAAAACATATATCCCTTGACTTTCTATAACTGGCTAATCTCAGTTAACCTAATGTTCTCCAGGTCCATTCATTTTCTGGAAAATAAAGTGATTTTGTTCTTTATTGCTAATTAGAATTCTACTGTGTTTATTCCCCATAGTTTTGTAATTCATTCATCTATTGATGGACACCTTACATTGATTCTGTACTTTGATTATTGTGAATTGTGCTGCTATAAACATAGATATGCATATATTACTATAACATTCTGATTTCTGTCTTTTTAAAAAGATACCCAGGAATGGTATAGCTAGGTCATACAGTGAGTCCATTCCTGAATTTATGAGGAATTTCTACACTGATATTCATAGACACTATACTAATTTGCAGTCTCACCACAATGTTCAACATCATTAGCAATAAAGAGTTGTAAATCAACACTATACTTATTTTATCTAACTTCAGTCTGAGTGTCAATCATCAAGAAGTCAAACAACAATAACTTTCGGCAAGGCTGTGAAGAAACAGAAACTCTTCTACACTGTTGGTAGGATTGCAAATTAGTATAGCTGGCTTTATTTTTCAATATTTTAGTTAAATTTAAGTTAACATTAAAATATAAGTAATGTGTTTATTTCTTAAATGCATTCTTATTTTAAAAGTTATTACATAAATTATATTTTACAAACATAAAAAGAGTATTCATTAATATACAAAGATAATTAAATATAACACTTTACATGCTGTCTCAAGAAATCAATATATGATGGGAGCCATCTCATAGGCTACAAATACTCTGATATATTGCAGTTTTTGCAAAGACAGATCCAGCTTCAAATTATCTACCAGAGGGGAACTAGATGGTTTTTCTGGAGAAAATATTGCCAATGTTATTAATGACCTATCAAAAAATAAGCAAGCAAAGAAAAAATCCATTCAATTATCTTCCTTAAGACTATATGAGCTTACAGAAAAATTTATAAACAGAAATGAAAAAAAGCATGAAAGAGTCCAGAAGTAAACAGCAAAGTATATCACTTCATCTTCTCTCATAGAAAGTCTCTCTACATCAATGCACTGTCAGAGTCACCCGGATAGCTAGTTCAAAATATAAAGTGACGCCAGGCGTGGTGGCACACGCTTGTAATCCCCGCGCTTGGAAGGCAGAGACAGGAGGATCGCGCTGGTTTGAAGCCAGCCTCACTGGCTTAAGAGACCCTGTTTCCAAATAAAATATAAAATAGGTCTGGGAGGGTAGCCTGGAGATGGAAGGGTTTCCAGGAACCCCAGTACCACCAAAAAAAAAAAAAAACCCAAAAACATACAAACAAACAAAAACAAAATGTCTTTACCAATTTCTTAAAGTGCACTCTAGGTTCAAGCTATAATCCTAGTTTATTCAACTTTTGTTTAATTCCAAAGATACCTAATTATTAGAACAGTAGCTTTCTGAACCTCAATCTCTATAATGTCTATGTAAGTACCACTTGAGGATACAATAGCATCACTTACTTGATAGTTAAATAGTTTTTAGGTATATATGGATATATGGATAGATAGTGAATTTAATCTCATGTAGCCCATATATCCATTTAACAATTGATGAAAACATTTTGTTAGTCATTTCATAGTTTTCTGTGCATGTATACACAATTTTGACTTGCCAACTAAATCACCATTGAAATACAGCATATGCTTCTTCCATGAAATATTGCACTATAGATGATTTATATTTAACAATTCAAAAAATAATTTTCAGAACATCAATATTTCCAATGAGATGTTATAAAAGAATATGCTGTTAACAAAAGAATACAGCATAGTAATCTCAATATCACTGTGCATGATACATAAAATATGGCTTTTCTTATATGAAATCTGACACAGGCACAGAGACTAAGAAACCAACCTGGCATTTGAAATTTACAATGAGTCTCAGATAATGAGAGCTTGTTGAAAATTTGTATATCTGATTAGGATGTTTAAGGGAGAGGAAGAACTTTAGCAGATGGCAAGTGTAAATTGAAATGTAATCTAAACACCTGAACTTTTGTAGAAACACACATTAGCTAAAACGCAATTATGAAATCTAATTACATTTCTTGTGAAACCTACTTTTAACATGTTGATCAGTTATTAACAGTATAATATTTGTAACTACTTGGAGCACAGCAGGTAGAGTAAAGACCCAATGCAATGGGGCAAAGTATAAAATGTGCATGGTTCATCTACTGAGTCATCATGCTTCATGATTATAAGGAAAATGTGCTCCAGTTCATTTGTGACTAATTGGCAAAATCCTCATTACAAAACAATAGCTATACATATAAATCAGAAAATTTTCTTAACTACTTCTTGACTGGACTCAGTTGTTTTTCCATCCAGGAATCCTCTCATGGAATCTTGCTTGACTTCTTTCCTTTACTGCTGTGCTTAGGAATAAAAGCAGAAAAAAAAATACTGATCAATATGGCAATCAAGATAATGCAATAAGACATATTTTATTTGTTTGCCATCCTATAACCGCCAAAGAGACTAACACTTCAGGAAAGATAATAGAGGCTTTAGGGCAGCATGTGAATTAATTTGCTGGTTTTCAATTTTTTTTTTTAGAAAAAAATGTTCTTTGGTTCATGTGTACAGTTTAGAGCACCATTAGTTGAAGTTGTGCACAAATGCATAAGAAGGAAATGTCTCCTTTAAGGTTAATGCGGTTTTAAAGTCATGATGTGACTTCTGTATTGAAAATGTGGCTAGTTTCATCTAGTCTAAATTGGGGATATGCATCATTGTCTCTTTTTGCCTCAGGACAGTACTGAAAATGAGATGTTTTATTTCAATGTATTTTCCCAGTTGAAATTGTGTAAATAAATAGATTGGGAAAGATTTAATGAAATCATTCATAGCCTCAAGCCAGCTGGTGGTTCTGTTCTAAACATTTGGCATAATCAACTGTCTGAGAGATTGAAAGTCCTAGGTCCCAGGATTGAAGATGATCATGAGTTCAGAGAAGAGAGCAGCTAGAAAGGGGTTGGCAAGATGTCTTCAGATACACCAAATATCATCTACATAGGCTAGGTTAAATGAAGTAATAAGTAATGTAGAGCATTTTAACCAATAAAAAGAAGCCATCTGGGGTACTCAGATATTAAAATTCATATTTTGACTGAAAATGCATTGGATTAGAATTCAATAGCGTTTAGTTTTCCTTTTCGCTTCTATTAATAACACCAGTTGCCTTTAGATAAGCCAGATCATTTCTCTTTGACTCAATTTTGTTGTAGCAAAAACTATGTAGTTGGAAAAGAGCAGCAGTTCCAACACTGTTTTACCTAGAAGGTGTTCCAAAACAGAACAAAACAGTTACAAAGATAGACCTGGGTACATTATGCCTCCATGCCTGAAGTGCAGCAGTATTGTGTTTTCCTGTTGTGTCTTAGATTTTTATTTAAAGGAGTCATGCTATTATAAAATCATTTGCAAAAAATTAGTGGTTGGATAAAGATTTCTCAAATAGCCTTCAAATCTGATAATAGGATACATATTTCAAATAAAATATATAATTGTTAACTCTACAATGAATAACCTCTGTGACAAGGTTTGTGTACCATGAGTTTTTTCCTCAACACCAAATTAATGTTAAAGAATGAGTGTCACAAAAAAATAAAGTGGAGATATACTATGAATATTCTCACACTGATAAGAGAAAACTCAACATTAACATTTGCTTGGACCTCAGAAAAACTGGAGAAAATAATTCTTTTTGATAATTTTTTGCTTTGAATAGACTATAGGAGGAAATATGCACATGAAGGAGTATTACTTCTCCAGTGCAAATTAATTCTTTGAATTATTTCTAGAACAATTTATTAGATTATAAAAAACTGTAACAGATTATAGTTATTTTAAGAAACTATTGAAACCTCAACATAAAGCCCACAGAATGGGAGAACATTTTTGCCATCTATTCCTCCAATAGAGGACTAATATCTAGAATATACAGAGAACTCAAGAAACTCACCCCCAAGAAAACAAAGAACTCAATAAAAAAAAAAGGGCAAGTGAACTAAATAGGCACTTCATAACAAAAGAAATTCAACTGGCCAATAAATAAATTAAAAAATGTTCAACACCACTAGTAATCAGAGAGCTGCAAACCAAAACTACCCTGAAATTTCACTTAACTCTGATTAGAATGGCAATCATTATAAACACAAAAAATCCTGACAAAGATGTGGAGAAGTGGGAACTCTTGTATGTTGTTAATGGGATTGCAAATTAGTGCAACCACTTTGGAGGATCTTTAGAAGAATGGGAATGAACCTACCTTAGATCCAGCAATATTACTTCTGAGTATCTACCCAAAAGAATAGAAACTAAACTACCAAACTAATGCATGTGTATCTATGTTCATAGCCACATAATTTACAATTGCCAGACTATGGAACCAGCCAAGATGTCCATCAACAGAGGAATGGATTATAAAACTATGGAATATGTACACAATGAAATTTTACTCAGCCATAAGGAACAAAATTACATCATTTACAAGGAAATGGAGAACATTATGCTAAGTGAGATTAGTCAGTCACAAAAAGTAAGAAATTGGATGCCCTCCCTAATATGCGGAAGCTAGGGAAAAAAGGAGGCAAAGGAAGAATGCTTAGATGAAGGAGGAGAAACCATAGATGAGCAAATAAGATGTCCTAACTGAGGGGAAGGGAAGGGTGGAAGTGGGAAATTCCAAAATATACATGATGTCCATTCACAAACATATCAAAGTCAATCACTAAGTCAAATGTGAGAAGGAAGGAGAGGGGAGAAAATGGGATGAGAATTGGGCAAGGGTTAAATGAATGATATATGTATATATGCCTTTACCATCTTGTAGTCCATTAAGATGTATGACGACAATGCACCAATTAAAAAAGAAACTACTGATCTGAAGAAGTAATGTTTGTTTTATTGAATGGTGTAAGAAATGAGTTTTTGTCAAAAATGTTTTTTATATAACCTCCCATTGCAAAAAATATTTTACATGCATTCAAAAAAATCTAAAATTTAGAAATTAGTTATTTTCCTAAATGTGAAAGGTAAATTGAAGCATTCAATAGAAAGGCAGTCTGTTCCAATATTTCTCATTTTATCATATTTTGATAAATTATATTGTAACTCATCTAATCAAATCCCAGTAGCTATGGGATAAAATTTACAAGTATGCAGCCTAATTCTTAGCTAGGACTTGAAAATAGAATTCACTAACAATCATGTTTATATTAGAGGGTATTTTATTTTAAAATAAAGTATATTTGTGGAAAAATCATGCCTAAAATTTCCACTCATTCTCACATTCTCTTAATTAGTATCTAAAGTGATGTAGAAGAGTCCTCCCTACGTAGTTACTTTGACTGTCATCAATCGTGGAAAAGGCTTATGTGGTTTTATCAAGGGAATAGACACATAGGCAAGAATAATGATCTTCTTTTGAAAATAATTAAAAAGGGCAAAAGTATTAATTTGTTGGATTCAACAAAACCTCAAAATATCTTTCAAAACCAACTAGAAAGAAAGTTGTGTTTATGGGTGCTTCAAAAAGTTCCACACCACTTCTTAAAGAAAAAAGCTGCCTTCCATTTAACTAATCCCTAAGACAAATGCAGCTAGGCAGTGGGGTCTATGGAACAATCCTCATCAGAACAGCTTACAGGGTTCTATGACTCTCATACAGATAAATGAAGATATATTGTTGACATTAGAAGATGGAAACATGTTAAGTCAACTTTAAATATTTAATGTTTATTAAAAGTTAGGCATAGTGAGCTAAATAACATCTAAACACACTCATTTAGGAATATAGGAGAAAAATGAAATGCCTCCCTAAAACCAAGGAGTATAGTCAGACCAAACTAACCTAACATCATTTTCCACCTAGCCATTCAATGTATATTGCCATCTCCTAGTTAACAGATTTTCTTTCTCTTGCTATACAGGAGAGGTATACACATACATGTTAAGCATGTGTTCTACCACTTAGTTATATCCATAGATCCCAAGAGATTAATTTTATTTTCGTGGGTCCAAAAAATTGAGACCAGTAAGAAAAGTAAAATAGCTATTACCTATTTGGAAATGCTTTGACTCATCTCAGATAAGCAATCAGAAAGTTATCTGATTAAGTGAAACTTTTGATTTTTAGTATTGTGATATTAATTGTAATACTGATTAAGTCAGAATCCTTCTTAGACTTATACTGAGGAAAAACATCTAGGCAATAAAAACCTACATCAAATGCACTGGTATAAGTTCACCTATGTGGTGTGCTATTCTCTTCCAGATATATTTCACATATCATACTTTGATGTTTGATGAACTAAAAAGATCATTGCTAAAAAAAAGTATAAGAGAGAATCTTAAATATGACTTTATATGTTATTCTGAGTAGTCACTAAACTACTCTCTTTTCCTTACGTTGACTTCACCCCACTTATCACAAGATTCACAAGTTCCAAGATAAAATCAGATATCACAGAACTCTAGTACTGATGTGCTCCCAAAGTGACAAAAAGTAAAGGGATCTTCCTTCCCTCTTAGTTGAGTTGGTCTCTAAGGCAGATGGTTAATTCATTGCACCTGTAACCAATTAGCCATTCAAAACAACTGATTCTTCACAGTAAATTGTTGCCTTGCCAATCTGAGAAGCAGGTGCACATTCAATGGCTAACTCGCCAAGTGCTTGGGTACACAAGACAAAATCATCCAAATACAAAATTCTGTTAGATTAATGTGCATAAAAAATACAACCAGTTATAATAATTCAATTCTAAATTAAGAATTTAATTATTTGAAGTTTTGAATTACAGCTCTGAGAATTTTTTTTTTTCACTTTGATATTTGGCTACTGAATTAAGCAGCTGTTTTTTTTTTCATGAAACTTAACTTTTTAAAAAAATAAAGCTTAGAATTTCATTTTTATTCCTTTTGGAAACAGTGGATTTTTATCCCAACAAACATGTTTGATTATATAGTAATCCATTTAATATATTAGTTCCAAAACAGGTACCACGATATGAAAGTTTTATCAACTTTCTAGCCCTGCACCGTAAATGACCTCATGGAACTGGGTACTAGTCCCCAATGCTTTGAATATTATTATCCATGTGTTTCTTGTGTTATATTATTATTGTCATTATTATTCTTATATCTTTGTGTCTCAATTTTGACTTAAAGTAGTCTCACATTTCTTCTTTTACTATTCTAGTAACCTTGGATTAAAAAATCACTAGAGGCTAAGTATTAGAATAAAAGGTGAATGATGAATAAGGCAGACCTGATGACTACTTTAATGAAGTTCATAGCTGAGGACAGATACTGACAGACACATTGATAATTACAATTTAGTTTTATTTCAGATCTTAGGATCAAGAAAGCTACCTAGAATAAGTGAATGTGTAGCCCAAGATCTGGTGATGAACAATTCTTTAATTAACCAAAAAGAGAGCGAATGATTTTCCAAGAAGTCCTCTATCTGAGGTCTTTTGACTCCCAATGCCAATCTCCGCAGCTTTTACAGAATTATGTCTTTAAGAATACTTCAGATATCCACCATCTTCCATTTAGAGACTACCCATTTTCTATTGAAGGAATTACAAACTTGAAATTAAGTTTCCAATCTCATCATCTTCTCCAATAAAGAGGCTATAGTTCAGTGTTGCTGTAATATCAATCCTTTGCTGAACAAAGGATTTTTTTTGCTTTTGTTTGTTGTTGTTGTTGTTGGTTGTGCTATTTATGCTGAGAGTTCCACATAGTAATGCTTCCTCCACCAATTAAATTCCTACTTATCCTCTGAATCTCTATAAAAATGCTAACTTGTCTGAAAAGTGTGTCCTTTCTCCCCCCATTCAGAATTAATTGCTTATTTTCTGAAATTCTCTTCTTTTATATAATCCGTATGTTTTTCTACTTCACCCAGTAGTTCTTTGTTTACATGTGAAGCTAAACTAACTACAAGGAAGCCCTCATCTCATCCCCTATAGACTTGCTAGTCTTACTCTCCAGTCTTCACAGGCTTCTACCCTACCTGCTGCATTACCATGGCATTGGAAATGAAATAGACCACGAGCTACGGTCTCCCTTCAAACAGCAGGAGAAACCTGGTACCAGATAAACACAGTGGTATGTATCTCTAGCTGGTTTCCCTTTTAGCATCTAGAATTTAATCTTGCTGGTGATTTTCCTTCCTCTCCCAAGTGCCCTGAGTTTCCTGCCATCACCTGGCCTCTTCACTCTAGTGTTCCTGATGAAGTCTCATTTGGAATTTTGGATCCTTCTGATATAGATGGTATAAAACTCCTTGCAAATATAACAAAGTTTTCACACAGTTGGACTTGGCTTTAAGGAATTACAGATTTTTTAAAAATTGCCTTTAGGAATATTTTCTCTTTTCGACCAAAAGCAAATGCATGAGTTTCTTTTAAAGTATAAGACACTCAGAACAAGGTATAGTGGGCTTTTCCTAACATTCTTTTGCACTCTAATCTAGTCCTGTAGAAATTCTCTGACCTGTAGGGTTGTCACAGAGAACCCTCCCAGGGTTATGTGGAAACCTTTCATCTCAGGTCTGTACAGTGATGTTAATATTTGAAAAGAACTAACTCCTGGTTATAATATCCCCTTTATGGAGCCCTGAGGGATACTATATGCCTTCTTGCAACTAAAACCCCTGAGAATCCTGTGACTCTTGATGGCCCAGAGCATCCCTGGATATGGGCTTTGGTTATCCACAATTACAATATGCCTAATGCTGTTTTGAAAAATGCCCCATGCAAACCTTGCCTAGGATGATGCTTTGTGCACAGTAGGCATTCAATAAGTGAACTGAATTTTTCTCAAGAACAAACATATGGCATAGATTACTACAAAAGTGAAAATCCTGTACAACATACTGCATTGCCATCTTAGGAGGAAAAGAATCTTGTTAATGCTTATGGTGACAAGTTTATGTCCTGAAACATGAGATCTGATTAGCTTTTTATTTTAGCTCTCATAACTACTAGTTTTATTGCTGGTCATAAAATTATCCTGCTCATTTTGAAATTCAGCTGCAAAATAGAACACCTTGACCTCTTATTACTGTAGTAAATTTATGTGAACATATGACTTCATGTCAGACAGTTACTTAACTAGGGTTTGGGATTCTTGGGAGTTTATGTTAAAGAAGTCCTACTGGGGAGAACCTCAGGGATGGAACCATGTTGGGAGCATTTGTCCGTGATTAACAGTGGTAACAACAAAAAGTAGAAGTGTGTTGAAAAATCTCATTTTCATGGTTGAAATTTTATGGTCATTATGATAAATCATGGGTTCAATATTGGAATTTTAGTATTATGATCTGGGGCTACATCCATGAACAGTTGTTCCTGTAAACTTGTCGTTTACTAGTGTTACAGTTATATATAAAATGCCCCCTAAAGAGCTCATTTATTAATGTTTGGAACTGATATAATTGAGTCATGAGGGTTGTAATCCCAGCAGCGGATAAATTTTTGTAATGGATTGGGTCAGTAGTGTGTGGCTGGAGGTAGGTCCCTTGGGGTGTGGCCTTGGGGATTATATAAATAGCGCCTCCTCCTTCTGCTCTCGTTCTGGCTTCTAGCCTCTATAATGTGAGAAGCACAGCCTATTTGCTTTCCCTCTCACTGCCTCTCGCCACCATGCCCTGAGATCCGCAGTTCCTGGCCTCACATGAATTAAACCCCAAACCATAATAAAATAAATCTTTCTGTAGTTATGTAGTCAGCCTTAGATTAGAGCTACAAGAATGTAGACAGGAACAAATACTTAAGAGTACAACACAGAGGAACCAACTTAAAACTTAAAATAATGTGTGCTGAGTACCTACTATGAGTTTTTGGCTTACTCTGTAAATAGAAAAACTACCAGCACCTTCTAGTATTAAAAAGGGTAAACAAAAAGACATTTAATAGATTGTGAAAGCTCTCACATTTCTGATACTCTTTGTTGTGGTTGGAATATTAAATGTCCCCAAAACAGGTTTGTTTGTGAAGATTTGTTCTCCAGCTGGTGGTGCCATTGGGAGATGGTGAAAATTTTAGAAGGTACAGCCCTGTTGGAAGAAATTAGGTCATGGGGAGTGTCCTCTTGATGGGACCACACGGACCCCACCCCTTTCCTCTCTCTTTTCCACTTCTGGGATACCAAAAGTGAACCACTTTCCTTTATTACGTATCTCTGCCATCATATACCACCTTACCACACAAAAGCAACTAGGCCAAGACTGTGGACTTTAACTTCTGAAACTATGAATTCCACAAATGTTTCTTCTTTTTAAGTTTCTTTTCTAAGATATTTTGTCATAGCAATGGGAAGCTGATTAACACTATCTAACTTACTTTCTGTTAGATCTATGATCATTTGAGAGAAAATCCAGAACTGAAAGACAGCAATGGCTTGGTTGAGATCAGCAAGATCAAGAAACATATAAGATAACTGAGTTCTCTGAGTTTATTTTGGGTCAATTCACTTTATTATATACCAAGATTCCAAAGGCCCAAGAGTTTGCATTTAAATTCTACCTACAGTTTAAGGAAGATTTTGTCAAGTTACCTCAGGAAATGGAAAAGGGATTGACTTCTCATCTGTGACTCGGGTTACTATAACACAGAAGGAATGGCACCATTATACAATGAGAAGTGGATAGAGGTTTCTGGTGGAATCAGAAGTCCTAGAAAAGCAAGATTTGTGTGAGAAAAGAGATGTGGGTTTAGGAGGATGAGGGCAACACTAGTGCTAGAGGACTCAGGAAGAAATCCACACCATCCACTCCTATTTTGCTGATGGGAGGAGGGGTAAGTAAATGTAATTCTTTCTTTTCTGATGCAAGTGGAGACATTGGGGTGTCACCTCTGTCCTCCCTTAGAATCAGATCCGAAGACCTGCCCTCAGATTTGCTAGCCCAGCTTAATTCAAAGGAAGGAAGGTATCTTTTTTAAAATATACTTTTATTGGTATATTGTAATTATACATCATGATGAGGTTCAGAGTAGTAGAAGCATGCATGCATGCAGCACCTAGTGTGTTTTCCTCAATAGCTCCCCTGCTTCCTGCCTCCTCTCTATATATGTTAATAAGATTGGTATTGAGAACTTCATATACATACATAGCATTATTTGAACTGTTTCTTTCATACAGTCTTCGTTTTTCCCTCTCTACTACCCTCCTAGAATCTCCTTTTACTATTCTTCTGGTATCCCTCCTCTCTTTCGTCTTCCAATTTCTCTCTAGTGTTCATATATGAGAAAAAATATATGTCCCTTTACCTTCTGAAACTGGCTAATCTCACTTAGCATAATATTCTCTAACTTGAGCCAGGCGTGGTGGTGCACACTTGTAATCCCAGCATTTGGGAAGCTGAGACCAGAAGATCACGGTTCACAGACAGCCTCGCCACTTAGTGAGGCCCCTTGCAACTCAGTGAGACCCTGTTTCAAAATAAAGAATAAAAAATTGGGCAGGGGGTGTAGCTCGGAGGTCAAATGCTCTGGGTTTCATCTCCAGACCCGTAAAAAAAAAATATTCTCTAGCTCAATCCATTTTTCTGGAAATTATATAATTTTGTTCTTTAAGGCTGAGTAAAATTCCAGTGTGTGTACATACCAGTTTTGTTATTCATTTATTTGCTGAGAGACACATAGGCTGACTGCTTATATTTGACATGGAAATAGAATGTGCTTATACTTCAGTAGATAAATAGCTGTAGGACAGGCCTGATGGATCAATCTCAGAGACCACTTTCTGTGAAAGGTTCTCAAGCATCACCATATTTTTTTCTGTTTAGGTCTTCCAAAACTCATTGTAGTGCCAAGAGACAAGGAACTTCTGAAAGGAATACTTGGACATGATGTGCTATCAAAGACAGTAGTAAATATGAAGTCTTGATGCTCTTGCCCCCACCCCTTACCTACCATTGCCAGGAGAATTTTATTATCTCCCTTGGACATCTACACTATCAACTAAGTATGTGAATACATAGTGATACTAACTGCCCTAAGTATATAAAAATGACATAGATACTGAACTTTTTTCATCTTTAAAAGTAAATAGTTTAGCTATATTTACATGTTGTTTATCTTAATTCAGGCCTCGTTCATTCCTGCCCTGTATTCTTGGGTATTTGGGCAATCTCAAGAAAATCACCAACTCAGGATTACCTATTAGGCACACACACACACACACACACACACACACACACACACACACACACCACCTATTGTTTTATTGCTTTTCATAGCTCTGTCATGCATAAGTCGTTCTCTATCTCATTTTGCCAATTATGTAGGTTTCTAGGATACATGATTATTAAAAATATTTTGAGATAGAAAGGTTTTAATTGATCCTTTTTGAGCCAGGCGTGGTGGTGCACACTTGTAATCCCAACATTCAGAAGACTGAGACCGGAGGATCGTGGTTCGTGGACAGCCTCAGCTACTTAGTGAGGCCCTCTGCAACTCAGTGAGACCCTGTTTCAAAATAAATAGCTGGGCGTGGTGGTGCACACTTGTAATCCCCGCACTTGGGAGGCGGACACTGGAGGATCACGCAGGTTTGAAGCCAGCCACGCTGATATAAGAGACCCTGTTTCCGAAATTAAGAAATAGGTCTGGGAGTGTAGCCCAGAGGTAGAAGGGCTTCCAGGAACCCCAGTACCACAAAAATAAAAAAATAAAAGAATAATAATAATAAATAGGGCAGGGGCTGTAGCTCGGAGGTCAAATGCCCCTGGGTTCCATCCCCAGACCCTCAAAAAAAAAAAAAAATTGGTCTTTTTTTGTGAAATAACTGTCATTGATATGATCCAGAACTAGAATAGAATGTAGAGATTGTAAGGGCAGTTGTAATCATGAAAGTTTCTGGTAGTTCTAAGAAAGTTGATGGCTATTGTCAAAGCTAGTGTGGATCATGGGCTTGGTTTGTTCTACATAGCTATGTATAAAGTCATGTGCGGAAAATGTTTATAGTAGCTTAGGTTAAAAAAAAACACATCTATAGATTTTTGGAGATATAACATAAGAAAAATCTCTAAAAAGTAGTTTCTCATAATTCTCACATCATGATTACCTTACTGCTGAGTCCATTCGATTAGAGTGAGTGGATAAAAGGCTTAGTTTGAGACCTTATTCTAGTTGCAATAGAGTGAAAGTTAATGAGAAAAATGATATTTATTTAACATTGTGGAATCAGTGCACATAGAACAAAGTAACTGCCATCCTTATGGTAAATGGAGCAAATGCAATGCCATGCATTGGTCATGCATCACTAATTCTAGGTTTCTGACTCTCCAAAGCTCTTTCATCTTTGTGTTGATCAGCTTTCCATAACTGTGACAAATACCTGAAATAAATAAACTTAAAGAAAAGATGTATTTTGGTTCATGTTTTCATCAGAGGTTCCAGTCCAGGGTTTCTTGACCCCATTGCTTTTGGGCCAGTGGCAAGGCAATGCATCATGGCAGAAACCTGTGGTAGAACACTTTTTGTCTCATGGTGATAGGGAAGGAGAGAGAGAGAGAGACAGAGACAGGGACAGACAGAGAGATCAGGGATCCAATATTCAAAGGCACACCCCTAATGACCTAATTTACTTCTACTAGGTCCCACTTCCTAAAGAGTCCACCATTGCCCACTAGCACCAACCACAGGCTGCTCGCCAAGTCTTTAGCACATGGGCCTTTGAGAAGCATTTAAAAATCCAAACTGTAACAACCCTTTCGTATTCTGCCTTTCAAAGAATTTCACAAAATTTTAGAATCTAATGGCCTTGGATAGGCTGGGGTATTTCTAAATGTACTATATTGGACTTATCTCAGGTTTACTTAGAGACTTTTTTAATACTTTTTAAGTATAGAACAGAAAGAGATAGGAAGCACTAGCAGACAGTTTGTGCTCCAGAAGAAAAGATCTTTGAATTAAGAACTAGGTGACCTCTCTTTTCAAAAATGGGAAAGAGTTTTAACTCTGTCTTACTATATTCCATTTATTCTCTGATTTCTGAGCTTGCTGTAGGTAGAAGACATCCTTGTTTTTCATGTCTCTCAGGACTTTTCCTGCTGGTTAAATGTCAAAATGGACATGGTGTAATAATAGAGCACTAAAATGCCAATAGCAGACACAGATTGTGCAACTATATATTTACTATTACAAAAGCATGCTTTACGGAGAGCTTCGAATGTACTTGAAAAGAGATGATGATGAGGCATTTGGGCTATATGTTTTCATAAAATTTATTTTTTCTGCTCATCTCCTATCAGTATTTTACAGTGGAAAAATTATCTCCTTTCATATTAATTAAGTTTTCTCTTTAACTTTCTATTTTACTACTCAGAAAAGTCCAAGAATAATAACAGAGAGAAAAGAACTAGTTCCTAGGCACCAATATTGATCAGGATATTTTAAGTGTGATAACAAAAAATAATCTTATTGTTTTACACAACAGAACTTAATTTCTTATTCATGCAGAATCTGCTATAGCCCCGGGATAATCTCACCCTACTTGCAATGCGGGGTCCATGGCCCTGTAGCTGCACCATCTGGAACACTGAGCCTCCTTGAACACAGAACAAGGAAAGGAATGCTGAAGATTTCACTCTACCAGTTTAGTGCCATAGCTTATAAGTAATGAATATTACTTCTAGTGATAGCTTTAGCATAAACTGGTCATGCAAACAAGATTAAATCAAGGACAGAATTGTTTATCTTCCTAGTGATTAGAAAGAGAGGCAAAAGAGATATGGGTGAGCATTCGCATCCCACACTCTCCACCTCTGTATTTCCCAAATCCCCTTTCCTTGCCTATGGCTAAACCTCTCATAAATTATAAAAGAGATCATGGCAGGGAATGTGAAGATATTGTCAGGACCGGGAGATGGTGGGGATGGAAACAGGCACTTTTCACTTCCTCAGAAATGGTAGCAGAGCTAAAGATACCCAAAGTATTCAAACACAATGCTGCTTCCTGTCCATCTTCCTGTCCATATTTAGTTGAAAACGACTAAATATACTGTATAGAACTTCAAAATCAATAGCATTTGTATATTATAAATATTGTTTAATATTTGCATTTAATATGTAATATGTAATCTTGAATTGTTTCTTGAATAATGCAATTGTCACTATTACTTCTTTTACTACTTCAACTACTATAAATATTATTGATATCAGTATTAGTTAATATTTATTGATCACAGACCGAGCTGAGTAATTTATTTGTATATAATTTAAAAATCTAGTATCTAAGTATAATTATCCCAATTTACTATAAATGGAGTGACAAAGGGATTATATAGTATGTTAAATAATGAATCCAGAGATTACTGCAAAGTCCACGCTATGTGGAACATGTAAAGTGGAACATGTGAAGTGAGAGGAAATCACTATGTGGAACATGTAAAGTGAGAGGAAATCTATTTTCATGCCATCATGTATGATTAACTATCTCAATACCTGAGATTCTAGTAGCATGGTAACTGTGTCAGGTTTGGAAAGTGTTTTGTGCAAAACTTACAATGCAATGGGAATTCAAGTATTAATACAGCTAGCATGTAACATTATCTTCCTAAGAAATATGAAAATGGATCTAAAGTATTGACAAATTTAAACCTATTTTTAATCTCAAAGCAACTTATTGGAAAGGCATCACTTGCAAATATTGCATTCTCTTCATACATTGCCAGGCACATGAAATTACTTCACTGATTCAAGTGCTAAGATTCCATAATTCATAAACACTCAAAGAATCTAAGTCCTATCCCTTTATGCCAAGTTCATTGATGATGGCTTGCACTCCTAATTCAAGGTGCGTGTGTGAGTGTGTATGTGTATATGCTTGTATGTGAGAGAGACATAAAGTGTGTGCATATGTATAATCACATTAAAAACAGATCTTCTAAAGAATGTCTTACCTATAAGGTAGACAGAACAGTGCTTAGGACTTCTGAGACACTCTCATGTACCAGAAAATTAAGGAATATATCTAGTTTGTTCACTGCTACTTTCTAGGATCTAGCAAAACAATGTTGGTTGCTTAATATTATGCCAGATTTTTACTAAATAAAAAGGAATTATAAAGCCTATCTGCCATTGTCAAATTTAATGTGATACATGACTTCCTTTATGCTTAAGCTGATCTTTCGAGGAACAGTTTCTCAACTATCCTCATTTATTCAGGTTATTTGAGTAAAGAAAAACTGTATAACTCTCAAAAATTATTATGAGTTGTGCCTATAAAAATACACTGAAATTTAGAAGAACATATGAATTTAAATCCAGATTTTTTGACAAAGAGCCTTGAAGTAATTTTTAAAACATATATACTGCAATAGGATAGAATAGAGTTCATAAATATTTTGAATCATATTGGTACCATAGGATGACACACATAAACTCTTTAGGTGACTACTTGAGAGCAATAAATGCTCATTAAGAGAGTTTGCATTTTTATGTGTCCAAATAATTCTATTAGACTGTGAGTGTATAACACATGACAGAATTGGATGACCACAGCTATTGCAGTTTTTTTTTTTAATACAGCTTAGTGTGCAAGTAATCAGTCCTTGCCATCAATAAATGTATTCTTAGGTTATTTTTCATGCTTCTGGGTATATTTTTTCTCCTTTAAATGAAATAAAATTTATTTTATCAAAAGATTGCTTTTTTCTTTTTACCCTTGGCTGTTAGCAAAATTTTTATTAGATACCAACTAATATTGGATAAATGAACCCTGCTGTGATCCCCTGGAACACTACAAACTACCCAAATCTCCTATCACACCATAAATAGATGTAACATCAGAACACATCCTCACCTATACTTTTTTAAAAATCCAGCAAGTTAACAATAAAATCTGAAATGCATTAACCATCTTTATAATCCCCATCTTATGTCTTGGGTAAGTGGTAGTCTGAGAGTCTGCAATCTACATGACTAGTATAGATGAGGAAGCACAATTTGCTGCTACTATCTTCTCAGGCTATTAAGCTCTGCCCAACCTTTTGAGTATGTTGAATTGCAAGATCATGTTCCCACCATTTCAGGAAATTGTTAGTGTCACAGCCCAACAACTTGAGAAAATAACCTTATTTTAGTGGGGAAGTAAAAAGAAAAAAATAGCAACAAAGAAAATATCCAAGGCCTCAGACTAGAAATAGAAATATATGTCCTGGTGACTCAAAATGTCAATATGAGCAAAGCAATGAAAAGAAACTCATTGTAATGTTTTTAACTAACTAGCCCTCCTTTAAAGATGCCTGCTTTTCAAATTACCAATGATATATTTGAACCCATTGCTTTGCTTACAATAAAAATCTCCATTTGGAGAATTTAGAAAATAAAAAGTGCAATAGGAGAGGTAAAGGCCTTTAAGTAAAGAACTTTTCACTGAAACCACAAAGGAATGTACTACACAGTTTATGAACATGGAGGAATGGAAAATGCTGGAGGAGTGGTCTTGAGTCTCAGGGCCATTTCAAAGGGAGCCATTTGTAAGTCTAAACTTTGTAACCTGTTGGCGCCTCCTAATTAATGGTATGACTAGAATGGAGATAGTAAAGCTGTCTCCAAATAAGTTCTTCCAAAGAATCCAAGCACCCACACCTCCAATGGCTTAACCAGATTTTTAAATGCAAACAATAAACCTCAGAACTGAGCCTGGAAAGGGTGTTAAATATCTTGGAAGTAACTGTGTGATTTTCCAAACGAAAAGCTTTTCTGAGAATGTGGGCAGTGCAACTAGTCTGTACCTACATCTTCCCCTGGATACATCCTGTTTCAACTTCCCCTGAGGTCCTGGTGGACCCTATATCTTCTGTCTGATCACAGGCTCCACATGATGAAAACCTAGTTCTCAAGGTATAGATAGATGGCTCTAACCTGATGTGAGACTATAAGGAGTGTTCACTGCTTCGTATGTGGCTGCTTAATTTATTTGATTGTGAGTGTATTCTTTATAAGTTAGTTTTCATCAATCTTTAGTTTCATTCAGTATGATCTTTCCCATTTTCTAAAAATGGCCTCAAGTGAGAATGAGAAGATTCTATAAAATATTTTAAAACATCACTATGCTCAAAAGCCGCATATGTTTTCAAAGCAGGTCTCATTCACACAGACAGATATAAAGAATACTGATATGGACAGAAATTAAAAATAGATGAAAGTGAGCACCTCTGTAACTTCTCTCAATTACATAATATGCTTCAGATCTTTATAAGTACATATGAAGGCTTTAGAAGCATGAAGAGAGAGAAGTTGATTATCTAAAGTTAGTTTCTTGCAGAAAATATCCCTTAATCTTTTCAAGAAAAACTGGTGGGTAATCAAAGAGTTGGAAAAAGCCTTATATATTTGGTCTGAATCCAGCCGTGATGGACCCTAGTCATTCAATACAGCAGACACTTCCTGGGAGTAGACATGCCTAATACTGTTGGGAAATGAGAAAGAGGGATAGGAAATCTATTTTACAGAACATTTAAAAGTAAACATTGTATTTAAAGATAATTATAAATTCATATGGCATTATAAAAATTCAAAAAGAACAGAGAAAGATCCTGTGTATCTCTTATCCAGTTTTCAGACAAGGAATTTTAAACCTTCATGTAGTCAGTACACAAGGAGTTATCAATAGAGTCATAATTAAGCAAACCCATAATCAATAGTCATAATCAAGCAACTCCGTCTCAAAAAGAGCTCTCCATTTCAGCAGCTCCACATATGAACAAAGATTATGCTCACTAAATCATGACTAGTACCTACAGGCCCAGTCTTATTAATAAGTAACTTATCCCGAGTGTATTTTGATGAAAACAAAAACCAAAACCATATCATTGCTTTGCTCACAATAAAAATCTGCATTTGGAGAATTTAGAAAATAAAAAGTGCAACAGGAGAGGTAAAGGCTTTTAATGAAGAACTTCTTACCAAAACCACAAAGGAAAGTATTACACATTTTATGAACATGGAGAAATGAAAAATGCTGGAGGAGTGGTCTTGAGTCTCAGGGCTCTTTCAGAGGGAGCCATATTTAAGTCAAAATTTTGTAACCTGTTGGCTTCTCTCCTAATTAGTGGTGTGACTAGAAAGGAGATAGTAGAGCGGCCCCAAAATAAGTACCAATGTCCTAGCACCCATACCTCCAGTGGCTTAACAAGATTTTAAATACAAACATAAAGTTCAGAAATGAACCTGAAAAGGGTGTTGTTTAAGCATATTTAAAGAAAGAGGCTCCTGGGAACTCTTGACATTTCTTTGTAAGATTTAAATCAAATGACTCGGGTGGGGGTTGAGTGATTTTGGTGATGCTGGATAAAATGATTTGTTTATAAATGTTTAATCTCCTTGCTTCTGGCAAAACTCCCTGTGAGTACAGTTTGAGATAAGTGATTATTGGTCAAAAAATTTACTAGGGTGAATTCTTGGGATTAACACCTGTGGAAGAGAAGGAACAAAAAAGAGGGAGTATTGTATAATGAAGGAAACTGGGCTGTGTGCTGTGTCATTAAAACTCAGCCCAAACCAAAATGCCATTCATAGTTGGTTTTTATTGTAAAGGGGACAGACCTTTATAGTCTTGCATTTACCAATCATTGCATATAAACTGCTCATTAGAATAGGTTGTAATCTTAGTCTAGACAGTTCATTTTAGCCAAAGACATTTACAGAAAGAAGCAAGTGCTACTTTTCAGTAGACAGTACTTTCAGAAGCTGAAAGTACCTCAATTCCAAAGAAGTATCCAAGCAACATACAATATCCTCCACTAGAGCACAGCGTTTGTACTGCTCAGATCTATTCCTTCACCTAGGTTCTGAGGGTAGCCCTACTGGGTGTGAGCCCATGAACTGGCGTCCACGCATAGGCTCTATCTCTGCCATCATAGTTGTTATTTCTGTGTACTTTGTACAAGTATCAGAGCAGCTAATGACAGAGGCTGGCTGGTATCAGTTAGCCAAGCCATTTTGTCTACTGATTTTTAGTATCTTCTCCATAATGCTTCTCTCTGGTAGTATCAATATGTGATACAAAGATGTTCACATTCTGCACCCACTGCCCTAGGTCTAACTACATACTTCTAGGCCAGAATTCCTTGTCACCTGTCTTCCATCCTTCCTCCTTCCAGTTTCCTGACCATATACCCAAGCCACTGGCTACTGCTCATAAATCTCTGTATATTCTGATCTTGACCACTTTTCTTTCTTAGGCCTCCTAAAGTGGATGGACATGTATATGAAGTACAACGTGCCTATCAGAGTGAGTTTTACCTCACCATTACCCCTTTTAAGCCTCTTACTTTCCTCAACCCTTCCAACTGGGGCAGCTACATAAACAAGGTTGATTTTTTTGCCTAACAAAAATTTTGAGCCACAATATTTATTAATAAAGCCCTGCTCTTATTTCTTTTCTCCATATTTCCATGTGCCCATGATGGAAAACAAAGTGAGAAGCCAGGCATGGTGGCACACACTTATAATCCCTGCACTTGGGGGGCGGAGACAGGAGGATAGCCCAGATTAGATGTCAGCCTTGTTGGTTTAAGAGACCCTGTTTCCAAATAAAAAATATTAAAAAAAATGGGTCTGGGAGTGTAGCCCGGAGGCAGAAGGGTTTCCAGGAACCCCAGTACCACTACCAAAAAAAAAAAGAAAAAGAAAAAGAAAAAGAAAAAGAAAAGAAAGAAAGAAAGAAAATATAGTGAGAGATTCCAGAGCAAAAGCAAATGACATGGCAGATGGGGAATGGGGTGGAGGGAGTTATAGAGGAGAATCCCAGTCATTCATGTAAAATGCAAGCTTAACATGAGTCTTCTGGAATTGCTTCCATATGATCCCAGATGTGTGACCTTCGTACTACAATGACTTCCTGATGAGTCTACTCATCTATTTTTTAGTAATATGTGTTATTTTTATTTCATTTTATTTTTAACTTTTTATTGGTGCATTATAATCATACATCTTAATGGAGTACAGGATAGTGAAGGCATACATGCACATATCACCCAGCTAGCCCTTATCCAATTCATGTCCCATTTCCTCCCCCTCCCTCCATCTCATGTTTGGCTTAGTAGTTGACTTTGATATGTTTGTTAATGTATATTAAGGTGACCTATCAACTCAGGTCACCTTATTTGCCCATCTATAGTGTCTCCTTCTTCATCTAGAGTTTTTCCTATGATCCATTTTCTCTCTAGCTTTTGCATATTAGGGAGGACATCTGATTTCTTAATTTTTGTGATTGACTAATCTCACTTAGCATAATGTTTCCCAGCCCCATACATTTCCCTGCAAATGATGTAATTATGTTTTTCTTTATGGCTGAGTAAAATTTCATTGTGCACATATCCCATAGTTTTATTATCCATTCATCTATTGATGGACATCTTGGCTGGTTCCATAGTTTGGCAATTGTAAATTGTGCATCTAGGAACATAGATACATATGCATTACATTGGTAGTTTGGTTTCCATTCTTTGGGGTAGATACCTAGAAGTGATATTGCTGGATCATATGGTAAGTTTGTTCTCATTCTTCTGAGGGTCCTCCATAGAGTTTTTTAAAGTGGTTGCACTAATTTGCAATTTCACCAACAATGTTTTAGAGTTCCCACTTCTCCACATATTCACCAGCATTTGTTGTTGTTTGTGTTTTGAATGATGGCCATTCTAGTTGGAGTTAAGTGAAATCTCAGGGTAATATTGATTTGCACCTTTCTGATTGCTAATGATGTTGAGCATTTGTTCATGCCTTTATTGGCCATTTCAATTTCTTCTTTTGTGAAGTGTCTTGTCGTTCCCTTGCCTGTTTTTTAATTTTGTTATTTATTTGCTTAGTACTGAGTTTCTTGAGTACTCTATATAGTCTAGATATTAGTCCTCTATCAGAGGAGTAGTTGGCAAAAGTCTTCTCCCATTCTGTTGGCTCTTGGTTGAGGTTCTTTATAGTTTCTTTTGCTGTACAGAAGCTTTTCAGTTTAATGCAATCCCATGTATTGATCTGCCTCTTTTATAAAACATTGAGAAAAGAAATCAAACAAGACCTCAGAAGATGGAAATATTTTCCATGTTCATGGATAGGCAGAATAAATATCATCAAAATGGCTATACTTCCAAAAGTGATCTACAGATTCAGTGCAATACCCATTAAATTACCAAGGTCATTCCTTATAGATAGAAAAATCAGTCCCTAAATTAATTTGGAGAAACAAAAAATCCAGAATAGCCAAAGTAGTTCTCAGCAACAAAAACCATGAAGGAGGAATCACAATACATGACTTTAAATTATACTACAAAGTCACAGTAATAAAAACAGCATAGTACTGGCACAAAAACAGATACATAGACCAGTGAATGAAGCAGAATAGAAGACTCAGAAACAAATCAGCACACTTACAGCCAATTGATTTTTGACAAAGGGTAAAAAAACATACACTGGAAAAAAGATAGCCTGTACAACAAATGGTTTTGGCAAAACTGGTTAACCATAATACAGAAAAATGGAAATAACCCCACTTTCTGACCCTGCACATGAGTCAATTCAAGATGGAACAAAGACTTGGAAATTAGACCAGAGACCTTGAGGCTCCTTGAAGAGGGCATAGGTCCAACACTGCAACTCACACACACGGGTAAAGACTTTATAAATAAAACCCCAAAGACAAAAGATTCTATTTATCTTAATAACAGATCTACCTAAGTAGATCTGAATATTTAACATTATTATTTAACAACTCATGGTGACACATTTCATCTCTACTAGTGTCTAATTATCAAAAAACCCAAACATTTCAAAAGACATATAATTCTCTGTTGATTTGTTTATTTTCATTTTTCCTACTGACACCAAATATTAACCTACATGTGATCCCATCAGACACACTTCTATCAGACTGCTTGAGCTGTGGCCTGACCTTGTTACAGACCTGTCATGCTCTGAACCCCACTTGTGCTGTCAGCTTTTCATGTCATATCTTACCTGGGCAGGATATATGGTTTTTTTGTGGCTGGCTTTGAACATGCAATCCTTTCATCTCAGTCTCCCAATTACTGTAGTACAGGTGCATACCATCATACCTGGTTGTGTGTATGTGTTTTATAAATACCTCAAAGGTTAAAACAAAAATTGAAGTGCTCCAATATGGAAACATTTTTTGAGCTATTAATTAGTATGTGAACATAATATAATTTAATGATCAGTTTAATTTAGAATTAATATACTAACCAATTAATGTATATCTTTTCTGACTTAAAAATGACATACTTTATTATAATTGTGAGATAATAATAGTATAAAATGATCATGCATCATTAATAACTTCCTCCCTTTTATTAATTTTTATATTTTTATTGTTGCATTATAGTCAGTACTCATTAAACACCTGTTGAAGAATTCATGAAATTCTCACTGATCATAATCAATATTGGTGACAATATTATTAATAAATCCACAGTTTTAATTAAGTATTACTATCTATAAAACTGTATTAGCTACTATGACAATAAACTAATCATATTTGACTCTAAAAGTGGCTTTTGGTATTACAAAGACATATATTTTGCAGCTAGAGAGGACTTTAATATCCAATTTAGCCAAATCTTAGCAAATAAGGAAATCAAAACTAAGATATGGACAGTGACATGTTTGAAATCAGAACCAAGTATTTAGTTGTGTCAAAATCCAACCCTCTTTACAACCACATAAGCTTTCTTCCCATTTTACTCTTCCATATGTTACTTTCTGTTATCCTGGTTCTCTATAGAAGTAAAACATTTTCTAATACAACACAAAACCTTAATATTTTTTCAACTAAAGCTCAACTTAAAGCTTATCAATCTAAGTTTTAGATTTGGAGTATAATGAAAGAAAGAATCTCAACAGTCATTTCGGCATATAGGAGTTAAGAAAGTTTATTAAATTGATACTTTTTCCCTATAGTATTTATCAAATTTTATGTTATTTCTTCCTTCATATTCCATTTTTATTTTCCAACCAATATCCAACGGAAGACACATAACCTTGATTCATTTTTTGAAATGTTTTCAATGTATTTCATATCAAAGGCAATTTATTCTTTCAATTTCCAAAAATTATGATTAATAAAATAAGTAATAAAAATAAAAATGAATAATGATTAATAAAAGCATATCTAAAGTCTGATTTAAACTTAGAAAAAATCATCAGTTTTGCATTTTCTCAAAAGTATTTTCAAAATACTACAAAGTATATTTTATTTTTAAACATATAATTCCTAAAATTAGTTTTAGAGATTAGACATGCTAATGGAAAACATTAAGAAAGATATCCACAACCAGTGAAAATGGTAACATAAATCTATGTCAACCTAACACAGTAACAAATAAATAAAAGTGAAAAACCAGAAAACTTGAAATGTATAAATATGAGGTTGTAACAGTAGCAGAAAATTATGATCAAGGTATTTCCTATAACCTTGAAAGTCAAAAAAATCGGGCAAACTGTTGAGCATGAGCAGGAAGATGATTCCTTGAAGTTTCTTTACCAAAGAATAAAAGAAAATTAAGTTAATAAGAATCTTGAAATAATAATAAGATAGGGAACCCTCAGAGATGACTGAAAAAATAATTTTTAGTTTATAAAGGAGTAAGAAAAAATTATAGTTTTAGATAAAAATGAAAATCATCAAAACAATTTCTTACATAAGCACATCACAGTGCTGCCCCCAAATATATCAAATATATATTTTGCTTAATTCCAATGTTTTAGTAATAATTAATGTAATGTGCTTAGGTACACATTTTTTAAAAATTGGTTATTTTTCATATTCACATTGAAGGATATATCCTGATTGTTTTTCTTTCTTCATTCATGAAGTAATGAAAACCCGTCTTTCCTATTCAACATGGATATTGTTCAACATTATGGTAATATATTCAGCATTGATGGCATATGCATTAATGTTGAGAAGAGTTATAGAGACAGTCTGATTAAAATAGAGAGATTTTGCTTCTACATGCTAAAAATCAAGAGGAGTAGCCAATGTTTGGTCAGAGAACTCTTTAATTTATACTCAAAGAGATTTGCTCTTCTTATTTTAATAAATCGCCTTTATAAACAGAAAGTCCTCCTCTTTTTAATCAGGAAAATTGGAAAAAAGATGCTTTGTAATCTTGACGTTCTACTAAAGCACACTAAGGGGGAAATTGACAAATTTTCATGCTACTTTAAAAAAAATTCATCATCCTGCATATCTCCACACCTAATAACAAAGTGCCAATCAAAACTGACAGTAGGGCAACAAAGCCACACAATTACAAAGAAGGATATACTTTCAAATGTCATTCTAAATTTATGAAATTGTATAGTTTTTCATTCCTCTTATGAAAATGTCAAAAAGTGCCAACCATAATCTTTTCTCTGAATGGTGAATACGACAAATTCACATCTTTAATGCATTCACCTTTTATTTTTACAAACAATGATAAAAGCCCCAGAATCTAATTCATGCTTTTTTATATCTTGAGATAAGGATGTTTATTCATTTCTAACAGAAAAAAGCAAAATGTGGTTAAGTTAAATTATGTTAGTATTGTTTAACTATAAGACAATTTATTCTTACAATAAAATATCCAAAATAATATAGAATAAATTAGCATCAAGATTAAAATGTAGCCTACCTCAAAGCTGATGCTCCTTAATTTTTATCATCAAGAACCCTTTGGAAAGACTGATTAAAATGGAAATTCATTATTAATCATTATTGGTTTTTTACTTCAGACATATTCTGATATATAGATGAATAGATTTTATAGATATGTTCATAAATAAACATATTAATGTACATATCACTTTGCCTGTATGTTATATGCATATTATTTTTAAGCCTATGACATTTAAAATAAGCCCAGTTCTAAAATATCATCTTTTAAAAAAAATTTTTATGTCTTTATAAATTTTGTTGGAGTATTGTATTTGCACATGGTGGTGAGATTCATAGTGTCACATCTCTATATACACATAACATTATTTAGTCTGTGTTCTTCCCAGGCCTCTTCTTAGCCTCCCTCTCCCTTCCCTGACTACCTTCCCCTCTCCTCCAGTCTTCTCTTCTATTTTCATAAAGTCCCTTTTCTTTCCCTTTTTCTTTCTAGTTTCCACATATAAGCAGAAACATGCAGTACTCGATTTTGGAGTCTGGCTGATCTCACTTAACATGATATTTTCTAGTTCCATCTATTGACTTGAAAATGATGTAACTTTCTTTATTTTGGCTGAGTAAAACTTCATTGTTCTAGATAAGCCAGGTACTTTTTGTTGTTGTTGAAGATAAACCATGTACTTTTCCCCCCAAGTACTGGGGATGGAACCCAGGGGCATTCTACCAAGTTACACTTCTAGCCTTATTTTTTATTCTTCTTTTTGAAACAGGGTCTCACTGAGTTGCAAAGGGCCTCAGTAAGTAGTAGCTGAGGCTGTCTGCAAACCTCAATCCTCTTGTCTCAGCCTCCCAAATGCTGGGATTACAAGCATGTGCCATCATGCCCTACTTGATAAGCCACGTTTTCTTTATCTATTCATCTGTTGACAGACATCTACGTTGATTCTATAACTCCACTATTGTGAATTGTGCTGCTATAAACATAGATATAGACATGTATTCCTATATTATTCTGACCTTAATTTGTTCAGAAAAATTTTGAGAAGTGGTATAGCTGGGTGCTGACTTCAGAATTTATATTTTATTAATACATATGCTGCTATATTTTAAATATTTGAACAGTATTCTAATGTACCTTAATATCACGATTTGTTTCATGAGAGTCTTTTGGAATATTTACCATTGTGATGTTAGAAATAACACTCCATACTTAATTTAATAATTAATCAGTTCAATTAATTTAATAATACTTCATATTTTGCAAGGCTCTGTGATGCATGCATACGATAAATTCTTAGGACATAGTTTGTACAAGTATTTATTTGTTTGTAACTTAAAGTAAATTACTTACTACTTATTTTTGTTATATTAGCCAAATATATGTTTTGATATACTCCACATATTACACATGTTAAGAGTTTAAGTTAATCAAGAATGAACCACAGATAAATAATAATTTATAAAAATAAAACAAAAGCTGAGTATGGTGGCGCATGCTTGTAATCCCAGTATTTGGGAGGCTGAGACCAGAGGATCGCAGTTCGTGGACAGCCTCAGCTACTTAGTGAGGCCCTCTGCAACTCAGTGAGACCCTGTTTCAAAATAAAGAATAAAAAATTGGACAGGAGGTATAGCTCGGAGGTTGAATGCCTCTGGGTTCCATCCCTGGACCCAAACAAAACAAAACAAAACAAAAACCCTAGGTAGAAAAAATTCTTTGGGTAAAAACAATTAATCAATATCCCCAGCCCAGGGGTACGAGCTATCCTGAGTTAGGCAGGGAGAATAGGCTGGGGCCAGCTGGTGGGCAGGTGGCCATGTCCAACTTCTGCGTGGCCTCCGGTGCATGTGGAAGAGCCTGCAGTACAACCTGGCCTTCTTCAGGTTCTGCAGGATCCCACCAGATGCCAGAAGTGGGTGGAGAATTATAGGAGAGTTGACTTAGAAGATAAAACGCCTGATCAACTAAATATTATTGATTGTATGCCAAACACTTTGAAACTTCAATGATCCGTAGAAATATACATTTTGCAGAGGCATCAGAAAACTAAAGAATGATTGGGTTATTTTATTTCTCAAAATTAATTGCAGCAGATAGTTGTGAAGTCTTTGGGAGAATTTTTATAGGACAGTTCTTAAAGATAATGCAATTTCAACAATATTTGATCTTCCAGTCATTTGAACAATCTGCATACTACACACAGAAAACAAATAAAAGAATTGAGTGAAGATGAAATCAGGACACCAAACAGAAAAAAAAAGTGATAAAACTTCTGAACAGGAGCAAAGACATAAAGAAACAAACAATAGTAATGCTCAGAACTCTAGTGTAGAAGAAGGGGGTGATGAACAGGATGAAGAGATTTTGCCTTTAACCCTTGAAGAGAAGGAAAACAAAAAACACTTATTTATTTGAATTTATTTGAAATTTTGATTCTTATGGGTAAACAAAACACACCCTTGGAAAGGCATGAGGCTGAAGAAATCCCAGAAGGTCTGTTTACTCCTGATAATTTTCAAGCACTGCTGGAGTGCCAGATAAATTCTGGTGAAGAAGTCCTGAGAAAGTGCTTTAAGACAATAGTGGTTGTTAACACACTATTTTGTTCAAAACCACAGCAGAAACAGATGCTGGAGATCCCTGAGCACTGCATTCGGGAGGAAACCCTCAGGGAAGTGAGAGCCTCACACTTCTTTTCCATTATCACTGACGATGTGGTAGGCATAGCAGGGGAAGAGCACCTGTCTGTGTTGGTGATGTTTGTCCATGAGTCTCATTACCTGAGAGAGGAATTTGTGGGCTTCCTGCCTTATGAAGCTGATGCAGAAATTTTGGCTGTGAAATTTCACACTACCATAACCGAAAAGTGGGGACTAAATATGGAATATTGTCATGGCCAGGCTTATATTTTGTCTAGTGGATTCTTAAAAAAAAAAAAAAAGAAATTTGTTGCTTCTAGATTTTTAGAGAACTATCCCCAAGCTGTCTACACACTCTGCTCTTCCTGTGCCTTAAAAATGTGCTTAGCAAGATCATTGCCAGTGGTGGAGATATCTGTTCAATCATTAGCAATGATTGAAAAAGTTTGTTATTTTATCCATCAATCACCACAATTTCTTTGAGAACTTGAAAATGTGATTTCGCTTCTTTTTCAAAACAGTGAGGAAAGGGGATAAAGAACTGAGGAAATTTGCCATTCTCTGTGGACAGGCAGGCATGATGCTTTTGAAATTTTAGTGGACCTGCTACAAGCTCTTGTTTTATGTTTAGATGGTATAAATAGCGACACAAATATTAGATGGAATAACGGTATAGATGGCCGAGCATTTGTCCTCTGTAGTGCAGTGACAGACTTTGATTTCATTGTTACTATCACTGTTCTTAAAAATCTTTTATCTTTTACGAGGGCCTTTGGAACAAAGGGACCAACTTCTGATGTCTTCTTTGCTGCCAGTAGCTTGATAGCAGTAAAACATTCACTCAATGGAATGATGGAAAATATTGAAGTTGATCATGAGTTTTGGTTTGAAGGAACCCACAAACTTGGCAAGCAAACTTGATATTTAAATGAAACTCCCTGGGAAATTCTGCAGAACTCAGCAAGGTAACCTAGCTTCAGAGAGTTACTATAAAGAAACCCGAAGTGTTCCAACAGTGGAGCACATTACTCAGGAATTCAAAGATATATTCTCAGAACAGCACCTCAAAGCTCTTAAATGCTTATCTCTGGTACCCTCAGTCATCGGACAGCTCAGATTCAACAAGTCAGAGGAGCACCAGGCTGACATGTACAGAAGTGACTTACCCAATCCTGACACGCTCTCAGCCGAGCTTCACTGTTGGAGAATCAAATGGAAACACCGAAGAAAAGATAAAGAGCTTCCATCTACCATTTATGAGCCCTCCATCTGTTGGATATCAAGTTCTTTCCTAGTATGTATGCATTGCTGATGGTTCTTTGTTTTCTTCCTGGGATAAAAGTTGAGAATGAGCGCTATGAAAATGGACGAAAGCATCTCAAAGCATATTTGAGGAACACGTTGACAAACCAAAGGTCAAGTAACTTGACTTTGCTTAACACAAATATTGATATAAAACATTATCTGGATTTAATGGTGGACACATATATCAAACTATACACAATTAAGTCGGAGCTTTCTACACCTAATTTGGAAACCACTGAAAATACCTAGGAGACTTTAAATGGGATTTTTCTTATATTGGTTATTTCCAAGAAAAGCTGGAAGGGTTATGTCGGCCACATACTGGATAGCTTTGCCTACAGGCCTCCCAGTGCATATATTAGCCATTGGTAATTTGCCTATTTATTTATTTATTTATTTTAAACAAATTTTTTATTGAACATAAATGGTATACATTTAAACTATATTTGGTGCCCTCTCCCCCCTGCCCCCGTTTTCCCTTCCCCCCTTCCACCAAGGGTTTTCCAGGTTAACCATGTCATATTCATAATTTTACACATATTCAGATGTAGAGCCTCATTAATCAAGATCAGCCTTCTTCCTCTCCTATCTTTCTATTCAAACTTTGCTGATATTTCCCCTCCATTATCTGGAGTCCCACTGGTATCCTCTGTGTTTCCTAGTTTGGGCATATTAGAGGAAACATATGTATCTTCTTCTTCTGTGCTTGGCTGATCTCACTTAACATAATGTTCTCCAGGGCTTTCCATCTTCTTGCAACTGATATAATTTTGTTCTTCTTTATGGCTGAATAGAATTCCATTGTGTGTATTTCCCGAAGTTTTGCTATCCATTCATCTGTTGATGGAGATCTGGGTTGGTTACATATTTTGGCTATTACAAATTGTGCTGCTATGAACATAGGTATGCATATGTTGCTGTAGTTCTCTGAATTCAACCCCTTTGGAAAGATACCCAGGAGTGGTATAGCTGGATCATATGGTGGATCTATTCCCACCTTTCTTAGTAATCTCCACACAGATCTCCATAGTGGCTGAACTAGTTTGCATTCCCACCAACAGTGTAAAAGAGTTCCTCTTTCCCCACATCCTTGCCAGCATTTGTTGTTTTTTTATTTCTTTATGCTTGCTACTCTGACTGGGGTTAGATGGAGTCTCAGTGTAGTTTTGATTTGCATCTCCCTGATGGCCAGTGATGTATAACATCTTTTCATGTATCTATTGGCCCTTTGTATCTCTTCTTTTGTGAAGTGTCTATTTAATTTGTTTGCCCATTTCTTGATTGTTTTTTTTTTTTTTTTTTTTTTTTGCTAGTGTAGAGTCTTTTGAGCTCTTTGTATATTCTGGATATTAGCCCCCTATCAGAATGATGGCTGATAAAGATCTTTTACCATTCTATAGACTTTCTCTTTAGGTTATTGATAGTTTCCTTTGATGAGAAGAAACTTTTTAGTTTGATGCTAACCCACTTGTTTATTCTTGCTTTAATTTCCTGGGCTTTGGAGGTTTTGTTGAGAAAGTTACTGCCTGTGCCAATATGTTATAGTGTTGAACCTATGCTCTCCTCTACTAACTTCACAGTCTCAGGTCTAATTTCTAAGTCTTTGATCCATCTTGAGTTGATTCCTGTGCTTGGTGAGATATAGGGGTTTAGATTCATCTTTTTACAAATGGTTAGCCAGTTCTCCCAGCACCATTTGTTGAAAAGGCTGTCTTTTCTCCAGCATATGAGTTTGGCCCCTTTGTCAAAGATTAATTGACTAAAGATGTGTGGATTTGTTTCTGTATCTTCTATTCTAATCCACTGTTATTGTGCCAGTACCATGCTGTTTTTACTACTATTGTTCTATAGTATAGTTTGAAGTCTGGGATTGTAATGCCTCCTGCATGTTTCTTATTGCTGAGAATTGCTTTGGCTATTTTGGGTCTTTTCTTTCTCCATATGAAGTTCATGATTGAATTTTCTAGGTCTCTGAAGAATGTCACTGGTATTTTAATGGGAATTGCATTGAATCTATAGGTCAGTTTTGGCAGAATGGCCATTTTGATGATATTTATTCTGCCTATCCATGAGCATGGATATCTTTCCATCTTCCAAGGTCTTCTTCAATTTCTTTCTTTAATGTTTTATAGTTTTTGTTGTAGAGGTCTTTTACATCTTGTGTTAGGTTTATTCCTAGGTATTTTATTGGTTTTGAGGTTATAGTGAATGGAATTGTTTTCTTTGTTTCTTTCATTGTGGATTCATTGTTGACATAAAGAAAAGCCACTGATTTCTTTAGCTTGATTTTGTATTCTGTGACTTTGCTGAACTTGTCAATCAGCTCCAGAAGTCATTTGGTTGAGTTCTTTGGGTCTTACAGATAAAAGATCATGTCATCTAAGAATAAGGATAATTTTAATTCCTCTCTTCCTATGTGAATTCCTTTGATTTCCTTCTCTTGCCTTATTGCTGCAGCAAGAGTCTCAAGGACTATATTGAAATGGAGTGGTGATAGTGGGCATCCTCGTCTTGTTCCTAACTTCAGCAGAAATTCTTGCAGTTTTTCCCCATTCAATATAATGTTGTCTTTGGGTTTACAGTATATTGCCTTAATGATGTTGAAGTACTTTCCTTCTATCCCAATTTTTTGCAGTGTTTTTTAACATAAATGGGTGTTGGATTTTGTAGAATGCTTTTTCAGCATATATTGCTATGATAATGTGGGTTTTGTTCTTGGTTCTATTTATGTGGTGAATAACATGTATTGATTTGCATATGTTGAACCAGCCTTGTTTTTCTGGGATGAAACTGACTTGGTCATGATGTATTATTCTCTTGATATAGTTTTGAATGCGTATAGCTAGTATTTTGTTTAGAATTTTTGCATCTATGTTCATTAAGGATATTGGTCTGTAATTTTCCTTTCTTGAGGTATCTTTATTTGGTTTGGGGATTAATGTGATACTGGCCTCATAGAAGGAATTTGGGAGAGTTCCATCTCTTTCAATTTCCTGGAACAAGTTATGAAGTATTGGTATTAGTTGTTCACTGAAGGTTTTGTAGAATTCAGCTGGAAACCCATCTGGGCCTGGGCTTTTCTTTGGTGGAAGAATTATTATTGTTGTTTCTATTTCTTTGGTTGCTATTGGTTTGTTTAGGCTTGCTATATCCTCTTGGCTGAGTGTAGGAAGGTTAACTGTGCTTAGAAATCTATCAATTTCTTCCATGTTTTCAAGTCTATTGGAGTATAAATTTTTAAAGTAGTTTCTGATAATCTTTTGAATTTCTTCACTATCTGTGGTGATATCTCCTTTTTCATTTCTAATTTTGATAATTTGAGTTGATTATCTTTTTCTTTTAGTTAGATTGACTAGGGGTTTATCAATTCTATTAATCTTTTCAAAGAACCAACTTTTTTATTGATTCCTTGAATTGTTTGTTTTGTTCTCTATTTCATTTATTTCTGCTCTAATTTTAATGATTTCTTGCCTTCTGCTGGCTTTTGGAATAGACTGTTGCAGACTTTCTAGGTCCTTGAGTTGTTTCATTAGGTTCTTTACTTGGTGGTTCTCTGTCCTTCTTATGTGGGCACTCAATGCAATAATCTTTCCTCTTAATACTGCCTTCATAGTGTCCCATAGATTTTGGTAGGTTGTGTCTCTGTTTTCATTTGTTTCCATAAATTTCTTTATTTCTTCCCTAATTTCTGCTCTTACCCATTCATCATTCAATAGTATATCATGAACTCTCATGCTTCTAGGACCTGTCTGTTCTTCCAGAAGATAGGAAGTACCACACCTCAATACTATGTGACCTCTGGTGGCATCTAGAGTTGTTTTAGCTAAGTCACTCGATATAACATTTATTATCACTATGGAACCAGTTGTCAGTTATTGAGTTATCAGTTCTCAAAGAAATAAATTTTGAGGTTACATGGGAGAAAGGACTGCATAATTTTAAAATTTTACAATGACGCCCACCTTTGATGAGAAGAAGTTTTAAATGTGTTGTTAAAAGTCTGTAATAGAGCTGGGTGTGGTGGCCCACACTTGTAATCCCAGCATTTGGATCATGGTCCTTGGACAGCCTCAGCTACTTAGCGAGGCCCTTTGCAACTCAGTGAGACCCTGTTTCAAAAATAAAAAGACTAAAAACTAGGGCTGATGGTGTAGCTTGGATATACAATGTCCCTGGGTTCCATCCCCAGTACCGCAAAAAAAAAGTCTGTAATAGACAGTTAATGAAATTACTGGAGAAATTTATGAGCTCATCAAACATGTCGGTATAGATTTTATCTTTATCAAATGAATTTAAAGGAACGAGTTACAGTTAGTTTGAATGGAAGAGCCGTGCTACTGTTCTGCATCTGGTTGTTGCTGTTTACATTCCTTTGTTGAGTCTACATCTTCTTATGCTTTTTAGCAGGTAAATGTAGAACAGTTTCGCTTCATGGTCAAGACAGAATCAGAGGCCATCAATATGAGCAACTGACTTAATTGTTTTCTTCTGTCTCTTTCTGTGACTATGTGTACTGCTTCATCTTGATTTATAAGGAAAACCTGGAAAATCTATAAAATAAATGTTTTGTGGTTTATCTAGGAATAAAAAGATATCATAACTGAATTTTGAAAGAGCAAAACCCAATGACAATAGCAATCTCTGGTTTGTAAAATTTAAAATGAAAATAAAACTAGAAGGTGAACTGTATCAGAATAGCAAATTATTAGGTAAACATGAGTGGATGTAGCTATTTATTGGGTTTATAACATTATAAAGGCAACCGAGACTATTTGATGCCAAATGAAATAACATGCATGTCATCAAGGCAGACAGTGGTTAGCCAGACATTCGAATGATTCATGTTGGAAACCATTCCAATGGCACAATTCCTTGAAAGTGTTAAGTGACTCTAAAAATGAATATACACTTTCTAGTTCCTAAACATTTGTGTTGATACAGAACAAACATGATTCAAGAAAATTCACCATGTTTTTCTTCATTTGTTTACTGGCTATTGAAGGGAAGAGGAGTTTACTTTAGATGTTTAAAATTTTATCTTCATCATTATAATTATATTTCTACTTACATAAAGCCATTAAAATAAATCTTTCTAATTAGAACATTTCAGATCAGAAGTAATGGTACTAGGCTAATCACAGTGTAATAGAACTTATAACCAAGGTTGAGATTTATTAGATATCTAATTTCTAGTAAGCAATTTACCAAATGGGGAGAACTTAAAATTAAAAAAGAAAACCTTGGATCTTGATTATATATAGGAAAAGCTGCTTGGTCAAATCTTCTGAAAAATCAAATAAAAATGTGTATCATTTAAAAATGAGTTTTAAAATATATCCCTTGAGACATTTCATTTTAAAATACTCTTTCAATAACCACATATTAGATTTAGTGCATTTTATATGTACTTATTATCACAATAAAGAACCACTTAGATTTCTCTCTTTCTCTCAATAAGCTTCTAATATTTATGATGATTATACTTATCACTATCTGCCTGGCTGCAAATAAAATTGTAGCAATAATACCTAAAAAAGTATTAATAAAAAAGATTACTATCTCTTTAATAAAACATATTTTCCAGGGCTTCCATTATCAATGCCTGAATGATTTACTACCCTTGCCTTTTATTCTGACACATATCTGCACTGAGCTCTGAAGAATTTACTCATCACTTCACCAAGATTAAATTTAATATACACACTACATGGATCATTGTAGGTTGGAAACAATACATTGATCAAAATTTGGATCTGATTCTCTGCCAGGTCTATAGTATAAACAGAGATATATGATCCTTCATTGTTTGGAACATTCAGACTACCTGTGGATTAATGACCAACAAAGAAAAATTCAGACAGAAAAAAAACCTATGATACAAGACAAATGGATAGAAAGGCAATCGAGGTGCTATACATATATTAAAGAAGAAGAGGAATCATTGCTTCATAAAAGAAATTTATCTAGAACCAACTCTGAAAGATGTATGGGATTCAGGCTTGCAGAGAAAAAGAGAAATAAAAACATTTTAAGTTTGAGTAATTGAGTAAAATAAAGGTTATAGTCTATGTAAGATGCATTTTAGGGGATCCATTTAAGAGGATCAAACAGATCCATCTGCCTAAAGTAGAATGTAAAAAGTCATAGTAAAATGTATCCGTGAAAAACAATTTGAAGTCTAGGTCATTGTACACGATAGGGACACTGTCGCCCATGACGATTTCTATTACAAGTATAAGGGAAAGTATTTTATATGATGGGAAGAGGTGAATTCTTCAAAGTCTCTTTGAGGGTGTAAGACAAGGAATGATTTATGAAAATTAATCTAGGTATGAGACATAAAATAGATTGTGAGATGTACAATAACACTAACATCTAACATAAACTCAACAATTATTGTGTGATGGGCACTGTGTTATGGTACCATGGTGGATAGTTTCATTTTTAAATATGCTCAAAGACTGATACTTATAATTACTCCTATGTATAGGGAGAAGATAAGGGTAGGTAGTTTCAAATTTTTCCCTATAATCCCCTAGGTACCCTGTATCTTAGCCAGATTTTAAATTTAGACACTAAATCTTTAAAACAGAGTTCTAGAGACAAAGAGGCTTAATAAGTTATTAAAACTAGTCTCTTGTGATAAATTTCTCTGCTCTATAGCTATAGTAGAAATAAAGACAAATAAAAGATTGTTGACAGCAATTTTTTTATGTGTGTGTGGGTCTGGGGATGGAACCCAGGAGCATTCTACCTCTGAGCTACACTCCTGCCCTATTTTTTATTCTTTATTTTGAAACTGGGTCTCACTGAGTTGCAAAGGGCCTAAGTAGCTGAGGTTGTGTGCAAACTGTGATCCTCTGGTCTCAGCCTCCCAAATGCTGGGATTACAAGCGTGCACCACCACACTTGGTTTGTTGACAGCAATTTGAAAGAAGTCAGTTAATTCAAAGCATACTGAGAAACTGCAACACATTTAAGGAATACAATTTTTTTTTTTTTTTTTTTTTTTTTTTTTTTTTTTTTAGTAAAGGCGTACTAGCATTACATGTATTTTCTTTCCCAGAACTTGCCTTCTGAATTATGTGGTCATGCTTACAATAGAAAGTTATCCTAGATTGGTTTGAGAAAACACTCAAGATGAAAACTATTTGAAGACATCTCAGAATAGACTCATTTTGTCAGATTGCTCTCTTGGTGATGGTTTGGTTTCATCTGAATCATTTCCCCCCAACATGTGTTCACTAGAAATGATACAAACCACCTTTGCAAATAGATCCCTTAAGAAGAATTTATGTTGCCCTTACCTATGTTTCCTGAAGATATCTTTTCATCCGATTATTTTTCTTCAGTTTCTCTTGGGTTAAACACAAAGGTAGGATGAAAAACCTGCCCACAGTAAATTCTGGCTGTTTCTTTCCAAATAGATTCTCATGAAAAAGTGATAATAAGAAACTCATCTGACTTTTGTCAGATCTCACCTGCTTTCATTAAAAATAGTCTTACCGAATATCAGATAAGATCTAATTAAAAATATGGAAAACTAGAGACGGGCGTGGCGGCACATGCATGGAATCCCAGCATTTGGGAAGCTGAGACCAGAAGATAACGGTTCACAGACAGCCTCGCCACTTAGTGAGGCCCTTTGCAATTCAGTGAGACCCTGTTTCAAAATAAAAGAATAAAAACTAGGGCAGGGGGTGTAGCTGGGAGGTCTAATACCTCTGGCTTCCATCTCCACACCCACACAAAAAAATATGGATAACTAAATTTAGATGTTTTAAAACAATAATTAAGACTGGTGTAAACCCGGCGTGGTGGAGCACGCTTGTAATCCCAGCATTCGGGAGGCTGAGAATGGAGGATGGCGGATTGGGGACAGCCTCAGCTACTTAGTGAGGCCCTCCACAACTTAGTGAGACACTGTTTCAAAATAAAGAATAAAAAATAGGGCAGGGGTGTAGTTCGGAGGCTGACCGTCCCTGGGTTCCATCCCCAGACCCCCCAAAAAAGACCGGCATAAAGTTTCTCTATATTGAAGCCCTTTTTTTTTTTTTTTTTTTTTTTGCGGGTCTGGGGATGAAACCCAGGGGCATTTGACCTCCGAGCCACACACCCTGCCCTATTTTTAACCACGATCCTCCGGTCTCAGCCTCCCGAATGCTGGGATTACAAGCGTGCGTCACCACGCCGGGCTTGAAGCCCTATTAAGGCATATAGAGTATGTTTAGTAAATAACTATTACTGAATGAACAATGTAACATTTTCTTAAATGTAAGTTCCAGTTCACATATATACTGGGAATTGAACCCAAGGATCTTCTACTTCCAAGGTATACCCCCAGCCCTTTATTTATTTTTGTTTTTATTTATATTGAAATAGTGTCTCACTAAGGTCCTGAGGTTGGCCTCGAACCTGTGATCTTCTTGTTTCAGCCTTCCAGGTACTGGGATTTCGGTGTGAGCTATGGCACCTGGCTTCATTCCTTCTTCACACATATGTTAGAATGAATTTACATGAAATTGATATTAAATTATCAGATAAACACAATTTTGCTTAATAACACTCAAGTAGAAATGTTAGTCAAAGTCATACCACAATGGGTAAGAACCAGAATGACATTGAATTTATTCAGAAGGTCAAAGCCCTCACTGTGATTCTTTGTATCTTGGTATCTATTACCTCTGTGATTTTTAGTGTCTCTCTCTCTCTCTCTCTCTCTCTCTCTCTCTCTCTCTCTCTCTCCCTCTCTCTCTCTTTCTCTTACAGTCCCATTGGTCTCTTTGCTAGTCCTCAAACTAAATTCATGTTCAGACATGAATACCCTCCAGAACTTCCTTCAAAACTCTCACATTAGGCTGGATGCAGTGACACATGCTTTATACAAGTTCAAGGCCAGCCTGGGCAACAAAATTGAATGGGGATATAGTTCAGTGGTAGAGTGCCCTTGGATTCAATATTCAGTATAAAGAAAAACAAACAAACAAACAAAAATAAATTCCACACTAAATTCTCTATTCTTCGGACATTCTCTAGAAGATATTAAGGTCAACTCTGTCCATCTTATTTAAATATGATCCTGTACTCATCAACCATTTCTAAGACTTCTCATTTTGCTCTACTGATTCTTTCCAATTATTTTAAAACACATGAAAACATTTATTTTTTTTAATTTATAATTTTTCTAAAAAGGGGGCTTAAGCTCCTGACAAGCAGGCATACTTCTTTTGTTCTTGTTGAATCTCAACATCTAGGTCAATGCCTAAATAGCAGAGAATCTGGTATCTCAATGTAGTTTTTATTTGTATTCCCCTGATTGCTAGAAATTTTATTTTTCATATATTTGTTGGCTATTTATATGTCTACTTTTGAAAAGTGTCCATTCAGTTCATTTCTTGCTTTTTAATTTTCCTTTTTTGGTGTTACAGTTTTTTACTTTGTATATTCTAGATATTAGTTCTCCATATGATGGCAAAAGTTTCTCCCATTCTGTACACTGTCTCTTCAGAGAATTCACTTTGCTACAAAGAAGCTTTTTAAATTGATGCCATTCCATTTATTTTTCTGTTTTATTTCCTGAGCTTGAGGGATCTTATTGAGGAAGCCTCTATCAGTGCCTGTATGTTAGAAAGTTGTTCATATGTTTCTTTCTAGGGATTGCAAAGTTTCTGCTCTAATTTTTATGTCTTTGTTCCAAGGTAAGAGATAGGGATCTAGTTTCTTCTACATTTGATTATCCAGTTATCCAAACACCGTTTGTTGAAAAGGTATGTCACTATCTCTATGAACTACTTTAGGATGAGAGTCTATAATGCACTAATAAAATTATATAAAAATGAAGGAAATAATGGAACCTACCTTATAAAAATAAAATTAAAACTCTCTTACTCTCTAAATGAAAATGAAAGAAAAAGCTAACACATTTAGTATGCTATCATTAGAAACATTAGAAATATTAAGAATTGAAGTATTTTATTTATTTGTAAAAAATCACCAACTGTGAATACACTAAAAACCATGAAATTGTGCAATCAGAATGGGTAAAGTGTATGGTATGTAAATCTCAATTAAGTTGTACAAAACTGGAAACAAAGAAGGAAAAGCTATCTTTTCTCCAGTGTATGTTTTTGCACTTTTGCTCAAAATCAACTGGCACACTTATATGTGAGAATTTTTCTCGGTGTTATCTATTTTATTACATCAGCCTACGAACAAATGAAAACATTTTCACATTCTCCAAACAAGTCTGACTTAAAAAAAACCATCTTGTATTTTCTGGTTGAAGTATAAATAGCCAATAAGTTGTCTATTTCGTCAATCTTTTACTAAAGAAATATTAATAAAAATAAACTTGCCAAGGCATATGCACTACTTACCTTTTTTGTCATCATGACCAAAATACTATAAGAACAACTTAGATAAAGGTTTTCTGGGACCATAGTTTCAGAAGTTTAGTTCATGGTCAGCCAACTCCAAGACAAAAACATCATGGTGCCAGGGCTTGCAGTGGAAAGCTGCTCAGCTGCTGGAAAGCAGAAAGGTAGAGAGGAATGAGCCAGACAAGTATATAGAGTCCCCAAGGCCATGCCCCCAGTGACCTGCCTCTTCCAGCCATACTCTGCCTTCTTACAGTTCTACTCAGTAGATTCATTCAAATTACTAATGCTTCTGTAGAAAATTTATTGCTAAGGTGAGAACACTCACAATTCAATTATTTCACTTTTGAACATTTTTTTGTTGCCAATTCATGAGCTTTTCTGAGGGGCGTTCTATAAGCAAACCATAAAGCCTTATTTTTCTACATGTTTAAAACAATTACTTGTTAAATACTGCATTTTATTATTGAAGTCTGGTGACTGTTGCTTTATAAAATGTCAAAGAGAATGAAATAGGCACCCTTCCAAGTCATTTACTATCCCGTTGTCTTTGACAAGAGGAGATGCCAAAGTATGTCTCTAAGATAGAACAAACACAATTATCTAAACTTTTATATTCTTCAAAACTATTTGCCTCTTTTTTGAACAAAACCTCTCAATGTCTTGAAATCAGTAAGTTCACAATAAATATTTGTTAATACAAGAATGCCTTCAAAGGTCCCTTTTCCCATGCACCCATGTAAGTGATAGAGAGGTGAACTTTAAGTCTTAGAAAAATCTCTGTTGGTTACATGTCCTTTTCTATCCAATGAGGAATTTCTACCCACTGACCAAATGACATCAGGTCTCCAATTTTACCAATTTTCTATTTCTTTAAATTTTCTTAAAGATTTGAGAATTTGTTAGATATAAGAACACTGGGGAGAAATATTAATATGCTTTGTTTTGCTTTTCTCCCCAAATTGTTGTGCTTCAATTATTCTCTTCTTTAATCTACCCCTTAAGATGTTCTCTTCAGTTTAGTTTAAGCTACAAGCACCATGTCAAAAGAATACCATTATTTTCTTCTTTTTGTTTTAAATCATATGCCAAAAGGAAACAGTCCTATACAATAAGCAGATACTAAATGTCTGGCTGGCTTTCATCAATTGTAAGAAAACAAAAAAGTCTATTATTTTGAAGTTCATGGGTAGTGCACAATATTGTGTGTTATAGGGTGTTATTGTGTCTAAGGAAAGAAGTGTACACCAAAAATTAAATGACAGGCTTCTTATTGGATCTTTTCCTTTTGGGAACGAAGTGAAAAACTTCTAAAACAAAATAAAGAACATTTAATAAAAATAATTATTTCTTTAATAAGTCTTTTCTATAGTCTCTAATACTGTCCTAAATTCACATACTTGCCTCCAAGTTTTTTTTCCTCACAGCTCATTTAACCAAAGAAGTTATCATGATGCAACAAGAATTCGGGTTATTTTGTTGCTGAATTTTTTCAATACAGCTCATTAAGATCTAATTAAGATCTAAGACTTACTGAAGGTCTCCACAACAACTCCCCCACTGTGCATACCTCTCAATGTTCAGGAAGTTGTACTGTGGTCTGTGGAGTCAATTATGGGGGTCAAAAATTGTGTCAAGACTCCTCCCATAAAAACAAAACAAGAGCCGGGCGTGGTGGCGCACACTTGTAATCCCCACACTTGGGAGGCAGAGACAGGAGGATCACGCAGTTTCGAAGCCAGCCGCGGGCGCTGGCTTAGGAGACCCTGTTTCCAAATAAAAATGTAAAAATAGGTCTGGGAGTGTAGCCCGGAAGTAGAAGGGCTTCCAGGAACCCCAGTACCACCAAAATAATAATAATAATAATAATAATAATAATAATAATAATAATAAATGAAAAAAACAATATTAAAATCCTTAGTGGCATACATATTTCTGTGTCAGCATTCAAAATGCAATTCCTCTTATTAAGGCAAACTAAATGGGATTTCTGCTTCCAAATGCTTGCTGAAGGCAGAGCATGGTGACATGTGTGGGTAATCCCAGTACTTAGGAGACAGACAGGAGAATCAAGGCCAGTACACAATAACTTAGCAAAACTCCATTTCAAAATAAAACGTGCTAGGTGTGTAGCTCAGTGGTAGAATGCCCCTGGGTTCAATCCTCAGAACACACACACACACACACACACACACACACACACACACACTCTAATTGAGTTCAGTTGGAAAATGATAAGCTCTAAAACTAGAATTTTCAACAGTAATTTTTTTTTTTTTTACATTTTAAATGTGTGTATGTTGTTGTTGTTGTTGTAGATCAAACCGAGGGACTCACACATGCTACCACGGAGCTATACCTTCAGAAATGAAACCGTTCTAAATCTTTATTATGCCGGGCGTGGTGGTGCGCGCTTGTAATCCCCGTGCTTGGGAGGTGGAGACAGGAGGATCACGCTGATTCGGAGCCAGCCTCGCTGGCTTAAGAGACCCTGTTTCCAAATTAAAGTATAAAATAGGTCTGGGAGTGTAGCCCAGAGGTAGAAGGGCTTCCAGGAACCCCAGTACCACCACAAAAAAAAAAAAAAAAAAATCTTTATTATCCACTATGGGAGTCTCTGGATATGTGGGCATTGAGTACTACTTGGTATGTGATTGATACAACTGCAGAACTGAATTGAAAAACTGAATTTATAATGAATTAAAACTGAATTTATAATTTTTTATTTACTGTAAATATAAATTTTCACAGGAACACATTGCTTGAGATCATCATATTAGATAGTTGAGTTTTAGAGCTTATTGTCTCAATATAAAATGATCATAGTGACATTGTCTATGTAGTGTGTGTTTGTGTGTGTGTGTGTGTGTGTGTGTGTGTGTGTGTGTGTGTGGTACTAGGGGTGGAACCCAGTGGCATTTTACCTCTGAGATAAACTCCCAGCCCTATTTTTTATTCTTTATCTTGAAATAGGGTATCACTGAGTTGCAAGGGCCTCACTAAGGAGCTGAGGCTGTCCATGAACCGTGATTCTCCTGTCTCAGCCTTCTAAATGTTGGGATTACAAGCCTGTGCTGTCACGCGCAGCTGACATTGTTTATGTTTTAAGGACTTGCAGTTTTAAGGACTATGAGCATTTTTTTCTCCTTTGGTCAATTAATTAATCTCATGAATGAATGTGAATTAAAGTTGATATACTTTTTCAAGTAATGTTAATGATACTGATATTATAGTTATTATACATTATGAGGTATTTAAATTTCATTAGAATAAAAATTAAACTAAAAACTAAAGCAGAGCAGAAAACACATATCCTGTTCACATAAATGTTATTTGTACCCTCTAAATCAATTTTTTTACCATAGTAAAGGAAAGAGAAACGAAGAAAGGAAGGAAGGAAGGAAGGAAGGAAGGAAGGAAGGAAGGAAGGAAGGAAGCAGTTCTGAAGTAATGATATGGCTTAGAAAAATTTTGAATTTGCTTTGAAGAAATACTATAGAAATCGATGCACCAAAATGACTAGTCATAATTGTCAGTGTTCCATAAGAAAATTTTTAAAAAATAAACTGCTTGAGACAGATAGAAAGCCAGATCTTGTGTGTAGATCAAAACTTTGTGTTTGTGGTACTTTACGTTGCCTTTTATCATTTTATTTCTCAGTGAAGATTGTAGTGTGTTGTTTTGTAAACAGAAAGATTAGCTTTATCAAGTGTAAGAAAGAACTGATTTTATGTTAGATGTCTATTTGGGTGCAATGCAACTTATTTTTGAACTAACTTAAGGAAAAGATGGCATGACTGCAGGAATGAGCTGACAGAGAAAGAGAGAGAGAGGGGAGAGGGAGAAGGAGAGCGAGAGGTGATCTAATTAAAACCAAGGAGCATTCTGAGTAGAAAAATCAGAAAAATAAATAAGTAAGATCCAACAGTAGATAGTTCAAATGTATTAGGGAAAATATTAAGAGACAAACCATAAATTTGGTTTATTTGGATGGTACTAGAATTCAGAGGCACACAGAGGCACGGTAATAAAAAGTCAGGAACTGAAGAACACCTGGGAAAATGTATCCACTTTGTTTTGCATCAAAGATAATAACTACCTGTTTTCTTGCACTTGTACCATTTCTTTGAGAGAAGATCAAGAATAAGTGCTTAACCAAATTGACCCAGAGCTTTGTCAATATTACCTTCTTCTTCCACTAATGAAAGAGTAGTTCTGGGTGTTCCCCAAGGAAGTTAAAGAAAATATTTGCTTTATTTTAAATATCTTGAGGATAAGTTTCAAACAAATTGAAATAATGCTGACATAGTTGAATAAACTTTTTATTTGATCCTATTAATAGCTCATGAGGAGCCAGGCGTGGTGGTGCACGCTTGTAATCTTAGCATTTGGAGGCTAAGACAGGAGGATCACGGTTCATGGACAGTCTCAGCTACTTAGTGAGGCCCTTTACAACTTAGTGAGACCTTGTTTCAAACTAAAGAATAAAAAATTAAGGCTGGGGGTGTAGCTCGGAGGTAGAATGCCCCTGGGTTCCATCCTCAGTACCCCCCCACAAATATATATATAGCTCATGAGGTACCACTGTCCACATTTTATTTTTAAAATTAAGGCAAAACTGCCGGGTGTGGTGGCACACACTTGTAATCACCGTGCTTGGAAGGCGGAAACAGGAGGATAGCACTGGTTTAAAGCCAGCCTCGCTGGCTTAAGAGACCCTGTTTCCAAATTGTCTTGAAAATTCATTATTTTGAAAAAAAATGTCTAGGATATAGGATGCATTTCAGAATACAAAAGTAACCTATTATCCACCTGTCAAAATAAAATTTCCAACTGAATGCCCAATTACTTGGTCAAGACATCCTTCCATATCACTTGGGTAAGGGTCTCTGTAAATAGAATTGCCTGGAGGTCAGTGGTGTAGTTCCATGATACAATAAGGAGAGAAAGAAATTCACGACAAATTCAAAACACTCTTCTGGTTATTTTCTCACCTCCAGACAAAAGAACCTTTTTAATCTACAATTAACTCCCCATTTATCTCAGTAGATTTTATTTCATGAGTGGAATTACATAAATACCATGTCTACTACAAGTAGAACTTACTCATGGTAGGCCCTAAACAATCTCACCATCATAGTAAAATAAGTCAGAGATAGATAAGAAATTTACTCCTAGAGAGCTTGGCCTGAATTTAGGTGATTGTTCTAGTCATGATATCAGTATTTTATGCAGATTACTTATTGTTCTTTGAAATAGCTAAATTTTTAGAAAAATTTCATTCACTAAATGTGGATGAAAAACTGGTAGGGCATTCAATTTTAGCAATGAAGCCTTGACCATGCCCAACTCGCCTGATTTTATATGCATACACACAAAAATGCGGCACTGAAAATGTTTTTAGGTAAAAGTCAGCTACTCTGAAGACGTGTAGTGAAGCGACTAGGTAAAGAAAAGGTCACATCTTGTATGCTATGCAAAGTACAATTCAATGTTTTCCTTTTTTGAGGCACTATCCCCAAATACTTCTGCTCTGTGAAGATCTTAATTCTGTGTGCAAAAACATATTCTTTAACTTTCTGCAAAGATTCAGCCTTCCTGCTTTCACACCACTCAAATATTGAGGGAAATATGGGTCAACTTTAATAGACATGGAGACCTCAGTGACATTAATAAAAATCTAAAGAACTTCCATTTTTGTTTCAAATAGACCAAGACCGCATTCTGGCCAGAAGATCACAACATCATCAGCAAGTAGAAAGTTCACTTTCCTACATAGAGATTATTGAATAATCAATACTTGTGCAAGAAAATTGGTACTATATTTGTAAACTGTTGGTAGACTCTATTAGATGATTAAAACATTGATCCCAAGAGGCAGATTGTCTGTTCAAATCTTGACTTTGCTATTTGCCAGTGAGTGACACAGGGCAAGTTATTTAACTAAGCAAGGTCTCAATTCCTTTGATCTCAAAGGAAGATAACAATAGTGTTTATTTCAAATGGTCACTAAAAGGAGTGAGATCATACCTATTGCCTAGTTATACCAGACAGCATAAGAGCTACAAAGCTCCTAGGTAAAGATCATACAGAATTTTTGTTAATGTGCATAACAATTGTTATTGTATTGTGAATTAGAGAAAAATCCAATTATTCTAAGGAATGTCTTTGATCTTTTCTTCCAAATACTACTTCCATGAATTTAACATTCTTAGCTACACTGTTTTAACTAATTAGTCAGGCTAAGTATAATCCAGTTCTAGTGAAGTGCACAGATAGAAAACTTGGAACATTTCATGTACTAGCTTAGGTTGCCAAAGTTTGTTTTCTTTTTTGTAAATTGTCAGAAAATAAATATTTTACGCTTTAAGGGCCACATATTACTTCCTGTGGTTAATTGATTGAGCATGTTAGGACTAAGTAGCCATAGATAATACAAACATAGATAAATGAGGCTAAATTTCAATAAAAATTAATTGATGGGGACAAATTTTTAAATTTCATATTATATTAATACCCCTAAGTATTTATCTGATTTTGGAGGAGGATTAAATCCAGAGTCATTCTTCATCCAAACTATACCCCCAGCCATTTTTAGTTTTTGATTGAAATGGATTCTGACTAGATTGCTGAAAGTCTCACTAAGTCGCTGAGACTTGTCTCAAACCTGTGATCCTACTGTTTCGGTCTCCCAATTACTTGGATTACTGTATGCGCCATCACTCCTGACCATCTTTTACTTTTATTTTTAACAACTTAAAAAAGTAAAAACTCTATCTTAGGTTTCCAACCACACATAAACAAGAGGTGATATGTATTTGACTCTCAGGCTAATTCTATTCTAATCAATGATTCTATGAATACTGTTCAACTTGTGTTTCTTTTATGTCAAGAAGAACATTTTTTTTTTCCTGTGGTGCTGGGGATAGAACCAGAGGCCTTGTACCTCTGAGCTACACTCTCAGACCTAAAATTATATATATATAATATATATATAAATATATTATATATAAATATATATATAAATACATAAAATATATATTATATATAAATTATATATAATTATATATATTTATATATATATATATAATATTTCATATATATAATTTTGGAAACAGGATCTCACCAAGCTGCTAAGAGCCTCATTAAGTAGCTGAGGCTGGCTTCAAACCTGCATGATCCTTCTGTCTCTGCTTCCCAAGTACTGGGATTACAAGCATGCGCCACCACACCCGGCAAGAAGAACATATTTAAATGCTTTCAAAATTCTTAACTATTTAGTAGTCAAGTTAATAAATAAAAATACTATAGTAATGGCTTAGTCTTAAATTCTGATATTAGCAGTACTAACAGCTAACAGTGGTGCTGAGGATGTAGTTAAGTGGTAGAGCACTTAGTGTGCAGTAATCCCTAGCACTGCCCTCCCTAAATCTCAAAATAATCTACAACACTGAATAGTCTATCATGATTTAAATATGGTTTGTTCTCTCCAAAAATCATGTTGAAATTTTGTTGCCACTATGACAGTGTTGGGAAATAGGACCTTGAAGAGCTAATAAGGTCATTAAGAAGGATTAATGTCTTTCTCTAGAGAGTGAGTTCTCACTCCCTCAGGATTTAATTAGTTACTATAGGCAGAGGTTATTAAAAAGTCAGTCTGCCCCTTGTGTGATATCCATTCAATGTGCTCTCAAATTCCATTCTGATTTTCTGTCACTCTATAGCATAAGGCCCTCACTTGAGGCTAAGCCAATTCCATGCCCATGTTCTTGAACTTCTCAGATTGTAGAACTATGAGCTCTACTCATTATAAATTACCTAATCTGAAAGATTATGTTTCAGTAGTAGAAAATAGACTGATAACAATAGCACAGATTTTGCATATTCCCTGATTTTGTTTCTCCTGAAATGTAAAAATAAAGCAAAAACTACAATAGACATTGTACTATAGTTGCCGACTCTGGGGCAAAGAATGTGAACCACCTACCTTACAGAATTAATGAAGTGTCAACTCTGGAGCTGTCGAGTAGACGCTACAACTGAAGCTATAATTGAAAAAATAAAAATATCTATCCAGGAGGGAGAGTCTGATATTAATCTAGATATTAAAATGTATTGAGGAAAATACTGGTAATATACTTAAAAGTAGTGAAAATCCAATCATACATTTCAATTTTTGTATCCAACAATAACCTGGAAAATTGTGTGACTATATTTGAGTATTTGTATCATCCATCGTTGAAAAATGAACATGGAATGATGTACTGAATAAAATATTTTTATATTACAGCTCTGCTCTTTGAGGAGCCTGTTAAGAGTTTTATGAGTATATAAATTACTATCAGAATATTAGATCATGTTGGAGCTTTTTAACATGGAGAATGAGGAGGAAGATAGAGGAAAGAGAAGAAAACAGAAGATGTAAATGTAAATGACACCTATATAAATATATATTTGGGACATCCAGAGCCTTATGGCTATTTGAAATGATTCAAAACTTTAATCTCCATTGTTATAACTTAGAAGAGCTACAAGTTTAGAGTTAACAATGAGGTAGCCAGGGGAATCCTCATATTTCCCTAAAACAGATGCTGGCAAACAATAGCCTGGGAGCCAAATCCATTTGTTCCCTATTCTTATGAATGCAATTTATTGGAAGACATTTAATTTTATTGATTTTTAGTAACTATATATATTTTTCACTTTCTTATTGGTGCATTTTAGTTACTATATCTATTTTTGCTATAGTCACAGAGTTGGCAAGGTATGACAGATACCCTATGGGGGGAAAAAACAGAATACTTATTATCTGACTCTAAAAAACAAGTTTGCAGGCTCTTGTCCTAAGACCTTAGTATGCTCAGTGTGGTCTATGTTATTACGGACAATAACATCTGCATCTCAAGACTGTTAGCATGAACTCTTGGGCTTCACTTTCCAAGACACCGAAGCAATATTTATACTTTAATAAGATGTTCAAAAGACACAATGGTAAATGTATGATGGAGAAGCACTACCCTATAATAATTTATATTTGTTTATAAATATAGGAAATATGGAGGTTTTGGGGATATGATACCTTTTCTGGCATGTATTTGTAAGGCCCAGGTGCTAGTTGTTTTCCTTTGAGTTTTAAGTCTTGGTTTTTATAAAGGTTATATTACATACTCCAAAACTCAAGCTTTTAGCTGGGTGTGGTGGCTCACATTTGTAATCCCAGCACTTGGGAGGCTGAGACAGGAGGATCCCACAGGTTCCAGGCCAGCCTCAGCTACTTAGTGAGACCCTGTTTCCAAATAAAGTATAAAAAAATAGGTCTGGGAGTATAGCCAAGAGGTAGAAAAGCCCTTGGGTACCACTCCCAGTACTACACACACACACACACACACACACACACACACACACACACACTAAATAAATAAATAAATACGCTTTTGATGTGCAGAATGTATTGAGAGGTCAAAGTAAAGGTTGAGATATTTAGAGCAACAAAATACTCTGATAATTCACAAATTATCATTTCTTTGAGTCTTGAAAGATGTTCTTTAAGTTAGCAATAGGCAAGCTGGGTGTGATGGCACAAACCTATACTCCCAGTACTTGAAGGCTGAGACAGAAGAATTGTGGGTTCAAAGTCAGCCTCAGCAACATAGCGTGGTTCTCAGCAACTTAACAAAACCCTGTCTCAAGTTTAAAAAAGTAAAATAGGGCTGGAGTGTAGCTCAGAGGTGGAATGCTTCTGGGTTCAATCCCAGTAATGCAACCACACACACACACACACACACACACACACACACGCACACACACACACCACTCCCAATAGGCAATGAATGTACTACAACCAGCATGTGGTTCACTTTCAGAAACTGTCTAATTTAAATGCCATTAAACTACAATAATAATATTTTCAAAACTGTTTACAGTTTTGTGGCTTAATCAGTCTGAAGAGTTTTATTTCTGTACTTCATTCTCTTAATCAGACATAAAGACAGAACTTGCATCTCATAAGCATATGTACAAGTTTAAAAAGAAAACAGAAATGTACTTTTCTGGCTGATGGAAATGTAGCTCTATTTAATAGATATTTTATATTTAGTATTTTATTATTAAGCTTAGTTCAGTATAAGTGCACATTTTCAATGTCATGAATACATGGCATGAATGATGTGAGAAGCAATTTGCATTTATATAGCACCTTTCAAAGGCTTGGGATAGCAAAGCAAAGCATAAATGCTTGTGTAACTTTGCAATTAAGGATTCACTTCTAATTACTCCTACTTAAATGTGCAGTCTCTTTTTAATCACATTTTTACACCTGTGGTTAAGTGCTCTGACAGAGCCTTCGCCTTATCTCTAAAGCATGCAAATTGCATGGCTAGATTTTGTAAAGAGGGCGGCATTTGAGGGGGGGGAAGATCACAGACATGTGACATCAATAACAATATTAAAAACATAACTGCATTTAAAGCATTATTCTCTTTTGCTCACCCAGAATACCATGTGGACAATATGCATGCACATGTGTGCACACACACGTGCGCATACACACATACATGTGCGCACACGCACACACACACACACACACACACACACACACACGAATGTCCTAGTGTGGAACATGCTCAAGATCCAGCAGATTCAAATATACTTCTTGCTATTAACACCAGGAAGTAGAGATGAGATCTGAAAACCAGCTTGCAAACATCTGCGGGCCTGTATTAAATCTTTAGCTACCAGAGCTACAATTGCTAACCTGTGAGATTTCTGGTTTTTTTGTATAATCTAGGGACCAATAAATAACATGGTGTTAAAAAAAATTGATATCCTACTACTACTTGGGGAAAGCACAATTCGGCTGCAACATATGGTTCTGAAAGGCTGCAGCCTTGTAAATAGGGCTGAGGAAAGAAAAGCAATTCTAGGAAGGTGGTTGCAGCTAAAGAGAAGGCCCTGGTGACAGCCATCTACATAACCGGCTGCAGTAAAGCACGAAGCTCCATTTTCAAAAGCTGATTAGAAGAAGATTTATTAAAAACCTATGGTGATCTGGGGACCAGTGAGCACGAATAGATGAGGCATCACTCCCGAACATTGAAGAGCTGCCAGTACACAGCAGAACTGGGTGAAGCAAGAGAGCAAACACATGTGGAAAATTCAGAGCCCGTCACGGATATTTAGAATTAGGCATTCTTAAATTCTGAATAAAATATCATATGAAAATAATTTAAAAATAGACTCCATTTGAAAAAACATACTGAGCTTCTTCATTTTTATACTTTTAATGGTGGATTGTAATTTGCACCATAGTGAGATATTATGTGATATAATCATGCATGCACACATCACTCAGTGTGTTTCCCTCTGCAGCCCAGGGTGCTTCCTCCTCATCTCTCCCCTTTTACAGGTTAGTGAGATGGGGACTAAGGCTTTCATATTTTGACAGGAGATTATTTCAACTATTTTCTTCTCAATCCTTGTTTTCTTCTTCCCCCAATCCACCATTCTCCTGGTCTCTCTCCTCATTTATTTATTTCTTTTTTGTTGTTGTTGTTTATTTGTTTTTGTTTTTAGCAGGGGAGAGTATGAATGCAGTCCACCACTAAAACAAATTATGCAGTCGAGTTTCCCGCATTTGGGGAAATCTCAGGGGTCAGCACATCCAGAGTGCAATGGATAAGCCTCTCCCTAAGAAAACCACCTTTGTGATCATGGTATCTCCCGTGCCAGGTAGTATCTCATTTATTTCGAGTTCCTTTTTTTTCTATTTTCTCTCTAGTTTGCACATATGAGAGAAAAGATGGGAAAGAAAGTCCAGGGTGGTATGATCTCTCTCACATTGAGCCCTTTCAGGATACAGGTAGTGTGTTCATCTGTGATGATTAATATAATACCAATAACAACAATGATGACAATAATAACAGTCATAATTATAATCATAAAGGAATGCTGGGAGGTAATACTTCCTGCATCAGGATAGTCACTATAAAGAGGGAAGGCGAGAAATAACTAAAGAATGCACTGTTTGTTTATGAGAGTTAAAAATTAAAAGATATTTAATTTGGTTGGTCTTTGAGATAGGCTTTACAGAGGCAAAAATTATTTGACAAAGACTGAAATACCAGTGGGAATCTACCAGTCATACTGATGGAGAATGGGAAACTACTGGGGAAATGGACATTCAAATACACATATGCACGAACATTCTCTTTGTGACCCTTGACTTCATACAAAAACATTGCAGGTATAAGATGTTAGTTATTAGTATAGCCTCTAAAGTCAAACTCTCTCCATTTATGTCTTTTCTAATTTTATTCTACTTGGTATTGAGATTGAACCTATGGACACTCTACCTCCGAGCTATATATCTGCAGTCATTTGTTTTATTTTTGTTTTGAAACAGAGTCTCCTAGATTGTTGAGGTTCTCATTAAGTTGTTGAGGCTGTCCATGAGCCTACAATCCTCCTGTCTCAACCTCTCATGTACTGGGATTATAGTTGTACACCATGGAACCCACCTTCCATTTATCTCTGAATGTGTGACTTTGGACAAATTATTTAATCTCCTTGATTTTCAGTTTTCTTACCTCTAAAATGGGGAAAGATAAAATATGCCTCCAAGGATCAATGGGATAACAATATTTTAATATAAAGCATTTAGAATTTTGACACATGGCCAACATAAAATAAATATTAACTGTTAGATTTTCTGTTTTATTTCTGTTTCGTTTGAAGTAAAATCAGAATCATTCTCAGCCTGTGGTGAGCAAAGTAGCAAAAAAAAAGGCCCTCTGTGCCTTAGGAGGCCTGTGGATACTAGTTTGGGGAGGTAAGAGTAACAATGCTGCCACAGGAGGGAATCTAACCCGATGCTGCCACGTGGTTCAGCTTCTGTTCATACTTTCTCTTCTCATCACGTAGACCTAGGCTTCAAAGTAATCCTGAGAGGCACAGAATATCAGTATATTATTCCTCCTATGTCGCAAGTAAAGAAACTGAGGCTCAGAGATAAAATAATTAAGTGAGGTCAGAAACTCAGACATTTTTTTAAGTCATCATTGAAATTTTGTGCGGGCTGGACAGGGATCTTTATAATTGGGGAAAGATTAGTCAGACTGCCCATAGAAAACAACTGAGGAAATAAAGGAGGATTGGAAAAAGCAAGGAAGAGTAAGTTTTTCTTATAGATAAATAAAACGGATACATCACTGTAAAGTTAAGAAGTTTTGTGTTGTTTTTTTTTTGTTGTTGTTGTTTTGTTTTCTTTTTGGTACTGGTGCTTGGACCCCAGGGCATTCTACCTCTAAGCTACACTTCCAGTCCTTTTTACTTTTTATTTTGAAACAGGGTCTCACTCAATTGCTAAGGGCCTTGCTAGTTGCTTAGGCTGGCTTTAAGCCTTTCTCAGCCTCCGAAGTACTGGAATTACAGGTGTACACTGCCATTTCAAGAATTTTAAAGTGGCAAAACTTTCACAGTAGCACTGTATTGCTTCTTTCCTTCTACTCCCACGATACCGTTTCCTCTGTACTTCTATCCCAAACACTGGTCATGGTAGGATACTATCAGAGATTTGAAAGCTAAGAAGCTTTTAGATATGAGAAGTCAGGCAAAAGGCAGCCTTTGTGGAGTTCCCTGCCTTTCATTCAGAAAGATTAGCATGAGGAATGTGAAACTAAAGGCACTTCAGAGTAGCAGGGATCTACTAAGTGGACTGGAATGCAGAAAAGAAGTCAAAGATCTAATCCAGATCACAAGGGGTTTCTTAAATCTTTTCCTACAGCAAGCAAGATAGACTACAGATTTTGTGTGGTAGAGATTTTAACTTCAGTTCAGTTCAATTTAACCAATATATCCCAGTACTAGGGAGGCTAAGACAGGAGGGTTGCTGGTTCTAGACCAGCCTCTTCAATTTAGGGAAACTCTCAGGAACTTGTGAGACCCTGTTGCAAAACAAAATAAAGCAAATTTTATTTTTTGTGGCTTGAAAGTAGAGCACCCCTAGGTTCAATCTTTCCTACTGTGTGTGTGTTTAAAACATGGAGAAGACCACCACTTAACTTTGCTTTGAGTTTTATCAATTTAAAAACAAAACCAGTAATAATATATGCAGTCTGGGGTATGTAATATCATAGCTAAATTTTCTTGAGAATTCATGGGGGTTGTCCAGATTCTCGGAATAGAAACTTCTACTAGAAACAAAGATTAAATACTTTGAGGGGAAGTCATATTAAACATCTGCAGAATTTCCCATATAAATAATCATAATCAAATTTTAAAGTCAGGATGATAAACATTTGTTTCTTGGTTCTGTCATCTGTCTTTGGTAAAACAACAGTAGGATACCATTTTTTCCAAAGATTTTCTTAGTTAGTAAATTATAATCTTTAATGAAAATTTCCTAGTAGTTTGCCTGGCCCTGAAAAGTCTCAGTAATTATTTCTTTTCTTTCTTCCTCAACATTCAATGGAAAGCTAAAAGCATAAATTGGGATTTCTTGACCCAGCAGTCTTTCTTACAAGTTTATCCACCAACAGATGAGGTAACTACTAGTTCACTTTCACTCACAGGCACCAGATTTCTACACATATAAAGGATTTTCTTGCCATTTCAGAATGTTACACAGCCCTTTACTATTTTATAAATAGCTCTGGTTCACCTAGTGGATTAAATTACTTTAAACAACAACAGCAACAAAAACCCATATTATAAAATTACATCTCTAGGGACTATTGAGCCAGACTAGAGATTGTATAATACAAAGAGAAATCATTAAAGCTCCCTACATGATAACATTCCAAGAAGGCACAGCATATGTTCTTTCCTTTTATTCTGTTCTTTAAAACAAGATGAGATGAGACTTGCATTTCAAGAACTCTCCCCCAATTTTAAAGTACGTGTTTGCATTTGATGTAAGTTTTTGTAATAGTAAATATTCTATGTTCTTCTTTTTCTTCTTTTTACTGTTCATAATGAGTATGGCTTTTAGAGTTAAGCAGACCTGACTCACATTCTGCTTGGCCACTTGCTGCCCTACTTTAGAAGAGTTACCTCACCTCTCTGAGGCTCAGTTTCTTTATATGTGTGCTGGCAATAATGCTTCTTACCATAGTTATGAAGATTAAATGAAGCAAGAAGCCGGGTTTAGTGGCTCATGCCTGTAATCCCAATACTAGGGAGGCTAAGACAAGAGAGTAGCAGGTTCTAGACCAGCCTCTGAAATTTAAGGAAACTCTCAGCAACCTAGTGAGACCCTGTTTCAAAGCAAAATAAATTAAAAAGGCTGGGGTTATGGCTTGAAGGTAGAGCAACCCTAGGTTCAGTCCCCATTCTCTCTCTCATGGGCACACGTGCATGCATGTACACACACACACACACACACACACACACACACACACACACAATGAGGCAAAATATAAAAGTACCTGACATAGAGCAAAAGTTCAGTAAATGTTAACAACAATGCATAACTATTTTTATCAGGACAGGAGAGCATAAGCAGTAACAACTATGTAAACCCACAAAATGTGTTGAGTTCCTTGCAACTCCTTAAGGAGTTACACTGATAGAAATGTGGGAATCTTGAGACTCAAGTTCAATCAGTGTCCCTAAAATTTAGACCCAACACTGAATTTTTTATCTAAAATTGGAAAGATATTCAATCCTAAACTTAAAAAGTCAGAAACTTTACGATAAATATATGAGAATAGATTGGTCAAGATAGTTTAAGGAAAGAATGTATAAGACATAATCTTTAATAAGAGTAAACAGATATATTCCATATGTTCTTAAAAGTGTGCATGTATGCTTTTACCACATTGAGCCTCACTATGGTGTATAATTGCACTGTGCCAATGAAAGTATATTTTTAAAAATGGGTTTTTATAGGGAAGCTATTAACATCATAATATTATCTCCAAAGACTCCCAGATAATTACACATTCAAACTTACTACACAACCAGCTAGCCATAGAAGGATGATAGGCCCAAAGTATATTGAAGGTGTGTTTCTTACCCTTTCTACATTAAAAAAAAATTAAAGATATCAAATAGCTATGTTTCTTGACAAATATCAAAGACAACGTTTTAGGAAGAAAGGGGAATATCATACAACAGAAAAATCCAGCCTGAATGAAATCAGATCTGGATTTTCAATTTTGCTTTTTGTTTTTATCTGGGTAATCCTGAACAGGTCAACAGACTTCTCTGATCTTCATTGTCTTCATTGCCTTCCAAGTGTTACCACCAAAATAAATAAAATAAGACAACCAGTTGTAAAGGGCTGTAGGATTGTTCCTAATGCTACTACTCTTTTCCATGCAACTATATCTACATTTTTCCCCAAAACAACATAGAAGCTGGCTTCTGTCTTATTCTAAACATTTATTTCATACCCCTCTATTTTTAAAACCTTTCTTTCATATATGTGGTCTTTCATGTCTTTGTGATTGAATTCCCATTTCATTAAAATATATCCTTGTCGCACTCAGTAGCAAATATTCAATAGACCTCTAATAGGCTCAGACCCAGGGCTCTCAGAAGAGATGGTGCTCAGAGGTTGGCCTCTGGCTCCATACATAGGCTGACATTACTGTCCCTAGGTCTGGAGCAACACACTGGCTGCCTACTAGCAACAACTAACCCAGTCCAGTCCAGTGACCAGAGAAGGGCTACGGCAAGTAAATTAAAAATCACTATGTGGCCAGGCATGGTGGCGCACATGTAATCCCTGCGCTTGGGAGACGGAGACAAGAGGATCACGCAGGTTCAAAGTCAGCCATGCTGGCTTAAGAGACCCTGTTTCCAAATAAAAAAAAGTATAAAAATAGGTCTGGGAGTGTAGCCTGGAAGTAGAAGCGTTTCCAGGAACCCCAGTACCACCATAAAAAAAAAAAAAGGAAATCACTATGTGTCTGTAGGTTCATTGAGTCAGTGCTGGCTGCCAAGGTTCTAGTCCAAATGTTTGGTGTCCACAGTGAAGAATGTTTTGAGCTGAACGTATGCCTGGAATAACACTGTCCTTTTTTCCACACCAGCTGGTCCAAATGTTTATCTCTCCTCTCTGCCACAGTCTGAATCATTCCAGCTCCCACAACTCTCCATACACAGCATTGTGAATACATTTCTCCTAAGACTTAAATCCTAGACTTAAATGACATTTGCTTAAAAGGCATAGGTAGAGTTAGAGGAAGCAGCTTACAGGTAGATGACCAACAATTAGAAAGTAGCTCTCATTCTAGAAATAGTACAGACCATCCTGAGCACAGAATACCTGGATCTTAGTGGCTCTGTCTATATCACACTCTTAAATCCAGCAGCATCATGGGGAAAAGTAACACACAAAGTTCAGCTCAGAATGAGTTTCCCTTTCAAAACTATACTAAAATTTTCTACAATAAGCCAGATGCAGGGGTACACGTCTAAAATCTCAATATTTAGGAGGCTGAGACAGGAAGATTTTAGGTTTGAGGCCAGCACACAGTAACTTAGAGAGATCCTGCTTCAAAATAAAAAATAAAAGGGGCTAGTAATGTAGCTCAGAGGTAGAATTCTCTGAGTTCAATCCCGAATACTACTACTACTACTACAAAAAAAAAAAAAACCTCTATAGTAAAAGAAGAGCGAATTAAAGATACAACTATAAAAGACCACTCTATGTGACTGAAGGGCCTCTTCCTCCTTCATAGAACCTTCCACACTTGAGCTTCCTCTTCAAACAAAAAGGAATTTTTCTTACATATCTTTCAGGGAGTCTAAGAAACTACTATAATTAAATCACATTCCAGTTAGCCATCAACTTATGAAATATCGATCAAGGCACATCACCTCTTGACTTTAGCTTGTCCTTTTGTAAAATGAAGATTTCTTGTTCAATCTAAACATCTGTGATGACAGTCTTAAAACAGCAATATGGATTACTTTTATCTTTCAAATTGATGTTTTTATACTTAGAGTGAATGGATGTATTCTGGTGAAGAGAAGCATTTCTGACTTTTGGATGATCTGCAAAAGTATTTTATGGATCAGTGATGTTTGAACTTTTTCCAAACCACCATATTAAGTAATGAAGCACATTCCCATTAGCAGCAGAGGCTATGAAGGCATATGTTCGAGATGGTTAGGCATTTAATGCAGAAAGGGATATGTATGGGATGAAATTTCCCCGGAAAATTCTGATATATTCTTTTCACAACATGTTAAGAATCACGATTAGACAGTTTACCCACTTAAAGATACAAACTAGGAAAGTCCCTAAAGAAAGACCTTCTCACTGGTCATACAGACCCTTGTAGAATTAGAGAAAATTCTACTCCAGGATGTTTTCTGGGTATGTGCCTTCTCAAATAAGTCATAAGACAGCCTCTGGACAGCAGAAGACCATGGTAATAATAATAATCATGCAAAGACAGAAAAATGTGAATGAGGATGGCCCTAACTTTTACACTGTATTTTTTAGTTAATCAAAAAGTTAATAAAACTTGATTTAACAAATTGAACAACTGAAGAGTGAAAAATGCAGTTGCCTCCACCGATATGTCTCTTCAGTCCACTCTATGAAGGAAATATTGATGGTGTGGCATGCATAGACCTATGTCACTCTCAGTGGTTTTACAGGCATTTAGATTTGGTTTTGACATCATTTGATAATACCATCATATACTTACTGCAAATTACTTTTATCCTTTAACATGTCATGGCTTCCCTTTCAGATTAATATATGAATTGACAGAGATGAAACTAGAGATAGAGATGCAGGGATACATGGGAGAAACAGAGAACATGGAATACATTAATCAATCAACCTTCTATACTCATAAATATTCAGATATTTTCAGCTTTTTTAACACCAAAAATACTTAAAGAAGTATATGAAAATCTTAAAGCATCATGCATCTTTATATAGAGTCTCAAAAGTGCTGTTGATGAATAAAAGGTTATATAGTTTAAATTAAAAAAATATTAATTAAGGAAAATCAGACCAGATTGGGTGTGTTTACAGTGGTATGGCCATAGACTAAAATGCACAAAAAAATGCTCAACATCATTAGCAATCATAGAGATGAAAATCAAAACTACCCTGAGATTTCACCTAACTCCAACTAGAATGGCAATCACTCAAAACACAAACAACAACAAATGCAGGCAAGGATGTACAGAAGTGGGAACTCTAAACCATTGTTGGTGGATTGCAAACTAATGCAACCACTTTGGAAAACAGTATGGAGCATCCTCAGAAGAATGGAAACAAATTTACCATTTGATCCAGCAATACCACTTCTGGGTATCTACCCACAAGAAAGGAAACCAAACTATCAAACTAATGCATGTGTATCTATGTTCATAGCTGCACAATTCACCATAGCCAAACTATGGAACCAGCCAAGATGTCTATCCACAGATTAATGGATTATAAAACTGTGGGATATATACACAGTGGAAATTTTGCTCAGCCATAAAGAAAAACACAATTACATCATTTATAGGGAAATGGATGGAACTGGAGGACATTATGCTAAGTGAGATTAGTCAGCCACAAAAAATAAGAAATCAAATGCTTTCCCTAATATGTGAAAGCTAGGGAGAAATGGGTAATAAGAGTAACTCTAAATGAAGAAGGAGATTCTAGAGATGAGCAAATAAGGCAACCTAACTGAGAGGATGGGGGAGGGAGCAGGAAACTCTCTAAAGCATATGATGAACTTAAACAAACATATCAAAGTCAGTCACTAAGTCAAGCATGGGAAGGAAGGATGGGGAGGGAATGGGGTGGGGTTTGAATAAGGGCTAATTGGATGATGTGTGCATGTATATTTCCACCATCTTTTATCCCATTAAGATGTATGACTACAATGCATCAATAAAAAATTAAAAATTAAAAATTAAAAACAATAAATAAAAATAAATTGAAAAAATATAGAAAATTAGATCTTCCTACCCTTAAAAATGATTGTGGTGACTTATAGTCTCTCCAGTGGTGCACAAAATGAGCCATCTCCCCACATCCCCCACAGTGGATGTGCTGATATTTAAAAATTATTTAAAGTAAAATGTAAATTTTAAGTTTTATAGTAACTTAAGAGTGAAAAGGCAATGGCATTTTTATAGACCTATGATCTTTGGCTTGTCATAAAAATTCTTTATGATTTCCCAATTTGTACTTATTTTTATACTAAGTGAATGATTATGTCCCCTTTCAAAATGTGGAAAAAAATTTTGTATTTTTCATATTTCCTTTTTGTCTAAATTTGTTAGAAAAATTCATTTGAAGAATAGATTTTTTTAAACTTTAACAAATAATTCTATTTGTTTACCTGTAATTCATACTTTTAATATTTTACCACATTTTTACTGAGAATAATCTTCTTATATAAATGAGAATTCACATATTTGATTATTCACCACCTATAAATACGAGGTCCTTGTTAAAACAACTTGTTCAAATTTACAACACAACCCTGAGCAAAATAATTTAATTTTTAAATTTTCAGTCTGTAAATGCAGCATTTTGAAAATAGTTTCAAAGTACTAACACAGTTCAGAAAATAAGGAATGATTTTTCCTCAGGTAATTATCTTTAATACTTATAGTTTTCTCCTTTTTATTCCTGGTAGATTATCATTTTACATCCTAGTAATATTCATAGTTATATAAAAATACATACACGCTGGGCATGGTGGCACACTTTTGTAATCCCCGCTCTTGGGAGGCGGAGACAGGACGATCGTGCAGGTTCGAAGCCAGCCGTGCTGGCTTAAGAGACCCTGTTTCCAAATAAAAATATAAAAATAGGTCTGGGAGTGTAGCCTGGAGGTAGAAGGTTTCTAGGAACCCCAGTACCACCAAAAAAATAAATAAATAAAAAATAAAAAAAATACACACACATAGAACTTGATGTATTTTCCTCCGTATACCTTCTTCCACTCTCCCTCTCTCCTCATACATGTTAGTGAGATTGGTAGTGAAAAGTCTTATATGAACATAACCTTATTTGAATGCTTCCTTTCTCAATCTTCATTTTCCACTCCCCACCTCCCTTCCCCAACTCCTTTCCACTATTTTACGGTTTTCACTCTTCTTTTGACTGAAGTCTCTTTCGCTACCTACTTTTGTTCTAGCTTTCACATGTGGGAGGAAACGTATGACACTTGATTTTGTGACACTCACTGACCTCAGCATAACATTCTTTATCTCCATCCATTTTCCTGAAAATGACATAAATATGTTCTTACTTATGGCTGAGTAAAATTCCAATGTGTATAGATACCACATTTTCAATATCCATTCCTCTGTTGATGGACAATGAGGTTGGTTCTTTCCCTTACTACTTCCTACTTGCCTTCTTTTATTTTTTATCTTTCTTTTAATTTTAAATAAAATAATAAGCATTCCTTTAAAAGTAATAGCAACTAATAATATATATTCTTTTATCCTCTTTAAAAATATCCATATTGTCTAAATTCAAAAGAGAAGTAAGTGATAATGGCTTTAAAATATCTTAGATATATTTGAGACACATAAATCAACTTGATGGGATACTATTTCATTGTTTTCTAAATGTGTGAGTTTAAGCAGCAGGTACTATTTCAGAGAGAAGAAAAAGGATTTAAAAGGGCAATAACAATGATAAATTGCACGTGCCTGTGATAAAGTCTGTTTGCAAAGAAGTACAGACACTATCAATCTAATGAAGAAACATTAAAAAAGATTCAAGGTCCTACTTAAAAACATAATTTTTTCAGTTTTACTTTAAAGGATTTATTTTATTTTATATTCCCATCATTTTATTTATTTATTTATTTATTTATTTATTTATTTATTTGCTGGTCTGGGGATGGAACCCAGAGGCATTTGACCTCTGAGCTACATCACCTGCCTTATTTTTTTATTCTTTATTTTGAAACAGGGTCTCACTAAGTTGTGGAGGGCCTCACTAAGAAGCTGAGGCTGTCCGCGAACCACAATCCTCTGGTCTCAGCCTCCTAAATGCTGGGATTACAAGCGTGCACCACTACACCCGGCTTATTCTCATCATTTTAATTTATTAGAGGTTAAATTATGAAATATTGGACTATTTCTTATGTAGGATTTGCTTACCTTGATAGAGAAATACTATTTATTATTATATTATTAAAAGAAGAAGATAGCCGAGTATGATGGCGCATGCTTATAATCCCCGCACTTGGGAGACAGAGACAGGAGGATCATACAGGTTTGAAGCCAGCTTCACTGGCTTAAGAGACCCTGTTTCCAAATGAAAAAGTATAAAAATAGGTCTGGGAGTGTAGTCCAGAGGTAGAAGGTTTTCCAGGAACCCCAGCACCACCTACAAAAAAAAAAAAAAAAAAAAAAAAGATTTTTTTTATGAAGGGAATTCCATTAAGATCCCTATATATTTATCATTATAGGAGAGTGACCCTAAAAGTGTCACTATCATTAAAAATGGCATTTAAGATGATAGACAAAAAAAGAATAATCACTCAATGATTGGTCAAGACATCAATCAAGAGAAAAGTCAGTGCTTCCTTATTAGTCATCACAGAAAAGACAACCAAACTATCAAAACACATCTCTGTTTAGAAAGTTACTTGGAGGACTTTCTATTGACATAGTTGCCATGCAACACATTTAAAGGAATTTAGTTTGCAAACATAAAAATAAACATTGTAACACTCCATTAACTATGGTGATATTTATTATTGCTAATACTGATTGACCATTTGCCATATGCCTAGCACATATATGAGAATTTACAACCATTTTCTTCTCAAGGTCTCTGAAAATAATTCAGACTTGGTTTATTTTATAGGAATCACAGGCTTATTGGAATTAGCAAACCAGCATTCAAACATTATGGTAAGCTCATAGAAGGTTGACATCTAAATATTTGTGTGTGTGTGTGTGTGTGTGTGTGTGTATGTGTGTGGTATTGGGGTTTCTGGAAGCCCTTCTACCTCCGGGCTACACTCCCAGACCTATTTTCATATTTTTATTTGGAAACAGGGTCTCTTAAACCAGCGCGGCTGGCTTCGAACCTGCGCGATCCTCCTGTCTCAGCCTCCCAAGCGCGGGAATTACAAGCGTGCGCTACCACGCCCGGCTGACATCTAAATATTCTAATGATAAAAAGCTGTGAATTTGATTCATTGTGCTCTTGAAACTTGTGATACTATGCAGCAGCAATTGTTCCTTTGTGTTTTAATAAAGGCAAGAGTGATCGTTAGCAAACTTCCTCAATGGCTTATGTGTTATATAATTTGAGCATCATGAAATAGAAAATAAAAATAATAGAGACATATTTATAGGAAAGAAAGAAGAGACCTAGTGAATTATCCTGAAACTGTCATGCTGTTACATTTAGTGTCTACATAAGTGTGTACCAAAAAAATGGATACCAACAACAGCCGGGTGTGGGGGCACACACTTGTAATCCCAGCATTCAGGAGGCTGAGACAGGAGGATTACAGCAGTTTCCAGACAGCCTCAGCTACTATTTAGTGAGGCCCTTTGCAACTCAGTGAGAACTCGTTTCAAAATAAAGAATAAAAAATAGGGCTGGGGGTGTAGCTCAGAGGTAAAATGCCCCTGGGTTCCATCCCAATATTGAAAAAAAAAGGATACCAACAAGCCTGACCTATTCACCTATTCATTGTTTAATGTTGAAACCTACTAAAAGATGTAAGTGATGGTTTAAAAAAATTTCCTAACAACTTCCATATAGATAACTGCATTTTTTAGGAACAACATGTAAGGTGAGGTTGAAAGGTTGAATTTCTTGAAAATCTGGAGAAAAAAATTAATTGAGGTTTAGATTATATTTGCTAATGAAGGTTTAAAGGATGGCACTGTATATAACATAATATAATCTATAACCTATTCAACATATTAGGAATAATTTGAAATATATACTTTGTTGTGCTCTGGCCCTATGTAGAAAGTGACAACATTGTATATTTCTTAAAAAAATATATATATATATATATATATATATTCATAAGTTGAAACTTTGTAGTATCATGAAGACAGATGACAAAACTTCATTATAAGTTGCTTTGTAATAAAATACTACACAAGTGGTAATGCCAAAGACATAGAATTATTATACTGTTCTCTGCAAGAGATAGTGTTCCTTCTATAATTCTAAAGCGCATTTGAATTTATCACAGCTCAAGGGCCTATTTTCAAACTCAAATCTACTTTTTTCATTCCATTCCACATTGGCTTTTATCTTAGCTTGAAGGAGAATTATCACATAATTTTGTTGAAATATTACTTGCATAGTTGTAACTTATATAAATAACAGATATAACTGCCTTCTGAAATCTTCCCTATATTTGTGACAAGCCTAATGGCAAGAATTATTTAGTGATAGCAAAGCCCAGTCTTCTATATATGGAAATATTTATGTTATGATGGGATTTTATGCAAACACCATTACAGAGTTGGAAATAATACTTTTTTTGCTTTTTATTTTGAATTATTTTAGCTTACAAAAATTTAAATGTAATATGTACAGTTGCTGTGTAGCTTTAACTCAGCTTCTTTTAAAGTAACATCTTAAATAACCACAAGTGCAATTATTAATATCATTAGTAATCAGAAAAATTTAAATAAAACTAACTTAAATACCATCTGAGTCCAGTTGGAATGACCATGATCAGAAATGAAAACAAAGCCGGGTGTGGTGGCGCACACTTATAATCCCAGCATTCGGGAGGCTGAGACCAGAAGATCATGATTCGCGGACAGCCTCAGCTACTTAGTGAGGCCCTCTGCAACTCAGTGAGACCCGGTTTCAAAATAAAGAATAAGAAAATAGAGCAGAGGGTGTAGCTTGGAGATCAAATGCCCCTGGGTTCCATCCCCAGACCCACACACAAAAAAGAGAAAACAATAATAAATGCTGGTGATGATGTGGGAAAATAAGAACTATTATACACTGTTGAAAGGAGTGCAGATTAGTGTGACTATTATGGAGATCAATATAGAGGTTCCCCAAAAGAACAGAACTGAAACCTCCATAGGAGGAAGCTAAATAACTCCTTGATGTTTCCAAAAGAAGTTAGAATAAGGATACATACATGCTTATGTTTATTATAGTACAATTCACAATAGCCAAATTATGGAATTGCCCTAGATGTCCATCACCAGATGAACAAATAAAGAAAATGTGGTTTATACACATAATGAAATTTATTCAGTCATAAAGAAAAACAAAATTATGTCATTTGTAAGAGAACGAATGACCTAGAGGATAGTGAGCTAAGTGAGATTAGACAGGGAGAAAGGGCCACATGTTTTCTCTCAGGTGTGGAATCTAGATAGAAAAGAAAAACATAAATTAGAAGATAAATGAGGAGATACACAAGTAGAACAGTTTGAGGGGACTGGGGAGGGAGATGAGGAGGGCATGAATGAGGATTAGGGAAAGGATCAGTTCAGGTAAGGTTATGTTTATACGTGAAAATATCACCACCAATCTCACTAACATGTATTGGGGGGAAAGTTGGGAAAGATGCAGAGGACACTATGTCAAGTTATGTGGAGATGAATGTTTGTGTCGCTTTACTTTGAATGTATAATTACAACACAACAATAAAAATATTTTTAAAACGCACAGACAAAATAATGTTTTCTTATGCCTCTATTCTATTTATTTGATTTTGAATATTCAGTTTCACAAAGCACAAAGACATGAATATTAGAAGCAATGATCAATTTCCATCACTGACATGCAACAGAACATGACTTGTTAACTCAAGTGAGTTCACAGTAGAATTGTTTTAGGAAATTAATTATCCGTTTCTTAAAACCGAGGGGTCGAGTGATCCTGTCAGGTCTCTAATTCTGGATATGTTCAGCGGCTTGCACACCGTAGTCCTGGTCACTTAGATTTGGTTTTGTCATAAAAGGGGCTGAGCCTCTCTCCTTGACTTTTGCTAAGGAAGGTTGCTCCAACTTCAACTTGTCCTGCACTAAATGTTTCAATTAACAAGGCTGCAAATTTCAAAATGTGTGTTTCATCCTTAAACCATCAACACCAGCAGAAGTATGATTGAACTTGTGATCCATACTGAAAATTATATACAACAATGATGCATGTGTTTTTCCCATTGGTGCATCTGACCTCATACAAAATATGAAACATTTAAAAAATGTACAAAATATTGCACAGAATGCCTAAAATGTAGCTCACACTATAACTGGAAAGTAACAAAGATGGGAGAAGCTTATTAAAACTTAAATTTTACAGTAGAATTTAGGGCTTGACTCTCCAAATTGTTTCTATTTTCCACTCTCAAATAGTCAAATGAAAAGGGTAAATAAAAGATGAAACATTTGTGTGCTACTAGATGACCAACATAAAATGGAGATTTTACTGTACATTTGATTATTTTATCTAAATCATTTCTAATATCCAGACTCCAAATTAAGTTGAGTAAATGTATGAAAAATTATTCTACAATATTTTAGGCAATATTATTGTCCCTAGAATCACACTTCAGAGCACTAAAACAAAAACTAGAACAAGTTTTGTCAAAGTCACCAACTCCATCCATCATTAGATTATGAAATAGCAAAACACAGAGATTTTTTTCTTACTGATTCAATGACGAGTTCATGGTTTAAGTGCCGGAAGCAAGTAAAATCTATGACTGACAGGCCAGGACATCTACAGGACCAATGTACCCACAGCTTGATACTAGAAAGCTCATAAAAGTGACATAACAAAGAACTTGTCATTTTAAGAATATTTTATGAAGCAGTTGGATTCTAGAGGAATTGTAAGAAGTAAAAACACAGGCTTAGGAAATAGCCTTTTCTATTCCTACACTAAACTCTGGAGGTCAGATTGACATTGCTGAAATCCAAAAACAGTAAAATATGCAGTTTATCCACAACCTTCAAGGTGAGCCCAGTAATTTAAAAATTCTCAGTTAACAGGGAAGCATGTTAACTCAATTGTTTTGCAAGTTTTTCTTGGTATTTAAATAAATTACTTGGTTCTGTTTTGTTTTCATTTTTATTAGAACCATTTCTTTTGAAAGCAATAAGCCAGCTACACACAGGCTAAGAGTGCCTTCTTCTAATCGGTTGACACCAGAAATATTTCAGATGTTTAAAGCTTTTTAATGGTTTCATAAAAATAATTAGATGTCTTGGGGTGGAATTCAAGTATGCATTTATTTAATTTACATATACCCCTTAGTCATGTATCCTGAAGGTAATTTTTGTACAAGATTTTTAATATTTTCATGCATGAAAAAATTTTATGTTATGGAATTTTTTACTTGTGGCACCATATTGCTCAAGAAAGTTTTGACCTTTGGAGCATTTAAAAATTTTAAATTAAAAATTCTCAACCTATATGTAGGTAGATAACTTATTTTAACTTATTTTTACCAAATTGTTGTGAAAATGAATTACTAAAGTGAACACTTTGGTTTGCAGCCTTTCTTAAGAAGAGTTTATAATACAGCTCTCTCACATCCTCCTCCATGACTCTCTTTCTAAATGTGTTCTTATCAAAATAGAACTCAGTCATATTATTTACAAATACTGCATTTTTTCAACTACAATCTCCTTCAGTTTGCCTTTGAATATATAACTTATTACAAACTTCTGATGTTAAGAGCTATGAGAGAATAAATATCCATGGTTTTAGACACTAAGTTTATACAGCAAGCCTTAAGAAACTAATTCACTGTAAAACCATTTGTTTCTCAACACTATGTATGATATGAGATAGAGATTTTTCATGATTGTAGAGCCTGAGTTGTAAAGTGTACTATTGCAGGAAAAGGCAGAATGTTCTTTAGGTCCAAGTGGGGACAGACATACCATCAAGAAATAGGTCTGTATAGAAGGTTACTTTCAGTCGATTTAACTAGGACCAAAATGCAATGCATAGAAAGACACTGACAATATTTTTCAGTCTTGACCTCAACTCCAGAAAAAGTAGAAATAAATTTACGAAGGATTGGTTCCAAGATGGCGACCGTGGCCACCTAAAAGGATATGCATTCCTCGGAGAAGCCCTGGACACCAGATTTTGGTTTAATATCTGATTGGGACAACTTAAGGAGACATTTCCAGCCGTGACTTCCTATCTAGAATACAGGAGAGAGAGTGGATAATGGCGGAATTAGAAGCAAGATGACAAAGAGGCGCACACCACGCAAGAAAAGTTATTTTTGGAAGAACATCCCAGAAGATATTAGAGAAAAGACTGCTTCAGCCGCGGGTGCTGGGAACTCTTAACAACACACCTTGTAAGAACAATGATTCAGGAGTGTTGGAGGGAGCCCAGCAGCACCAGAAGAGAAGCCCAGCCACTCGTCCTGGGGAGCTCAGCACGCCTGGCTGCCATGCTTCTCTGTGCTGTGCTGGGGTTTGTGGTGTGCTCGGAGCAGCAGATCCTGCTCTACACAGTGATGCTGTGGGCCTCGGCTCTTGGAAGGGAGAGAAAATTCATTGCTGCTGAGTGCTCTATCCCACAACCTCTTCAAAACACATATACTGTCTTCTCTTATTGAAAACAAACAAACAAACATATTGGAGAGGGGTAAAGATGTTGGCGGCGGCAGCCAGGATTCAGGAGATGCAGATAAACCCTATCCAATTCACCTGGAACTTTTGGAAAAAAATCCCTGCGAAGGGGATTCTTAAGCATGTGCTCCTGCCGCACATGCTTAAGAATTCTGGACATCATATCATGTAAGAAAGGAGCTCAGCGGAGAACCAGGAGAAAGGCAGTGGCAGTGGCTGTGGCAGCGGTGGTGGTGGAGGGTAGTATTTGGGAGAGGCAGAGATCTGATCCCATCACCCTGATCTTCTGAAGAAATTGCCCCAAAGGTAGAATGCTACTGCCGTGCATGCTTAGGAATTCTGCACAACATGCAGTGTGGGAAAAGTGTTTGGGAGAGAATTGAGATGGTGGAGGTACCAGCAATGGCAGTGGCCAGTATTCAGAGTAGGCAGAGATCTGACTCAATCCACCTTGATCTTTGAAGAAATTGCCCCAAAGGTAGAATGCTACCACTGCGCACGCTTGGGAATTTGGGACAACATGCCCTGTGAATAAAGTGCTTGGAAGAGAACTGAGATGGCTGTGGCAGCGGCAGTGGTGGTCAGTATTTGGGAGAGGCAGAGATTCAATTCAATCCACCTCATAATTGTAAAGAAATACCCTCAAAGGCATACTGCTACTGCCGCACATGCTCGGGAATTCTGGAAAACAAACTGTGGGGAAGGTGTTCAGGAGAGAACCACTATGGCAGTGGTGGCAGCAGCGGTGGTGGTGACCAGAATTTGGAAGGACAGACAGAACCAGTTTAGTCCACCTTGAACTTTCAAGGAAATCTCCCCCAAAGTAGACTTCTCCTGCCACACATGCTAAGTGGTAAAAGGGTTTGGGGGGTTCAGAGAGAGCCCCTCATAGCCAGGATGGGCTGCCACTCTGCGTATTCTGGGAATCATCAGCCCTCATGGTCACCACGTTCCTCTGCACAAAGCGGGAGGCCAGAATACATGTGGAGCAACAGAGCCTGCTCTCCGAAGTGAAGCTGTGGACCTCTGCCTTTGGAGGGAAGACAAAATTCATTGCCACTAGGTATTTGGGGTCCCAGCTTTTGCAAAAGACATGTACTGCTCTCTCATATTAAAAAAAAAAAAAATGAAGAAGGCTGGGCATGGTGACGCACACTTGTAATCCCCGCACTTGGGAGGCAGAGACAGAGGATCACGCAGGTTCGAGGCCAGCCTTACTGGCTTAAGAGACCCTGTTTCCATATAAAAATATATTAAAAATAGGTCTCCGGGAGTAGAGCCTGGAGGTAGAAGGGTTTGCAGGAACCCCAGTACCACCAAAAACAAAAACACAAAAAAACACACAAAAAAGGGGAACATCTGTAGATGACCTGTTCATAGTGCAGAAAATATGAATATAAGAAACTGATTTCAAATCATTAAAGATATATACAAAATACCCAAACATCATATTTAATAAAGAAAAACTGTGGGGATTCCCTTTAAAATCAAGAATCAAGGATGCCCACAATCACCACTATTTTCAATATAGTCCTTGAGACTTTTACCAGAGCAAAAAGGCAAGAAAAGGATATCAAAGGAACTTAAGGGGGAAAAGAAGAACTAAAATTATCTCTGTTTGCAGATGACATGATTCTATATTTAGAAGACCCAAAAACTCAAACAAAATACTTCTAGAGCTGATTAAAACATTCAGGAGTGTATTATGAAACAAAATTAACCTAAAAAAATTAGTAGCTTTTCTGTATACCAACCATGATTCCATGTTTTAGTAAACAATTCCAGAAAACAATTTTATTCACAATAATCTAAAAAAAACATACCCACGAATAAATATAATCACGGGGTAAAAGACTTCTACAATTAACTTTTGAAACACTGATGAAAGAAATGAAAGATATTAGAAAATTAAAAGATCTTCTATTGTCTTGGATAGGCAGAATAAATATTACCTAAATGGCCGTTTTACCAAAAGTTATTTAGAGCCAATGCAATCCCTATAAAAATGGCAATGTCATTCTTCACAGACCTAGAGAAATCATTCATAAATTTCATATGAAGCAACAAAAGGCTCATAATGGCCAAAGCATCTCTCAGCAATAAAAACTTATAAAAACATGCGGGAAGAATGACAATTCCTGACTTCAAATTATACCATAGATCTATAATAATAAAAAAGCATGGTATTGCCACAAAACCAGACAAATAAGCCAATGGGACAGAGTAGAAGATACAGAAAGAAATCTACATTTTTAGCCAACTGATTTTTTGTAAAGGTACCAAAAACATACATTGGAGAATGAATGGTTTTGAGAAAATGGTTATCCATTTGTAGAAAACTGAAATTAAATACCTATCTCTCACCCTGCATAAGTATCAAGTCAAGATATATCAAAAACTTGGAAATTAGACCATAGACTCTGAAGTTACTTAAGGAGGGCACAGGTCCAACACACCAACATAATAGGCATAGGTAGAAACTTCCTTAATATGACCCCCAAAGCTTAGAAAATTAAAACAACAACTAATAAGTGTGATTATATTAAACTAAGACATTTTTACATCAAAGAAACCAAACAAGAGTCTAAAGAGAGAACCTACAGAATTGGAGATCTTTGCAGAGAAAGATCTATAGTTACAAAGGGTTAGGGGAGAAAGGAAGCCAAAGCAGGTAGTGCTGAAGAAGGAAACAACTCAAATAATACTATGGCAAGACTGAAGTCATCGTTATCACACTACAAATCTACTAGCTTGTGTGCAGGAGAAAAAAGGGGAAAGCAGCTTGAGATGTGGTCAAGATACACAAAGATCTGTATGCATTTATGTGTTTTTCTTAACTTTTATGGTGCATTGTAGTCATACATCGTAATAGGATAAAAGATGGTGGAGACATACATGTACACATCACCCAGTTAGCCGTCACCCAACTCCTGTCCAATTCCTTCCTCTCCCTCCTTCTCATGTTTGGCTTAGTGATTGACATTGATATGTTTGTTAAAGTACCTCATGTGCATTAGAGAATTTCCCTCTTCCACCCTCCCATTCCCTCAGGGTGCCTTATTTGCTCATCTATAGTATCTTCTTCTTTGTCTAGAGATCCTCCTATGACCCATTTTCTCTCTAGATTCTGCATATTAGGGAGAGCATCTGAATACTTCTTTTTTGTGACTGACTAATCTCACTTAGCATAACTTCCTTCAACTCCATCCATTTCCCCATAAATGATGTAATTGTGGTTTTCTTTATGGCTGAGTAAAATTTCACTTTGTACATATCCCATAGTTTTGTTATCTATTTATTTGTTGATGGACATCTTGGCTGGTTTCATAGTTTGGCAATGGTGAATTATGCAGCTATGAACATAGATACACATCCATTAGTTTGGTAGTTTGGTTTCTTTCCTTTTGGGTAGATACCCAGAAGTGGTATTGCTAGATCATATGGTAAGTTCATTCCCATTCCTCTGAGGGTCCTCCATATTGTTTGCCAAACTGGTTGCACTAATTTGCAATCCCACCAACAAGGTTTTAGAGTTCCCACTTCTCCACATCCTCGCCAGCATTTGTTGTTGTTTGTGTTTTGAATGATTGCCATTCGAGTTAGAGTTAGGTGAACTCTCAGGGTAGTTTTGAAATACATCTCTCTGATTGCTAATGATATTAAGCATTTTTTCATACATTTATTGGCCATTTGAATTTCTTTTTTTAATGAAGTGTCTATTTAGTTTTTTGCTCAATTTTTGATTGGGTTATTTGTTTACTTAGTACTGAGTTTCTTGAGTTCTCTGTATAGTCTAGATATTAGTACTCTATCAGAGGAGTAGTTGGCATAAATCTTCTCCCATTCTGTTCCTCTCATTTGAGGTTCCTGATAGTTTCCTTTGCTGTACAGAAGCTCTTCAGTTTAATGTATTGATTTGCCTTTCCTGCTGCAAGCCTGGTTCTCTAAGTTTGTCTCAATCTATGGAGATGGCCAGTATCCATGGAGCTGGATCTAGTATTAAGTGCAGGTCACCCTCCATTCTTTCCACAGATGTGGAGTGTTGGTCTCTCCTTGCCTTTGTAAGCGGTGGATGCCTCTGAAACCAAACTCAATATAAGAGTCTCTGTTTTCCACAGGTAAGGCTGGTCTGGTCTGACATTTTCCTATTCACCATGATAGAGTGGTCTGTGTTGATCCTGAAGATACTACTAGTTGTATCTAGTGTTAGATGTAGGTTTCCCTCCATGTTTTCCATTGATGCGGAGCCTGAGTCTGTCCAAGCTTCTGCTTTGCTTAGTCCAACAGCAAACTCCATCCACACCTTCTCTGGGTTGAATTGCAAAGTCTCACACCCAGGGAGTTTATCACAGCTGCAGGAGTTAGGAGGCACCGTGCTAGGTGTTCTCCCGCAGGGATGGTGGCTTCACTTACAGTGTTGTTGAGTGCTGCTCTGGATCTCTGGAAGGTGTGATGTGTTCAGTGCCACTGCTACTAGTTGTAGCTGGTATTTGCACAGGAGTAACTAATGGCTTACAACTCTGATTATTGAATCTCAATATAATGTATATTTTCAGTGCACCAATACAATAACTTTTTAAAATAACTTTTTAAAAATACTCTTCTTTTTAAAAATACTCTGCTTTTCAAAACAGAGTATTAACTAAATGAAGAGTAATGTATGTTTTTGTTCTGAACACTGGTAATGCAATAATGAAAGGATAAATAATATAATTAAGATAAATAATATAATTAAAATGAGTCAAATATTTCAATAGATACTTATCAAAAGAAGATAAAAACTGTCTAATGTTCACAAGAAAAGTTACTATCTTACGCTCCCAGAGTATCATAAGTGAATGAAATACAACAGTAAATTATTCAAATGGCTGAAAACAAAAGTATTGGCATTACTAAGCATAGGGAGATGGTGGAGCAACAAAACGCTCAGCGATCACTCATGGGAATATGAAATGGCTTGAAGACTTGGGAAAAACAGGAGCCATTTGGCACACATTGAAATAAAATTTTGAAGATATTATGGAGAAAATAAAATAGACTAGCAAAAAGGGAAAATTGCTATAAATGAATGTAAGGTTGAGAAACAAAAGAAATTATTATAAAATACAGAATAGACCTAGTAGGGAACAAACCATACTACAGGTAATATTGACTAAGAATATTCCAAAACATTAAAAATATGAATGACCAAATTCAGGATTTCTGTCTTCTATACAAATAAAGCAAAAACCAATGTTACCAAACACTGTAGTCAACTTGTAATTGGCCAAAAACAAAATTAAGGTTGTGAATCAATCAAAGAAAAGTGCAATTTAACACATACTTAATGACTTAATGTTGTATTAACAAGAATAGCAGCAAAACAACAAGTGATGTCTTGAAAGTGCTGAGAGAGGATACTATTTTTCAAAATAAGAATGAAGCAATAATAGTTTTAGACCAAATTTGAACAAGTTTGCCACTGGTACACTTTTACCAGTGGTATAATGTAAGGAATAAAATAATAATAATAATAATAATAATAATAATAATAATAATAAAAAAATATAATATTACCTATTTGGTTAAATCTAAGCAAAACAAATGTATGAAACAATGTGTTATTTATAGAGCAAAAATTAGCAAATAAATACTTGACATCAAAAATAGCATGTAAATTCAGAGAAATTAAATGAGTCTCAAATATTGTGAGATGTTTGTTTTGTTTAGGCAAAATATAAAGATAGCAATTAATTTTGGATCCTTTTAAATATATACCAAAATTCTCAGAATAAGCCCTAAAGGAATATAAACTAAATGACATTCAGCAATAGCAGGAAAATATGCTATAACAAAGTATATAACTTACAAATTAGGAATGGGAAAATGGAAAACATTTGCAAAACTGACCATGAACTGTGCCATAAACATGAATCATAAACTGAGCAGACCCTGCCATATTTTAAAAATTCAGTTTCATGCAGTTTGGTCACTAATTAAAATATAATCAGAAATTGGTAACATCAAATGTTGTGTGCAGGGTAGAATGTATCATTTGAATCTCACTATGACATATACAATAAACCAATACAAATATAAAAATAAATAAAATAATGTTCTAACAATTATTAAAAAAGAAATTGATAAAAAGTTAATGAAAAGAAACATAGTGTTTTCAAAATGATTCCTCTCAATGGCTAACAAATCAAAGAATAAGTCATAATAAAAGAAAGAAAAAGTAACTATCAAACAACTACAGTGTTAAAGATCGTGTCTCATACAAGGTAGCTAAAACTTAAAATAGACAAGTAGGGAAAAAGAAATATTGAAAATAAGTGACTCAAGCAATAAACTTAAGAAGTTTGTAAACGAATGGAGCATATCTATTAAATACAAAAGCACAAAAAATAAGAACAAATATTAGTGATAAAGTAGCACTGTATCCATCAGTAAGTTGAGGTTGACGGTGTCTGCTCTGAGTGGACAGTTAAGTTCAAGCCCCAATAACCCAAGAAAGCGCTAATGTCGATCACGCCACACTCCCTCTCTGGTGTACACCCCACCTTTACGGTACTTGGTTGTTGCTTTCTCTTATCTTGTGCTGGTGGGAAACAATCATCCACAGAGAGGGTAAAGGAAGCAAAGAAAGTGGTGATAGAAACGAGTTGATGAGCTGATTTCTAGTGCCCTGTGTCCTAATCTAAAGGAGCATTTGGTGCTAGAGTTAGGTGCTTTTTATTTGTTCAGGAAAATAAACAAACCATTCGAAAGACCTTGCAACAGCTCTGATGTGGCCATCCTGCACTTCCCATCTTTAGCCGGCTTTCAGCTGTGTGCTCTCAGCCGTTGCTAACTGCTTGAAATATTTATAGTTTTACAGAGCTGTTTTATGATGTATATGCTCCCACAGGCCTTGGTGAGTAGCATAGCTTATGAATTTATGGAATTTCAAAACAGATTTATATATTTCCTTTTGGCTATGCTTTATTGGGTGTTTACTTCTAAACCTACACATGGAAGACGGTGCCCTGTCTGGAGGGGAGCTTGCCAATCATTGAGCACTAATGAGCAAGGGGAGACACAGCAAAGCATTTCAGACTGAACGGAGATTCATCTTTGGATAAGTACATTTTTACAACTGAAACGACGAATTCTGAATGTTTCCATGTGGGTAGAGTCTGCTTATAAATGAGACACTTGTGTAATGCCTCCTTGTAAATAGAGGTGGTGATTCAAGACTTACAGTCAACATGTAGAAAAAGAATTTGAATTGCGGAATATTACTGCTAAATGCAAGCCTGATAACGGGGAGAATGGTATCAAGACATAATGTCTAAAAGGCTGAAGCAAGCCAGGTGTGCTGATGCATGCCTGTAATTCCAGTACATGGGAAGCTGAAACAGAAGACCACAGGTTCAAGACCACCTTTAGCAACTTAATGAGGCCCTCAGCAACTTAGTGAAACCCTGCTTCAAAAATTAAAAAAATAGGTCTGGGTAGACCTATAGTTCAGAGGTAGAATGCCCCTGCCCAATCATGCATATGTGTGTGTATGTGTATGTGTGTGTGTGTATATATATATATATTATATATATATATAAAACATATGTATATACATATATATACATATATATACTATGTTTTTCAAGGTAACAAGGAATAAAAGAATAAAACTATTTTTCATGGCAATTAATGAAATCCAATATTATAGTTGATGTTCATCTCTTAATTTCAGTATTTCTATATAATTTAAAATTAGAAAGTTATTTTTCTTCTAAATCTAGGATTATTGGAACAATACATGGAAATTTTGTTGTTCCCATCTTCTTTTAGTCAGGCATTTGGTTATCACTTCCTTCTAAGAAAGAATGTTTAATAAAATAGAAAATAACCTAATCTATTTAATTTGAGGTCTTTGAAAACTTGTCTGCCTCAGGCTCTACTCTATTTCCAAATGCAGACTGAATTCACTGGAATGGTAATGGCGAGGATAAGTGGATTACAACTGGATTGCCCACCAAACAAGAATCTCAGAGCTAGTACATTCTAAAATTCTGGCTTTGTACCCACATTTCCTTCTAGAAAAATCCAGCTAGATCGTATCTGAAACCCAACTACACCTTTGAAACAGGAGGAGTTTTAAAACTCATACATTTCTGGGAAATTATGATATATTTTCTAGACATATGAAAGATAGAAGTATTGTTCAGAGGAAAATTTTATTATGGATTTAAAGATTTAGAAATACATCTTTTCACCAGGCATGGTGATACATGCTTATAATCTCACTATTTGTGAGGCTGAGACAGGAGCAATGTGGGTTCATGGACAACTAAGGTTTGCAGGTTCATGGACAGTTAAGTTGCTAACTTAACAAGACCCTGTATATGTATGTATGTGTGTGTGTGTGTGTGTGTGTGTGTGTGTGTATACGTATGTATGTATGTATGTATGTATGTATGTATGTATGTATTACGGGCTAAGAGTGTAGCCCAGAGATAGATAGATAGAGTGTCCCTGGGTTCCATCCCCAGTACAAATAAATAAAAGAAGTACATATTTTTTTCTTTGTTCCTATGAAAGTGCTATAAGACAATATCTTTTCCAGAATTTCTTTATAGTCATATAGCAATAAATGTTTAAATATTTTAATATTTCCCAACATTTCATGGATAGGACACCTCCAAAAACAAATTAGACAACAAAATTGCCATAAGTGTTCATTAATTTTCAACTTAAGTTTTTATAGGTGTCTTAC